>NC_050581.1:190282126-190617126 GCF_011100635.1 Trichosurus vulpecula | reverse complement strand
TCCTGAGTTAATTCCTTTTTGTGCAGGCTGGTCTATTTCGCTTCATATACTTGCAGTTTATCTGACCTCTCTCTATGATCTACAGCAGAAAGTCAAACACAAGGCTTCTGGGCCATTGATAGCCCGTCCCTTGAAGTGCCATCAAACCAGATTAAAATATAACAGGGAAATATTGAACAAAATAAATAAAAATAAAATACAACATAGATAATTTTAATATGTGGTTTTGTAAGTCAATATACGGCTGGCAGGGAGCTTTATGTATGACTTGTTGTTCTGTCATTTTCAGTTGTGTCTGACCCTCTGACCCCATTTGAGGTTTTCTTGGCAAAGTTGCTAGCGTATTTTGTCATTTCCTTCTCCAACTCATTTCACAGATGAAGAAACTGAGGCCAACAGGGTTAAGTGGCTTACACAGGTCACACAGCTAGTAAGTGTCTGAGATCACATTTGAACTCAGGTCCTCCTGACTCCAGGGCCGGCATCCTATCCACTGTGCCCTAAATCAAATGACCTGATTTCAGACACCGCTTCAGATACTTACTGTGCAACTCTGGGAAAATTGCTTGGCCTTCCTGGACCTCAGTATTCCATCCTAATCATATACCACAACTTATTCAGCCATTACCCAACAGATCTTTGACCACAATTTTGGTGGAGTTACTAAACCAGTAGGTCAGGGAAATGTGGTAAATGTAGATCACCTTGTTTTTGCAAAACATGTAATGAAGTATTTCATGCAATTCTTCTGGGACAGATGGAGAGATGTGGACTAAACTGTAATGCAAGGAGGTCAAGCTGGTCAGATGGCTGGCCTCAAAGCATCATCCTTGCTAGTTCAATGCAGTTCAACCTGGCAGTAAGGTTCCAGTGGAGTAACTGCAGGCCACTCTGCTGGGCCTCATTTTTAATCAAGGCACAACTGCCATGTGCATCAAAATTTCAGGTAACATGAAGATGGGAGGGATGGTTGACATGCCCGATGGCAAAGTCAAGATCCCTAAAGCTCTTGAAAGGCCAGAGCACTGGGTTCAATGTCGTAAGTCAGGTAGTCAGTCAACTAGCATCTACTGAGTGCCTTGACATTCAGCTCTGTGTTTGGCACTGAGTGATGTACTGGAGAGACAAGGAAATGTCAAAGACATTTGTCATTTCCTTCTCCAGTTCATTTGACAGATGAGGAAACTCAAACAAACAAGGTTAAGCGACTTGCCCAGGGTCACACAGCTAATAAGTGTCTGAAGCCAGATTTAAACTCCCTGCCCTTGAGAAGCTTACAGTCTAATGGGATAGGCAGTTAAGTGGTGCAGTCAATAAAGCATGGAGCTTGGTATTCAGAAGAACTGAATTCAAATCCAGGCCCAGGCCCTTCTGGCTATGTGACTCTGTGCAAGTCACTTAATTTCTGTCTGCCTAAGTTTCCTCAGCTCTAAAATGAGGATCCTAATGGGACCTAGCTCACTGGGTTGTAAGGATCAAAGGAGGTGACATATATAAAGCAGGCAGCAGGTGCTACAGTGAATGGAATGCCAGGCCTGAAGTCAGGAGGACCTGAGCTCAAATCTGGTCTCAGACACTTACTAGCTGTGGGACCCTGGGTGAGTCACCTAATGCTATTTGCCTCAGTTTTCTCAACTGTGAAATAAGCTAGAGAAGGAAATGGAAAACCACTCCAAAATCTTTGCCAAGAAAACCCCAAAGAATCAAGCATGACTGAACATACGTATGTGCATGCACACATACATATAAAGTACTTGGCACAGTGCTTGGCACATATTAAGACCTTAATAGATGCTTGGTCTCTCTTTCTTTCACCTTATCATTGGAGACCTGTAACCAGAGGCTGGTTGACCATTTGTCAGGTATGTTATGCTTTGGATTCCTTTCAGGGATGTCACTTCCTACTCTCACATTCTGTGATTTGGGCTGGCATTAGAGGGAAGAATGGATTGGAAGAAAGAGCAAGTGGAGGCCTGAAAACCTAGTAGGAAGTTATGGTGGTCCAGGGAGATAGTGATGAGGGCCTATCCTAGGATGGTATCAGTGGTGGTAGAAAACAAGCATACCTGGAAGAAACTGGATTTGGGGACTGTTTGGAGTTAGGTCATTTTCATCTGGTCTGGGGACTGGTCGAAGGTCATTGACTTGGTGATGGGAAGGTCAGTTTCAGAGCCATTTCAGCAGCCACAATTTGGGGAATGATGGATAGGCTTTCTTTTTCCTTTTTTTTTTACTTTATTTGTTTATTTATTTTCAGAGGCCATTGGGATTAAGTGACTTGCTCAGGGTCATACAGCTAGCAAGTTTCTGAGGCCAGATTTGAGCTTAGGTCCTCCTGACTCCAGGGTTGGTGCTCTATCCACTGTGTCACCTAGCTGTTCCTTGGAAAGGGTTTGGGGAGGCTGTGTGGTTCAAAGGAAAGGACTCTGGAGGAGATAGGCTTGCATCTCAGCTCTGCCATTTGCTTCCTGTGTTACTTTGAGAAAATATTAATGTTCCTGGGCTGCAGGTTCCTCTTTTATAAAGTGAGGGTGCTAGACTGTGTGAGTAATCTGTGTCTGTGATCCTGTAGGTATGAGAAGTTGCACTATAGACCCTTCATTTGGACATGGCTGTGAAAGGAAGAAGAGAGAAGATGGGGGCTCAAATGGACATCAGTCCAATGGAGGGTTTTTGTTACTGTTTGTTTTCTAGATAAGGGAGCTTCATGCACCATTAACAACATTAGGAAACGACAGAGAGACGATGCTGATGAAAGGAAGGAATTTTATTTGTTTTTATTTTTCTGTCCTCAGTGCCTAGCATGGTGCCTGGCATATAGTAGGTGCTTAAAAGCTTGTTGAATGAATGAATGAATAACAAAAAGAAGAAACTTCACATGATAAATTGTCAAGATTGCTGATTGTCTGAGAATTTTTGGTGAAAGTGAAGTGTTGCTTTGGGCTAGGGAAATGGAGGAATGCCTTGGAAAAGCAGCTCTCTCTGAGATGGGTGTTGAAGTGTCTCAATGGAGTGGGCTTCTTACTCCCCCTTGGCTCCACTCCAGACCACTCCAGACTCTTTGGACTTCACCACCTGTACCCTCGCAGCCTTATCACCCTGGAGATGCTTCTGCTTTTCTAGCCACTTCCTCCAATTGGCGAGTTCAAAGCCAGAAACTCAACTTGAGGAAAGGGTCAAGCTGGCCATGCTCACTCTTCTCTTGGCTCTTATTCTGACTCTCTGGACTTTACCTTGCTCCCATGTCCCACTCAGTACCTTTCTCTCCTTTTTTTAACTCTCTTTTATGTGTTGCCTTATTGCAGTAGAATGTAAGCCTCTTGAGAGCAGAACTAGATTTCTTTTTGCTTGCATTTGTTCTCCCAACACTTATTACAGTGCCTGACACATAGTAAACATATAATAAATGCTTCATTTACCTATCTATCTATCCATCTGTCTGTCTATCTATTTGTCTGTCTGTCTTTCTGTCTATCTGTCTATGTAGCTGTCTGTCTATATATCTAGCTATCTGTCTTTCTATCTGTCTAGCTATCTAGCTATCCATCTATCTATCTGACTGCCAGTCTGTCTATCTACCTGTCTAGCTATCTATCTAGCTATCTGTCTATCTATCTAGCTATCTGTCTGTCTGACTGTCTGTTTGTCTACCTGTCTGTCTGTCTGTCTCTCTCTCTATCTTTCTGTCTATCTATCTAGCTGTCTGTCTATCTAGCTAGCTGTCTATCTGTTTGACTGTCTATCTATCTATCTAGGTATCTGTCTGTCTGTCTGTCTGTCTAGCTGTCTGTCTACCTCTCTAGCTATCTGTCTATCTGTCTGTCTGTCTATCTGTCTATCTATCTATTTCTCTACAATTTCTTCATTTGTAAAACTACCAGGTTGGACAAATTTCTTTGCTCATTGTTCCAAAGGTAGAAGGAGTTTCAGGGGCGATCTAACCCAACACTGTCACTTGGCAGATGAAGACACTGAGGCTCAGGGAGGTTAAACGCCCAAGGTCGCAGTGGAACTGTCAGTAATGGGTCTTGAACTCAGATCCTTTGACTCGGGTTAATGTTTTTGTATTGTGATAGCCCAGAGTGGCAGCTTAATATTGTGGATAGAGAGTTTGCTGTGGAGCCAGAAACACCTGGGTTCATTGGATCTTTGGCACACACACTAGCTGTGTGCTCTTGGGCTAGTCCCGTAATCTCTTGAAGCTTCAGGCAACTCCCTATGACTCTCAGTTTCAGAACAGATGTTGACCTGTATTGGTGCAAGTGTCCTTATTGAGGATTTCTTTTCACCACCCTCCCCCACCCCCCCACCACATGGGTTCAGTCCTTTTCCCTTTTGCTAACACAGTCTTTAGATATTCAGCTCAAAATGTTAGCCAGTTGTCATTCATGGGACAAATGTACAGAGCAGAATGTGTCTCACCCAGGGAGAAATATATTTACTCTGTTATAGCTTTCACAGCAG
Organism: Trichosurus vulpecula; assembly: GCF_011100635.1. Classification (NCBI taxonomy): domain Eukaryota; kingdom Metazoa; phylum Chordata; class Mammalia; order Diprotodontia; family Phalangeridae; genus Trichosurus; species Trichosurus vulpecula. The sequence goes on along the minus strand of NC_050581.1, from coordinate 190,612,662 downwards.
GAAGGTTCTTTAGAAATCATACATGTACTCCAACTTTTCTATTTTACAGATGAGGAAACCAAGGCCCAGAGAAGGGAAGTGACTTGCCAAAGACTATAATAATTGGTCTAAAAAAGGTCTGGTGGACCATAAGGTCAATATGAATCAGCCGTGATGTGACAGTCTAAAAAAGTTAACATGATCTTGGGCTACATGCAGAGCAGAATAACTTCCAGGAATAAGGAGGTGATAAACACCTCTGGTATGTTGATGGGCCTGGGTCCTCAAAAGCTGTGCTAGTGAGGCTCAGGTTCTGCCAGGTTTCTAGCAAGCTGGAAAGACTGTGAGTCTGACCTCAGCCATCAAGTGAGTCTGCTGAGTAAGGACCAGAGAGCCTCATTATCAGTAGGCTGATGATGAGTTTTGGCCAGGAGAACCCATTAATTCTTGAATACTTTCTAGGCAGAGTCATCCTGAGGAGGAGAGTCAGTGGGGTGCAGTGGAAACGGTGCAGCATGGTACCAAAGAGGGGGGCCTCCATCCAAATCTTGGCTCTCTCACTTATTACCTGGGTAATCTTGGGCAAATCCCTTCCTCACCTATAGAATGAGGGGGGTGGATTCCAATCTATCACACATCCTCCTCCTATCATGTATGCCTTGCAACAATGGTGTGCTGGTAAATGTCCAATAACCTACCCCCTTAATTCAAGTAGGACACATTTTTGAGTTGAATCTGGAGCAGTAACATTTTCTTCATCTGTTTCTTAAGTCTAGACCAACAACTAAACAAACCAAGCTCTGATTTGTAACATTTGCCAATTTCCGAGGTGTAATGCTTACACAGAAAATTTAACAATCGGCTCTCTCAAGTCTGTACCAGGTGGCTCCAGCACACCCCAATTTGGGAAGAAGAGAAGGAAAGACTAAGGCTCTAGTTGCAGTCTCGTGTTCTGACCTCTTCTCTACAGTGGAACAGGGGCACTCCCCCCCCCGCCCCAGCCCCAAATCTCTGAACGACAGGGTCAGGCACAAGGCAAAGTGCTGTTTTCACTGAAACTGCTGGTCACCTTGGAATAAAGGTGGGGAACCAGAGAAGGAGAGAGGGAACTAACACCTGTGCTCAGCAGGTAAAACCAACTCGGCAGCACCTGCTTAGTAGGTGGTGTGTATGCATTTTTGAGAAGGGGAAAGGGGCTGGTTTGAATTTCATCTTTCAACGTGTTCCTGTTGGTGTATGCTCCATGACAGGAACAGCTGGAGCCTCTGAAAGCTGGGGGTGAGGCCTCAGGGCACCTGGTGCAAGTCTTCTCCTCCCGGACCCCCAACCTCATACTCCAGCTCCCCCCTACCCGTACTGCCTCCTAATTTATTCGGTCACAATCCAAGGTTTTGTGGGTGACAGCAAGGCCCTTCTTAGAGGAAGTCCAGAGCAAAACGAGCCCTGCAGCTCCGGGAGAATCTCTGACCATCCCTAGAGAAGGGAGTGTTACTTCTACCCTCATTCTTTGCCTCGACCTTCCTGGGATTTCTGTAAACATCTGCTAACTACATTGTTTCAGGACGGTCCATTTTCACCTGCCGAATCCAGAGTCCGGCTGCAGCCAAGCTTCAGCCTGCGGAGCTCCCCCCTGAGGTCCGTCCCCTCCTGCTCCAGGCTTAGACTATGGGATCTACTCGCTGCAGTCCGACTCGTCGGGGAGAGGCGGGGGAGGGAAGGAAGCAGCTCTAGACCCCTCTTCTCAGCGTGGAACCCTCGATCAACCGGCGTCCGGTCGAGGGTAGCAAGAGGATCTGTGGGCACTGCGGTGTCCCACTGCGGGTAGCCTCTAGCCCCACGCTTCAGAATGGCGCGCTCCCCGCTGCAGTCCATCCCGTCGGGCCAACCCTATTCCTGGTCAGGAAAACACCCCTAGTCCAATTCTGTCCTTCCCGTCACGGGTCAGGCGCGGCCTCCCTTTTTGGTACAGGGCGGTCCCCGTTTGGTACGGGAAGTCTGGACCGCTACGGCAGCCTCAAGTCGGCCTTCTCAAGCCCCAGTGCAGCCACGGGGGACCCCAGCTCCAGGCGGTAGACCTGGACCCTTGGCGAGATGACCGAAGGGAAAGTGGGCTAGGGTCCTTGGTATCTTCAACTTTTGGGAGAATCCAGGAGCGGGAGGGCTACTAGGGCCAAGGCCCCCTCCCTTTCACGGCACCGCCCACCTCTAACCCTCCCAAGCTGGGATGGGGGCTCTGAATGACGCCTCTAAAGCCCGCCCCGTCCTGCCGGCCGTCTTGCCCCCTTTTATCCAACCCCTTTCTTCTAGGCTGCCCGAAGCTGGGGCTCCTCTCCCGAGCAGAGCTCTGGTCCGGCTAAGGCCGACTGCCTGTCTGGCTACCCGACGCCGGGGGCGCCGCAGCTAGGATCGGGATGTCGGTAGTTCTCCGGCCTGAGTGGCAGCTCTTTAGTCTGTCTGCCTCTTAGCCGCGGAGGTGCAAGGGGAGAGACCCGACCGGCTGCCTCGGTTTCCCCAGGACATGGGCTGTTCATACTTCAGCTGGGGTCTCCTGTGGCTCTCTGGGCTGTACTTGGAGCAGCCTTAGACTAGGGTGGGGTCCGCCCTCCCCTGCCCCGCCCCTCCCCTCCCTGGGCCCATCCACATATTTCCCAGTAGTATCAGGGCCTCAGCCTCGGTCTTCCTTATTATTTGGTGGCAGACACCCATATGGACAAAGTCTTAAAGGGTCACTTGGGCCAGCTAATCTCCGCCCCCCCCCCCATTTATTTCGTGACAGGTTCGGGGAGTAGAAGGGGCAGCTGGGCCCAGAGGCTGAGGAAAACCCATTTTGATTTGGCCTTTCTGAAAACTTTTAACCACAGCTTCTAATCCGGCCAATTTACTTAAAATGGAGTGAGTAGAAGGCAGGCTCCTCTCCTTAGTCCCCCACTCTAGGGCTTTCTCTAAGTCGTGACCCCCTTGCCCCTATGCAGCTGGAGGGTTTCCAGGCCCCCACCCTTGTTTCTCCAGTGCCCTGAGTGACCTCGTGGAGGGAGGCTAGGAGCCGCCCTTTCCAGGCTAAGCTGGGCTACCTGGAAACTCCCCTCAGAGCCCCAGGAAACCGGCTCTGTTTGCCAGGGTTTAGAAATCCAAACTCAAAGCTACTCTCCCTCCTTAAAAAAAATGTATTAGGAGCGTCTCTGTGAGGAGAAAGAGAAAGCAGCAGCTGGGCTCCCTGAAATCACAAATGCTCTGCAAAATATCACAGCTAATAGGTGTGCTTTACCAAAAGGTGGAACATTTCCGTTTAAATGCTTTCAAAATATGAAGTGGGAAAACACAGTTGACACATGGCTCCAGATGACACGCTGTCCTTGGGAAGGCTGGAAAACACAAAGCAAGCCCGGGCTGAGCATTTTGGATGGCGGAGATGCCTGACGAAAAAATCCTGCCACCGCCTGCCTGTTCAGATGTCTTGCTGTCCCATTTGCAAATATTTTAAGAAGAATAAATGATTTCAGAGTCCGGCAGTGGTTTTTCCCTTCTAAGAAAAGGAAATTGCACAGTTTAAAAAGACTTGTTTTTCACCCTCCTCTTCCTCCTCGGTTACATCTTCCAGTCTCATTGTCAGCTTAGTGACATACTGGATCTAAAAAGAAAAATCTGATTCTTCAAGTTATAGCATGTGTAATTCCTAATAACTGTAAATACATGATTTTATTTATCCACTTTTAATAACATGCATTTGTATAATTACTGTACAATCGAAATAGACATCAAGGTCGACTGTGTGCAGGTATTTATTCCACAGTATTTGTCCAGACATAGTGTTCAAACAAATTCAGTGAATTTAAAACGAAAAACAAATGGTCAAAACCCCCAAACCCCCAGACATCTAGTAGAAACAAAATCACAGTGCTTTACAGACAAAAAAAAATCAAAAGAAAAAAGAAAAAGAAAAAGAAAAGAAGTCCTCATAAGAAAAGAGATTTATTATTACATAGAAAATTTCACAATATTTGAAACCACACTTTCAAAACTAGGGAACACCGTCAACTGAGTTGTGCCAGTTTCACAGGGCCCAAGCATCTGCTTTGTCTTAATGAGAAGGGGGAGGTGAATGACCACTGTTTATTTTCATTTTCCTCATTAATTATGAAAAACTGCATTTAATTCATCTTGCATGGTGAGAGATTGGCCGCGCAGATGTAAGTCGTAAGGGAAGTGGCTGTCTGTGGGCAACCGAAACATGGAACCCTGCCCAAGGGGACCCCTGGGTGGCCCAGCACAGTAATGCATGCCATAATGGTAATTTTTGCCATAGTCCAAGGCTTCTTCTTGCTTCAGGGAAAATATCCCATTATAGTTAATTGGGGGAGGACTTAGGGGACCTTCAAACTGAGGGCTGGCACACTCCGGGGATGTGCTCTCATAGAAGGACTCGTAAGCAGTGCAGTAATTGTAGGGCTTCATAGACTTGGCATTCTCTAGAGTTCCATGGCCTGGGGGTGTGCTGAGCTCAGGGCTGTGGTAGGGTGGGTAGAAACTGGAGTAGGGTGACCTTGTGTGGTGGGTAGTCTCACCACCCTGACCCATCAGGAAACTCCTGGCATTGAGCTGTAGGCAGCCTGCCACCAAGTTTGTCGTTGGCTGGGAGAGTCCCTTGCACAAGTTCTGGACGAATGTGAGCAGGTCCGGCCTCTTGCCAATTCGCAAAATCTCTGAAAGGGCCCAAATGTAGTTTTTGGCCAGGCGTAAAGTTTCAATTTTAGACAGTTTCTGTGTTTTAGAATAGCAGGGGACCACTTTCCTTAAATTGTCCAAGGCATCATTGAGGCCATGCATCCGGTTTCTTTCTCTGGCATTGGCTTCCTGCCTCCTGAACTTGACCCTTTCCACTCTGATCTTGGTGGTCTTTTTTTTCCTCAAGCCTCTCCTTCTAGGCAAGCCATTCTCATCTTCCTCTTCTCTGTCATCTTCCTCTTCTTCTTTTTCTGTTTCTTCTCCAGGGCCCCTTTTGATGTGTTTCCCTCGGAGCACAATCTGCTTTGAAAAGCTTTCTGGTTTCTTAGTTTGCTTTTGGTCCTCAGTTTCTCTGGAAAACTTTCTGCACATCTGGGGCTCTGCCATTACAACAGACTCATCAAATGGGAGCGTTAGCATGGCTCTCTCTACAAGCTTAAATGACCTGAAAAAATGCCAGCACAATATTTAAAGTGTTTTCACTTCCTACTTACATACAAGCATTTGCTTAATTATCAGATTATATAAATGCACGGAAATGGCTGTTTTAAAAAATATAACACTGACTTAATGAATACTTTTTCTTCATTTGAAAGAAATTTGAGTTTGAGCACACCAAAATGATGGGAACACTGATCCATGCAATAGCTCAGGTTAACATAACACCAATTTATCCCAAGTAAGGAGTAAAACAGTGAGTAAACAAAACCAAACCAAATATTGCTCCCCACTCCTCTCCTCCCTTATTCACTTAGCTTTCATTTTAAACCAGCTTTTAGCCCCACAAATTTGATTGTGGAATCCCAGCAAATGCAAAACATGATATAGCAATGAAGAATTTCATTAATCTAATTCCCCTGGGTGTGAAAATGCAAAGAGGTACCAGGTTGTTGCTGCTATTTTGAAAGGAAAATGCTGGGTTTCCATCACTCCACCCTTTAACTTTATCTGCTAAATTATACAACTCTAGATTTGGACAAATTACTGCTGGAATGCAAGGCTTCACAGGGCAATGGTTCCATTCAAGACAATTTAAAACAACACATTCCTTCTGATCAGGTAAGAAATACACAAAAAAGTTACCCTTTTCCTGCTACAAAAAATAAAGAAATGGGTTCACCTGAAATGGACTCTATGATAATAGGAAATAAAATTGTCCTTTAATTGTTTTTTCTAAAAGGAAAGAGTTTAACTGGTTTCGCATTTTAAAAAATGTTGGGGCTGTAGTTTTTCCTTTTTTCTGCTTTCAAAGCATCCTGGACAACACCAAAACAAAACCACAACCAAAAACAGTCTCTCAGGGTTTTTGTTCTACTAGCCTCCGAAGTCTCCCTCCAGCTAATATCTGACAGCGATGGGCTAAGGAGTCAGACGGCAATTGTGCACGTGTGTTCAGAATCCAGATTGAAAAAGGAGAAAAGAATTTGTTTTCTCTATTTTTTTGGTTTAGTTTTTGTTTTCTTTTGGGGGAGCAGGAAAACATTTTGAGTCTTCAAACAAGCAGATATACAAGCAGGGACTTTTGAAAGGAACAACCTTTCCTTCCCACCCCCCTCCCGGACCCCTCCCCTCAACACACACATACACATACACATACACACACATACACACAGTAACTCCTAGTAATGTCCACACACTTACAATGTTACATAATAGCAGTGAAAGTATGCAAGAATTACATCATGAGAATGAAATACCAAGTTCTAGGTAATCATAAGCATCTATCTAATACAAGACAATGACACTGTATCTTTAAATACTTGCATGCAAAGCCAGCCTCCATGGAAATAGATCTTTATTTCTATTACCTTAGGTTTTAATGTCATTCAATAATCAGTGTTCATTTTTTTGTCTTCCAAATCTTTTCAGTCCGAATGTCGCATCGTCTCCTGGAGTCTCTAGATCTGGGTATGGATCTCTGCACTATCTCATTGATCTCTAAAAAGTGACATTGATGCCAACTGCCAGAGCTGGTACCCATGCCATCTGCTAGTGACGTCACAGGGCAGAGAAAAACATGTGATCCTTTCTCTTGGGACCTTCATTCTGCACTGATCATCTGGCATCCCTGTAAGTGGGTACCAGCATTCATGTATCAACACAGAAGGTTAGACTGATAGAAAAAAAATCTGTACCAGCATTTCACATACTACAGTAGGTACCTTTCTCCTGGAGCTGCTTCTGATTCACAGGCAATCCATGGAGCTAGGTACATGTCAGGTTTGGGCTTAACCCCTTGTCTATAGCTGTAACTTTCATAGCTCTTAATATTGCAGTTTATTTAAAATGTGCTTGTGTGTGTGTGTGTGTGTGTGTGTGTGTGTGTATTTTTGAGGTGGGGGTGCTTAGATTTTAAAAATCTTGCTCTCTTCTCTCTCTCCCTCTTTTTCTCTCTTTCTTTATCTCTCTTTCCATTCTCTCTTTCTTTTTTCATTTTTCCCTTCCTTCCTTCTTTCCTCTCTCTTTCCCTCCCCCTCTCTTTCCTTCCTTCCTTCCTTCCTTCCTTCCTTCCTTCCTTCCTTCCTTCCTTCCTTCCTTCCCTCCCTCCCTTCTTTCTTTCTTTTTTTCTTTCTTTCCTCTTCTTTTCTTCCTTCCTTCCTTCCTTCCTTTCTTTCTTTCTTTCTTTCTTTCTTTCTTTCTTTCTTTCTTTCTTTTTCCTCTCTCTCTTTTTTCTTCCTCCCTTTCTTTCTTCCTCCCTCCCTCCCTCCCTTCCTTCCTTCCTTCCTTCCTTCCTTCTTTCTTTCTTTCTTTCTTTCTTTCTTTCTTTCTTTCTTTCCTTTATTTTTCCTCCCTTCCTTTATATCTTCTTTCCTACACCCTATGTCTCAGTCTCTATCTGTCCAACTGTCTCCTTTTCTATTTCATGTGCCATCTGTGCACCTGCTTGCCTGGGTAGGTGAGAGGAAATGCAACAAGGAACCCCAAATCATGAAACAGCAGTAACACTGATGACAGCAAGACCAGGGTTAGCGTAAGTGCAAGAAATCACTCTGGCCATTTCATTTTTGTTGGGTGTCTGTAGTTTATGGGAGCATGTGGATTCCTTTTCACTAACATCCAAGTCTTCAATGCATTCCTGAAATTTAGAATAACAGAACAGATTTCCCATCTGGGGACTGTGAATGATAGCCTCAGATGCTACTCTACCTGCCCCTTCCTCCACCTCCCTATATCCTTCAACAACTTATAAGTGAATGTCTACGATATAATTATAAAAATACTAACAATAATACATAAATATGATGCAGGTGCAGCAGAAGTCCGTTTTGAAATGTACCGAACTCTGTCCAGCTCTAGCCTGCCTGAGACAGGGGAGTCTGCACTTCTTCCCATCTCTCAGTGTCCCCTCATCTCACTCTCAGCTTGGCAGGTTCTCTCTTTGGCAGGCAGGCAATCCTTCCTGCAAAGGCAGAATGAACCAAATTGTCACTCAGGTCTTTGCCTAGTTCTGCCTTGCCTTCTGTTGAACATTTTGTCATGGTTTCTATTATTATTAAAACTAATCTTTCTGGTCTTTGAGAAATTTTGGAGTGATTTTTCCCTTTTTTCAACTACCAATATTTTTTCTCAAGGGTGTGTTTTTAAGTCTCTTCTTTTTTCCTATTGGCATCCCTCTCTGTATTTTCTTCCTGACATTATTTCAACACACTGTATTCTTTTTCTTTCCTATCTCGTTTTTGGTCTCTCACAATCCGTAACAGTAGAGAAACAGTTAAGGGAGATTGACAAGACTCCTAGGCAAACCTTGCTGGGAAAACAAGGCTAAACTCCACCTTCCTTTACTTTTGTGCACCTGGTGTGTGAGCACACACACACACACATACACATGCATGTACACACTCACACACGCACACATATACACACACAAACACAAACACAACGCTTAATTTTAGAATTGCCCCATGAATCACAGATTGTGCCTTATCAGCAAAGCAACAAAAAAACCTAAAAGTTTTTTTTTAAATAAAACAAAATAAACCCAGCATTTGTTGTTTGTTGGACAACGAAGTAATCTCTTTCTATAAAGCGAGAGAGTATGCTTTTCGTATTAAAGTAATCCTTGGCAAAGCTGGATCAGTGGAGGCTGGGTTCATGCTCACTCCCTTTTATAAATCCCATTTTTGAGAGGTTTATAACTTAGACGCTTTAACTCACACCGGATCCAAATTGGCAGCCGCATTTCCAGGCTGGAAACAGCTCTGCGTCCATTTCATCGGCCTACACAAATGGAGCTTACATTTGCCTGGGCATTTTCAGAAGAGGCAGAAGGACTGGGGGAATGAGGACCTATGGACCCAAGGTGACAATTGGACAACTTCTGACATTATGTCTCTTTCCCATTTTTTTCCAATCAGAAAATGATTTTAAAATGAAATACCACAAGATGAACATTCATGTTAGGAGAGGTAGGCCTATCTTACACCTTTAAAAGAAAATACATGACTAAAACAGCTCGAGTTTTGTAAGAGGGTGGATATGCCACTTCTATTACTTTTCATCATCTTGTTTTTTGTCAAAATAAACAAAAAAGTCAACAGGACTGCTTTGGTTCACTCTCTATCAGAAGATGCTCTATATGTAATAAGCAAATATCTCCCTCATTCTGAGGTGAGTTTTGCTTCCTATGTCAAAGGGCACCAGAAACACTCATTGGGGCTGGTAGACTTTGCCAAACTGGCCTGGCCAAAGTACTGGGTTCAAAACCTGCAGACACAACCCAAACTCAAGTGTCTCAAGGCATACCCAGAAATGATCCACAAAACACAAGAAAAGGGGGCCATGATGCTAATTGTCTCTGTGGAAACTCATTATTTTCCACATATATAGCTGAGCTGAAAGATAGGGTTAAGGTTGCTCTTCTTTATCTTTTCAGACAAAGATGACAGTCTCATTGCAAAAAATAATTGTGACTGATTTTAGTCTTTTAAAAAATGAGAGAAAAGCCCTTGAGGGAAAATCCTTTTTTTGGGAGGGGGTATCATTTTTAGTTTGATTTATAATTTCATCAGTGAGATTTTTATTGTTTTTTTTTGTTTTCTTTCTTTAATAGGTGAGAGAGAACTCTGACCTGAAGGCTGTAAAAGAACCAAGTAAGCCTGAATGATGCTGGCTCCGAGTATGAGTGAACATGGCTCTTGCAAAAGGACTTTTTTTTCACATTTTATCCTATAGATCCAGGATATAGTTATGCTTACTGCTGCCAATATGCTTTCATAGCATAGGCCATAATGGCTGCCTTACTCTCTACTAGGAATACATGGCAAGACAAGTTCACAAAACTAAAATAAATTCATAATTAGAGTATTAAATTAATGCAACTGATGGGTTCTGTCTTTCTTTTATTCTGAAGACACAAAAGCTTACGTAGCTTGAAAAATAAAATATCCTTCCTTCCTTATTCCTTTCCTTCCTTTTTTCTTCCTTCTTTCCTTTCCTCTCTTCTTTCTTCCCTTCATTTCCCCTTCCCTTTCTTTTCTTCCTTTCTTCCTTCTCTCCCTCCTTCTTCCTTCCTGCCTTTCTTCTCTTCCTTCCTTCTTTCCTTTCTACCTGCCTGTTCATCTTCCAAAAGGGTAAAATCTTTAACTCATTGCTTTAATTGCTTTAACTCATCAGTGGAAATGAAAACAATTCTCAGACACACAGCTGAAACTAGTTGTAAGGCAACAGAAGCCAGATCTTTAAATTAAAATGTAAGCTTCTTTTAAAAAAGGGATTCTTTCATTAAAATGAGGAGATAGAGTATCACCTCCTATTAGATTTTCCTTGTTGGTTAACAGTCTGATTGTAACCTAAATGATAGATTTTGCATTTTTTCAAGTATAGAAGAAAACAGAGTAATGAGAGAACAATGAAAGCCTAGCATGGTTTCTTAGATCTGCTGCCTCCTTGATGGTAGATATTAGTCTGTTTCCCCTTCAACACTATTGTTTTTGAGTTTAAGATGAATCTGTAGTCGTGGCTCTAAAGCTTTGGAGGCTTAGGTTCAGCACCTCGGACAGTTACGTGCTGCCTGTAACGCGACATAGCATTTTGATCATTTAAAAATAAGTATTTGGATGCCTGCACTTACCATAACAGCAAATCACTACAACCCCTCTACATTCTCAGAATAATAACAGTTCGCATTTAGGTAACAGTTGAGAGCTTAGAAATCTTTTATAACCAACTATGCTTTGAAGGTGGTTCAGAAAGTTATGTAATTTGCCTAAGGTCACTCAGTCATTGAATGGTCAACAGAAGCAGAATTGCTAACAAGATTTATTTTGCAAGTTCCTTTCATGACCTAGAATTCCATTCTCCTACTCCCTTTGTGAAATTTTGTTTCTACTTCATTAATTTTATAAATGTAAAATATAACATATAGTTATATAATAATAGCTTTAGAATGGCATTTACAGCTTCTTATGGAATCAAATTTCTCTGAATATTGAAATATTTTCTCTGTCAAATTCATTTCATGATAATTCTTTTAAGAAGACTGGGAAATGGGGAAGCTAGGTGGCTCAGTGGATATAGCACCAGCCGTGGAGTCAGGAGGACTGAATTTAAATCTAGCCTCAGACACTTACTAGCTCTGTGACCCTGGGCAAGTCACTTAACCCTATTTGCCTCAAAGAAAAAGAAGACTAAGAATTAATGTAGTTGCCCTATACTGATTTATCTTACAGCTTAGGCCTATGTTGGGAGTAGACTTTGGTTTGTCATAATATTTTGTCATTACTATATAAGAATCTATTTTTGAGGGGAAAGAGATAGGTTGCACAAATCCAAACTTGGTATATTATCAATTTGGGAAAGTAATTCCAGTGAGTGAGATAGACGCAACTTATCAAGTAAGATAGTCCCTTGGGGATACTGAAAGTCTAAATGCCCAAGGTCTCACAATGAGTATGTGCAGAGGCAGATGTAATGCCAAGTCTTCATCATTCCAAAGCTGGCTGTCCTCTATCTACTAACTCTATTCTATATGTGTATATGTATATGTAATTTTTTTGGAGCAGGGAGAATGCTTGCTATAGAATATCTCTTTTTAGCTTCAGCAGAGGAAAAAGTCTTATGGCTTAGAAATTCTCGACTGCTTATTCTCTATGTCAAAAATATTCTGAATTATGAACTGTTATTTAAGCCCCACTCCTCCATTCCTCTTGGGACTCCCCTCCTGATTCCTCTGCCTTCTTTCTCCACTATGCCCCACCATGATCTACTAGCTTCCTCACCTTAGAAGGTCCCTCAAACCCTGTGATCTCTGCCTCAGATTGGTCAGTTCTTCCTAGAACCTCCATTTAAAGGGAGTGTCCAGGCCAGCCATATTTCACCCCTTCATTCCTTTAAGCTCTGTTCCAAACACTAAGGACTTCTTTCTTCATTATGCCTATTCTTATCCCCCAAACCCAAGTCTCCCCATCCTTTTAAGCTTTCCTTTATGTATTATCTCTTCCCCATTAGAGTATAATCTCCTAGAGGATAGGGACTTTTCATTCTTTCTTATTATATTTGCATTGCCAGGGTTTAGTATAATGTCTAGCACATATTAAGTGCTTAATAAATGTTTGTTGAGACTTATATGAACTGATGCTGAGTGAAGTGAGCAGAACCAGGAGAACATTGTACACAGCGACAACAACATTGTTTAGTAATCAACTATGATAGACTTAGCTCTTCTCAGCAACACAATGATCCAAGACAATTCTAAAAGACTCATGATGGAAAATGCTAATGACATCCAGAGAAAGAACAACCGAGTCTGAATGCAGAATGAAGCACACTATTTTAACTTTTTTTGTTTTTTCTTTCTCATGGTTTTCCCCTTTCGTTCTGATTCTTCTTTTACAAGGAGACTAATGTGGAAATATGTTTAATGTGGTTGTATATGTATAATCAAGTCAGGTTGCTTGGTGTCTTAGGGAAGGGGAAGGGAGGGAGAAAAATTTGGAACTCAAAATTTTACAAAAATGAATGTTAAAAACTATCTTTATACGTATTTTGAAAAAAAATGCTATTAAGGAAAAATGTTTGTTGAGTTATTGATCCTGAAAAAAGCTATAAAAGTTATCCTTTCCCTTGACCACAACAAACTCCAACCAACTAATTCTTAATACCTATGAAATGTGACCATATAAGACAAATTCACTTCCTCTACCAGTTTAGTGCCTCTACCTACAAAGGAAATAATGTCTGTCTGATATGACGTGCTTTTGATGAAGCCATGCTCACTCCTTATAATCACTCTTTCCTTTCTAGATCTATTTTCATTAAATATCTGCCACTTCTAGAATTTTACTAGGACTGAAAGCCAATTTCTTTGGTATATAATATTCTGAAGAATTTGTTCTCTTCTCTTTTAAGAAGATCAATACATTTGCCCTTTTCCAGTCTTTGGCATGTTGCCTGTTTTCCACCATTATTCAAGTATCACTGATAGTTGCTCAGGAGGCACACTTGCTGATTCCTTCAGAGCATCCTCACTCAGAGCAGGGGACTTGACTTCATCAAGAGTAGCCAGGTGCTTTCTTACTGAGCCTTGACATAGTCTGGGTTAGCTGTTTTTTGTTCTGCTACTTTTGGTTCAAGCACTACACTGCTTGCCAGAGAAATCAGAGGCACAGCCACAACTGACTAGATCTGCCTTCTTTAGATTGTCACTTATCAATATCCCATCCACACTGAACATCTGTCCTTACCTCCCCAGAACCTGCTGCTGGGTCCTAATTAGTGCGAATAATGAATGATTCTTTTGAAGTGGTGGTAGGTATTCTTATTTGCACTATTTGAAATTGTAATTATGTAAACTGTGGCCATTGCTTCTAACCCAGAAGAAATATGCAATGAGAACTTGAATAATGTCTCTACTTCACAGAATTCCCTCGTTGTTTACACTAATTCACGCCCAGTTATACCTTTAAGAACTAACCCCCCCCCTTTCTGCTCTCCCCTGTTTCCTTCATTGTAATTATCATTCTGTGTTTCCCCTCCTGTCACTATTCTTACAGAACTCAGTATTTATACAGGACCATGCAAGGCTGGTATCCATCTGCTATTACTTAAGGATCCCTGTAAGCCATATATTGACTTAGAAAACCCCACATTAACATCACACACACACACACACACACACACACACAGTCTATCCTATTTTATTTTTTCAAAAGTATTTTCCAACTACCTTTTAATCTAGTTAGGGTCTCATGAATGAGGCTGTGTTTGATATCTCTGGCCAAGAGCACTGAGAATATGAATTGCCTGGGATTGTAGAGTCAACACAAATCAAAGGCAAGCCTTCCTACCCACAAGACCAGCTCTCTTTAGTCTGTGACCCTCTTAAGTTTTCTGTATCTTTTTGAAGTCTAAATTGGTTATTGAGTTCCCTATGCATCTGCCAGTCTCTTCCAATACTCCTTTCGTCACCCCATTTTCTTAATTTGAATTGTTTCTCTTTGGCTCTTTGGTCATTTCTAACCCCTCCTGTGGTAACTTTGAATATTAGTCCACGTGCTTCTACCTTTCCCTCCTCTGAACCATTTGAAATCTGCTTCCTCAAAATCAAGGGTGTATTCCAGACTGTGCCTAGATTTCTTATCCTTCTTTGTCAAAAGCTCTAGGATTGAGTGGTCCATTCCCTCATCTCTCATATTCTCATCATTTCCCCCATATTAGTAAGAAGCAGATCTAGTTTAGAGTTTCTCCTTGTTGCTTCCTCAGTCTTTTGAAGGGCATAATTACAACCAAATCAAGTTCAAAAAGAATTAGCTGCTTTGGTTTTACAGAGTGGTAAGACAATGGGTTTAGATTAGAGTAATTGAATTCAGGTTCAAATCCCAGATCTGTCACTTACTTCCTATGTGATCTTGACCAAGTCATCTCAACTCTGAACCCCAGTCTTTTCCTCTGCAAATTGAGGAGATTGTACTAAATGATTTCTCAGGTCCCTTTAAGCTCTCGGTCTATGATTCTGTAAGACTCAGAGAGGTTAAATAACTTGGCCAGCATCATACAGATACTAAGCATCAGAGGAAGAATTCAGGCTCAGAACCCCTGATGCCAGGGCCATACAAAATTTCATTCTACCAGCTTCCTTTTCAAGTTAAAAGACTCAGGTGTATTTGATGGAAAGGAGATTGGATAAGCTTTTAGAGGTGATTAGTCTTTAAACTAAATATCCACAGTCTGGATAAATACCTTCCCATAAATATCTTGTCTTGAAGACAATCTCTGCTTATCTCTCTGGAACCAACATGCTGGAAATGCCATGCATAGGGTTATATTATTTTCTGCATCACTGGTTTCATTGACCTCATAATATCTGACATCTACCTGCTACCTCATGGGGGCTTTGATGTGGTCTAGAGCACATAGAAATAGAAATGAGTAGTACGCACAGTCAGGGAATCTCCTCTAACAATTCCCAGTTCCTTCTAGTTCTTATTTTTACATTGTACTGCATTAAAAATAAGCTAAGGGACTGTTTTGTGCTGAAATAAAACTCACCTTGTAATCATTAATTCAGTCAACTAGTATTTATTAAAAGTTCCTGCTATATATAGCATATACTATATACACTATGCTATGCACTGACCATATGGACAGGGCAAAAACCCAAGCAAAACTAAATCAAAACCCAGTCCTTTCTCTCAAGGTGTTCGACATTTAATGGGGGAGAGACATCATGGAAAAATTATATACAAACAAGCTATAAACTAATTAAATTCAAGATTATCTTAGAGAGAAGGCACCAAGATTTAGGAGGACTGGGAAACATTTCTTGTAGAAGGTGTGACTTGAAAGAAGCTGAGGAAGCTAGGAGGTGATAATAAGGAAGAGCATTCCAGGCATGGGGCCAGCCAGCAAAAAAATCTCAGGGTTGGAAGATGGATGGTCTTGTTTGAGAACAGCAAGGAGGACAGTGCCATTGGATCAAAGGCCACCTCCTCCATGAGGCCTTTTCTCTATCTCTTTGATAGAGAATAAGAAGATTAGAAAGGTAGCAAAAGACCAAGACAAGAAGGGCCAAACAGAAGGTTTTATGTTTGATCCTGGGAGCAATAATGAGCCACTATAGTTGAATGAGTAGGAGGAGCATCATGATCATGCCTACACATTAGGAAGATCATTTTGACAGCCGAATAGAGGATGAACTGAAGTAGAGAGAACTTTGAGACAAGAAGACTTTGCAATAGTCCAGGTATGAGATGATAAGCTCCTGCACCAAAGTGGTGCCTGTGTCAGAAGAGAGA
Organism: Trichosurus vulpecula; assembly: GCF_011100635.1. Taxonomy (NCBI): domain Eukaryota; kingdom Metazoa; phylum Chordata; class Mammalia; order Diprotodontia; family Phalangeridae; genus Trichosurus; species Trichosurus vulpecula. Next base: position 190,596,730 of record NC_050581.1, on the reverse strand, counting down.
AGAATGCATATGCAAGATGCATTATGAAGGTAGAAATGACAAGGTTTGACACCTGGTGTGTGTGTGTGTGTGTGTGTGTGTGTGTGTGTGTGTGTGTGAGAGAGAGAGAGAGAGAGAGAGAGAGAGAGAGAGAGAGAGAGGAGCCAAGGATGACACTGAGGTAGCCTGGGGGGATTGGTAGGTTGGTTTTACCTCCTACAGTAATAGGAAAATTAAAAAACTAGGAAGGCTTGGAGGAGAGGGAAAGATAATTTGCTCCATTTTGGACATGTACAGTTTCAGATGTTTACAAGACTGGTGGTCAGAAGAGAGATGTAGATTGGGTAAATAGATCTGGGAATCATCTTCATGGAGATGATAACTGAATCCATGGGAGCTGATGAGATCATCAAGAAACAGTATAGAGGGAGAAGAAGGCCCAATGCAGAACCTTGTTGGATATCCACTGTTAGCAGGAGTAAGCTATATTTAATTCCAGCAAGAGTCATCAGATAGGTAGAAGGAAAGCCAGGAGAGAGTGGTGTCCCTAAAACCTAGAGAGAAGAGAATATCAACGGGAAAAGAGTGATCAGGGAGGGTGTCGGGCTGCACTGAGGTTAGGAAGGAGGAGGACTGAGAAAAGGCCACTAGATCTGGCAAGTAAGAGATCAGTGGGCAACTTTGGAAGAAAGACACTTTGGTTTAATGATGAGAATGGAAGCCATACTGCAGAGTTCAGAATAGAGTGTGAAGTAGAGGCACTGAGTCTAGAGGGCTTTTTCTAGGAGTTTAGCCATGACACAGAGGAGAGACATAGGATAGTAGCTATTGGGGATGGATGGGTGAAGTGAGGGTTTTTGAGGATGGGGGAGAAATGGGCATGTTAGAAGGCAGTAGTCTGGATAAATACCAGCAACCAAAAAACAAGGAGAGATTGAAGAAAATGAGATTATGGATGATGCAGGGGGCAATATGCCAGAGAAGACAGGGTAGAGTGGGACGATTTGTGCATGTAGAGATTTGCCTTGACAAGGACAAGGGCCACCTCTTCATGAGAAATGAGTGAAGAAGAAGATAATGGCAGGCAGTGTCTGAATGATGTTTGTTGAGCAGGGGAAGATGAAGGAGCTCTCAGTTAAAGGTCTTAATCTTTTCAGTGAAAAATGAGGTGAGGTTTTCAGTTGAGAGGGTGGAGGCAGGGAGAGGTATGGGAAGTTTGAGGAGGGATTAGAAATTTGAGAAATAAGGGGGTTAAGGGAGCAATTTGGGAGGATTGAATTGCAGCAATGAGGGCCCAGTTGAGATTCTGTAACAAATTTATAGTGGACCCAATCTACACAGTTTCATAATGTCTCCATCTTTGTTCAGTGGCAAGTGAGTAGGAGTGAAAGCAACAGATGATGGGAGTAATCCAAGGCTGGAGCTTGGCAGAACAAGATCTTTTATAGGATAAAGGGGGAAGAGACTCAAAATTGGAGGATGGTGTAAAATGAAACTGGTCCACCAAGAGATCAAGATGGTAGAGAGGAGTGTAGCCAGGGTACGGACAAAGGACTGGAAAGAACTGAAGGGTGGTGGGATTGGATTTCATAGTGAGGAAGATGAAAAGGAGTTTGGCCTCACAATGCATAGAGAGAGGTGAAAGGCTAGCAGATTGTGATCTGATAAAGGAATGAATGAAAATATATGGACCTTCTAGAAGGTAATCCTCAAAAAGAATCCCTGATACCAGACTTCTCCAGGTTTCCCAGATGTGACTCTTAAAATGCTTCAAGTGAGTTGTCTGCCTGTGCAACTAGATGGTAAGTTTTGTAAGGGCAGGGTAGGGTTCTAGGACCAAAGAATTCATCATTCAGGGGTTGACCTCTTGGGGATGAACATGTCTCTGTTGAGTGAGGCTAGTTCTCACAAAGCCTTGGCATCTCTGGCTCCTCTCTACTTTGTACAATCCATCATCCACAAAGCTGCCAAAGGAATTTTTGTTATGTATGAAACTGGTTGTGTGACTTCCTGGGTCAACAACTACCAATGGCTCCCTCTTACCTCCAGGATTAAATTCAAATGACATTCCTTCACTGTCTGGTTCCTTCCTACTTTTCAGACCTCGTTTTATTCTATTCCCTTTGTACAGTCCAAGTTTGAGCCAAATTGTGGTTGTTATTCCTGACATACATTATTGTACCTCCTGTTTGTCTTTGCAAAGATTTCTGTGAGGCCTGGAATGTGCATCTTACCTAACTCTGCTCCTCAAATTCCAAGGTTAATGGTCCGCTGAAGGGCCACCTCCTCCATGAGGCCTTTTCTCATCCATCAGCCACTAGTGCCTTCCTCCTGAAGTGACCTTATGTTTATTTAGGTCTGTTTTATACCCACATCTCTCTGCACACACACGCACACACACACACGCACACACACACACACACACACGCACAGAATGTAAGCTCCATGAGGAGAGGAAATATTTCATTATTGGCTGTCCATCTACAGCTTTTAGCACAGTGCTTGGAACACAGTAGGTGCTTAATAAATGCATGCTAATTGATTACTTTTATTAGGACCATTTTGAAGTTTTTCCAGTTTGGAAGAATCCTCCAGAACTTGTGGCTCAACCTGAACAGCCTTCAAGGATCCAGGCTCACCTCCATGCTACAATGCAATTATTGTTTTGTGGAGGAGGTCAAGGACCAGGTCTCATATTTGTTCAGTTCAGTTCAATCCAATTTCATTTGATTTGCTTCTACTAAATTTAGCAACTATTCGTGAAGCACCCAGAGTTGAGCTAGGTGTCTGGGATACAAAGACAAATGCCACCAATACCACCACCGCTACCACTGCTATCACTGCTGCCACCACCCTGCCACCACTGCTGCCACCACTGCCGCCACCACTGCCGCCATCACCACCACCACCTCCACCACTACCACCTCCACCTACACCACCACCACCACCTCCACCACCATCACCTCTACCACCAGCACCGCTGCTGCCACCACCCTGCCACCACTGCTGCCACCACTGCTGCCATCACCACCACCACCTCCACCTACACCACCACCACCACCTCCACCACCATCACCTCTACCACCAGCACCGCTGCTGCCACCACCCTGCCACCACTGCTGCCACCACTGCCGCCATCACCACCACCACCTCCACCACTACCACCTCCACCTACACCACCACCACCACCTCCACCTCCACCACCTCCACCAATACCACCACCGCTACCACCGCTACCACTGCCGCCACTACCCTGCCACCACTGCCGCCATCACCACCACCACCTCCACCTCCACCACCTCCACCAATACCACCACCGCTACCACCGCTACCACTGCCGCCACCACCCTGCCACCACTGCCGCCATCACCACCACCACCTCCACCTCCACCACCTCCACCAATACCACCACCGCTACCACTGCTATCACTGCTGCCACCACCCTGCCACCACTGCTGCCACCACCCTGCCACCACTGCTGCCGCCATCACCACCACCACCTCCACCTACACCACCACCACCACCTCCACCACCATCACCTCTACCACCAGCACCGCTGCTGCTGCCACCACAACCAAAACTGTCCCTCTGCTCTACTGGGAGAATACAATCCACAATAAGTAAAAAGTTTATACAAAATAATTTCCAGAGTGAGAAAATGGTTGCAACAGGAGAATCTGTTCCTCCTTCCTACCCTCATCATAATGCCATGCACAGATTAATCCCTTGATAAATTGTTATTGATTAATCAGTTGATAGTCAATACATTTTCCAGTGCACCTTGGGGAGTTCACAATTACTTGGAGCATCATGGCAGTCTTATTGGACTGCCTCAGAGACATCTGCAGAATTGTCAATAAATCCTGGAAAACACTGGATGTCAGGGATGATTGGTTTCTACCAAGCCTGTCAGATGTTATGTTCAAATCCAAAGATGCATATTTCAATCCTGACCAGGTGATGTTCCATATCTCTGGAGGAATCTGACACATGCTGGCACCTGGGATGTGCTGTATTGCTCATCTCTGCTCTTTTGAGTGACTAGGGCTCAGGCAGCTCTCGTTGGGACAGTGAGGTTCTTTCTCATCTGTGAACCCTGGAAGCCTGGAGTTCATTCCACATGATAACTGGGTTGTTATTGTCACACATAACCTCCTATCTTCTGGAGACCTTTCTTGATTCCCCTACTTACTAGTCCACTTCTGGTTTTCAAAATCCATCTGTCTTTAATTTTGTAATAATAACTTGCATTTAATTTGTATATGACCTATATTTATTTATGTGAGAACATGCCATGCCTTTGCCCTTATTTCCTAGGAAACTGTAAGGTCTTTGAGGATAGAAGCTGTCTAACATTTGTATATGTATCCCAGGTACCTAGCATAGTTCCTGGCATACAGTAGGTGCTTAATGAATGCTTATCCATTGATCCATCTGCAATTTAGTGTGGCAGAAGGATCAATGGACATGATGTCAAGAAGCCCTCTTGGGTTTCCATGCCTTCTCTGACAGGCACTTAGTAGGTGACATAGTGGATAGATCACTGAACTGAATCGCAGGAATTCCTGCAATTGATTTCTATCTCAGACACTGTGTCCCTAGGCAAATCATTTAACCACTTCAGCCTCAGTTTTCTTATTGATAAAATAGGGATAATAGTTTTTACTCACAAGGTCATTGTGAGGTTCAAATGTGATAATATATGGAAAGTATGAGAAAAGTGCTTGCTATTATATCTGTTTATTCTCTCTGTGACCCTGGGTTAGTCACCCAGAGAAGGGAGGTGTTCAAGGTCACACAGGAGACGAAGCTGGAAGTCAAACCCAGGTCTTCTGACTCCAAATTTCGCATGCTTCCCATTATAACTTGCTGCTTTCCTCCCTTAACAAAGCATAGAAATATGGGCTATTATAGTATCCTTACACCATAGTGCCTTCCTCCTCAGGGAGTTTTCACTGGCCTTGATGGACAGTCTGGGGAACTGAGCCCCAACAAAAATAGACTAAATATGTTTCCATGCCCTGTTCAAAGTAGCTCTGGGTTCTCAGCATGTTATCTCTACCTGGTTGGATAACAGCGTAGACTTTGCTAAACACTAAATAATCCTTTGATGGGGGTGGTAAGGGAGAAAGGATCCTTTGCTTGTTGTTGTTGGCAGCTAGGTGACACAGTGGATAATGTGGAGTCTGGAATCAGGAAGACTCTTTTTCCTGAGTTCAAATTGAACCTCAGACATTCACTAGCTGTGCAACCCTGGGCAAATCACTTAATCCTGTTTGCCTCAGTTTCCTCATCTGTAAAATGAGCTAAAGAAGGAATTGGCAGACCACTCCAATATCTTTGCTTGGCAATAAGAATGTACAGTTCTGCTCTGTCTGCATATGAAAACTGAATCCAGCAATTCCCTCCCAGCTCCTTCTCAGCAGAGACAGCCGTGGGGCAAAATTATTGCAATCAAAATCTCAGCACACTTTCACTTGAACTGGATTTCACTGTAGCTACCATCATAGGAAGTGACAAGATCCAGCTTCTTTTGGGAGCATGAGATTTTGGAATCACCATCTCACCCAGGATCCCACCTTTTTTAGGAGTTAGAATAGAGAATATTTTACCATTTTAAAAATATTTAAATCTAGGACATTCCCTGGAGTGGATTTTCTAAATAAATTAATAAGCTCCTACTATATATTGGGAATACCAAATGAAAAATAAAACTGTCTCTGCCCCCAAGAAGCCTATGGATTATCATATTCTCCCATAATTTTAAAGCACGTAGTAGGAACTTAATACATGTTTTTTTTTCATTCATTGATTCATCACCAAATTTAAGATTAGCTCCATAATCTCCTCATATTCTATTTTCTGGTGGTGGGGTAAAAGCAGTGGTCACAGAGAGCACTCTATAAATGTTTCTAAGGTAGCTTATCAATGTAGGTAATGCGCATTTGGAACGTTTAAAGATTTGCCAAGAGCCATTGCATTGCTAAGGGAAAACATCATGCGATATGGCCAGGACAACTGTCAAATGAAGTTTTAGACAACTTCAGTTGAGTGAGAGTGGGAGGAGAGATCTTATAATTTGGGACACAAGTTTACATATGGGAAGAGAGCCCAGCAGACCACCCCATCATTGAGGGAGGGAGAAAGAGAGAAAGAGAAAGGGAGAGAGAGAGAGAGAGAGAGAGAGAGAGAGAGAGAGAGAGAGAGAGAGAGAGAGAGAGACTCAGAAATCAGAAGGCCATTATTGCTGGGGAGGACATGGCCACTTCTGGAAGACACCTTGTGTGCAGGGCTTCAGGTGTGAGGAGGTTTTCCTCCTCTAGCTCTGAGAAAAATCTTGTGTGGGGATGTGGGCAATGTGTACAAAAGGATTAAGACCAATGGAATATTCAAACCCACCCATAGGTTGGAAAGTTGGTCCTCTGGGAAAGGTAAGAAGCCCCATCTTTTGGAGGCACAGGAGAACTACAGAAATGCAAAGGGAAGTGTAGTGGATAAGTAACAAGACAACCACATAATGGATATCTGTGAAGTTTTAAGAAGCAATGATTGGGGAGGGTCTGGAAGTGTCTTGGTAAATGTTTAACAATAGGCTCTCTAAAAAAATACGCACTATACACTCAAGTTAAATCTGCATTATTAATATTTCCTCCATCACTTTCTTATGCCTAGACATTCAACAAAATAATAAATCAAACCCTGGTTTGTAGCATTGGCTGATTTCCAAGGTGTAAGTGCTCATACTGAAATTTAAACAATTGGCTCTTATGAGCTGGTTCAAGCTTGCTCGAGCTGGTTCCAGCACAGCTTTGGGAGGGTGGCAGATGGATCCAGTGCCCAGATGGCCACCACCTTCTAGGGACTGAGGAGAGCTATAGAGGAGCTGTCAGAAAACAGTGATGGGGGAAATAATTGGAAGCAGTGACTGGTAGCATCTTTTGAAAGGATAAAGCCATTACAAGTCAGCATGTTGCAAAGATTGGCAGCAAAGGGGACAATTGATATTAAGGAATAAACCCCAATAGTAACCAGATAAAGTCTGATCCAGGGCAGTACTATAAGTCACAAAAATTATACAGGTTTCTAGTGGGGAGAGAACTCCTCAGTGTTTGCATGTGTGTGTGTGTGTGTGTGTGTGTTTGTGTGTGTGTTTGTGAGTGTGTGAGCACATATGTGTGTGTTGGGATATTGTTCACTCAGAGGTATTAAGCATGAGTTCTGTCATATCTTATTTACTTGTAGATACAACTGTTCCTGTTTTGAGCCTCATGAGCTTGCTGAAAGCTAAGACTGTCCTTGGGCGTTTCCAGATCCTGAATTCTCCAGTTTTTCTGGATGGGGTGGGGACAGTAAGCCAGAGAAGTGAGATATCCATTAAAGTATATCCTAGGGGAAAATGATAAATTTTGGAGGGGATATGGAAAAACTGGGACACTAATGCACTGTTGGTGGAGTTGGGAACTTGTCCAACCATTCTGGAGAGCAATTTGGAACTATGCCCAAAGGGCAACCAACGGTGCATACCCTTTGACCCAGCAATACCACTTCTAGGGCTATATCCCAAAGAGATCAAAGAAAGGGGAAAAGGACCTACACATACAAAAATATTTATAGCAGCTCTTTTCATGATGGCTAAGAATTGGAAATTGAGGGGATGCACATTAATTGGGGACTGGCTGAACAAGTTGTATTATATGATTGTAATGGAATATTATTGTGCTATAACAAATGATGAGCAAGATAATTTCAGAAACCTGGAAAGACTTACATGAACTGATTCACAGTGAAGTAAGTAGAATTGGGAGAACATCAGTCACAGTAATAGGAATATTGTATGATCACCAACTTTGAATGACTTAGTTATTTTTATTCTCAGCAATACAGTGGTCCAAGACAATCCTGAAGGACTCACGATGAAAAATGCTATCTGCCTCCAGAAGAAGAAGTGATGGTATACAAAGTGATGCATACTCTTTCCTTCCTTCCTTCCTTCCCTCCCTCCTTCCTTCCTTCCTTCCTTCCTTCCTTCCTTCCTTCCTTCCTTCCTTCCTTCCTTCCTTCCTTCCTTCCTCCCTGGTTCAAGTTTTCTTTCACAAAATGACTAATATGAAAATATTTTTATGTGATTGCTTACCAACTCTGGGAGGGGGAGGGATAGAATTTGGAACTCAAAACTTAAAAAATGAATATTAAAAGTTGTTTTTACATGTAATTGGGGAGAATACAATATTATAAAAAAGTTTCTCTCAGGCCCTTTATGTTAAAAGAGAAAGTCTGATACAAGCATTACATTAGAATAAAGACAAAAGTTAAAGTGGGTCATTATATTCATGTGCATTTTTCTGAATAGTCACAGAACATGCATTTTCCCCAGCTAGTCCTATTATAGGAAAAAATATAGGCATTAATGAAAAGAACCAAAATTTAAAAGACATTTCTTTGTTTTTTCATAAAGACACTCCCTTAAACCAAAAATAGTTCATGGCAAAAGTGAAGGTGAATTTCTTGTCTAGATCCTTGTCCTATAGATCTGCTGTGAGCTGACAATGCCCCTTGACATCCATAATGACATTGTGCCTGCAAGCAAAGAAATTGGTCCAGGGTGTACATATTAACTTCTGTTTAATTCACACCAAATGAGAAATAGTCAAAAGTGTCATTATAGCTCAAATAGAAATGAAGCCCTACTTTTAAGGTTTATTGATACCTTTTAAAAATCACGGTCATTTCTGGACATATTCTCCACTCTCTGAATATACCACCCTGGGAATCGAACCCTCTCTTGTAAGGAAGCAAAAGTGAAGCAGTCACACTACATATGACACTTGAAGACAAGCCCTCTGCTCCCAGAGTTCTCACCTCTCTGACCAAAGGAAGAGAAAATGGGTCTCATCATCTGTTTTCCAGGACCATGACCAGTTGTCATAATGACCAAGAGCTCAACTTCCTTTTATTGTTTGCTTTTCTCGCAGTATTGTGGTAATTGTGTATATTGTCCATTAAAAATCACTTTCCCTTTCCTCCTCATTTAGGCTCACTCAGGTTGGGAACTTGACTAAAAGGAGCATCCCCTTTGTCCCTTCAGGCTCCCCAAAGGAAAAAAATGAAAAGAGGATGACTCTAGTCACCCTTCAAATAAAGTTAGGACAATGTAGTGAATGAACAATTTTCTGAACACCATGTGGTCCATCAATGAACAACAGGTCATTTACTATAGGTGAGTAAGTCCCATTAATGCTAATGGGAGCTGGGCTCATCTATCCCTTGTGTACTCAGAAGAAAATAGACCTCTCTGCTCCTCCCCATGCACCAAATGCATCAACTTCAGGTCAGACTTGTAGCTCAGAAGGGCTCTTTTCTAAATAGAAAAGTGTTCTGTGACATTTTTCCCTATTGAATTTCTTTGGGAAAGCAATGATATGAGATATTATTTTATCTGACATAGATTTTCTCTTATACCAATACACTGAACACAGTGAGGGGAGAACTCAGGTTCCAAATACTACACATGAAACATTTCCTTACAGAAAGTGTCCTGCCTGACTATACTGTGAATAAACACAGAAAGTCTCATTAAATAACAAATAAACAAACAAAACAAGTGCATTGGTCAATTTTTGTCACTAGTGTTTTAAAGCTGTGCAGATTGTCCACCACTCTAAGTTGCCTTTCTCTTCTATCAATAACCTTTATGAAATTTGGAATGTTTTACAGGGATTTCTCATTACTTAACAAGAAAAAAACACAACAGCAACTGACATTTCCCAGTAGTTTCTGCAATGTACATAGAATTCTAGAACTCTAAGGATCATGGTATGTTAGCTATAGAGGGAAAAGGGACAATGCTAATTTAGTGCTCTCATTTTATAAATGAAAAGGCTGAGGCTTAGGGTGGTAAAGTAACTTGCACTAGGTAGGTGAGGATTCAGGCCCTTTTTGGTTCTCTGTAAGTAGCACCATTTTAAATGAACTAGGTGTAAGGTTAATGGGGAATAAGATCTTCCCTGCCCATCACTAGGCCTCATGTGGAGCTCATTAACAGAAGCTTGCTTGCTTGTAGGAAGGCTTACACACCTTTTGTTAATTTCTAATGAGTCACTGAGTCTAAAGAGTATATATTCTGAGAGGTGAGCTTTTGCTTTGGGGGCTTTGCTTATGAGAAAGATGTTATGATTCCCTGACTCTGAGTGGCTGTATGTTTTGAACTCCCCAACTCCTCAGAGGTAAAGGCTCTCTCGATTCAGTCATGGATTTAAAGCTTTGATTCAGGCAGTAGAGTCCTGTCTGTTGTCTTTATTTCTCTTCTCTGTATTTTTTATGTTTAATTAAAGAAGATCATTGACCCCTTTTAAGTTGCTTTCCTAGTAAAGCAGATAAAAAAACCTGCACTAGTAGCCATCCTGGGTGTGCCAGTATAGTTGTTGTTACACTAGGATGTGGAAATAGGAGACCCAAAGAGGGAGGACATACCAGTTTAGCCTCCAATGTAGGCACTCTCCCCTCTTGTCCACTAGAGGTTGCTGAGTTTAACTCTCCCATTTTACAGATGAAAAAGATGAAGCCGAGAGTGGTGAAATGATTTGCCCTTAGTAATGTAAATTTTGAGTGGTGAGGCTGGGATTGGAGCCCAGGTCCTCTGACTCCAAGTTGAGTGCTTTCCCCTTAAAGTTAATATAGTTTAGGTTCACTCTACCAGTCAGTGGCAATACACTAGTGACTCTCAAAGCCTTCTCTGGTCAATCACTTAAATAATATCACTCCAGCATGGATAAGGGGAGAAGCATAGGGAAGCCCTCACCTCTCTGCGCTGTTACAGGCCCCTTTGGTGTAAACAAGAGCAAAGTGAAGGGGTGATAAATGGCAGTGAAGGGACAGTGCCACATTGGGGGCAAAACTGGCATGTCTCAGCTCTCTCTTTGGGTCTCCTATTTCCACATCCTAGTTCATTTAAAATGGTGCCACTTACAGAAAACCAAAAAGGACCTGAGAGCTTATCTATTTAGTGCACACTACTTATTCTCCATGCAAGGAAGCTAGCCCAAGATTCCACATCCAGTTAGTGGGCTCTAGCCTCCCAGCCCTGTCTTGCCAAGCATGCATCCATTATATCAGCACATTCTACCTGCCCTTGGCTCAAAGAAAAGAGCCTGGTGAATTTGATCCAGAAATGCTGGAAATAAAGAAGTGCATTTTCATCCTCAGAGTCCTTTTGTGCATTAAAAATTATTTTCTTAAAATGTATGTGTTTTCTTCCCTTTGTTGCAGAGTCATCACTTTGTACCTGTTTCATTAAAACTATAGGATAAGAGAGAGGCGATATGTGCCTAGAGGATCCCAGATCACATCTATAGTGCCGCAAAGGACTTCAGGGACCACTGAGTCCAACCCCCTCATTTTACGGCTGAGGAAACTGAGGCCCAATAATATTAAGTGACTTTCCAAAGGTCACGTAGGTAATACTCATGAGAGATGGAATTTGAATTCAGGTCTGTTTTACATCAGAGTCAGTGTTTATCCCCTCCCTCAATGTCAGCCATGAAGGGATGAAGACCTTTGTGGCCTTGGGTATGTAGCCACTTAATCTCTCAGCGGCTCTAGCCAACTCTCTGACACCAAGATGTAGATGAGTCATTGATCCCATCTGTGGAGTTTCCACAATTACAATTTTGTACATCAAAGAACTCACAGATTCAAGACTAAAAAAATCTATTTTTTTGAAAATGGGAATAGTGACATTTATTTTTCATGCCTCACTACTCACATACACAGACACACAAACCTCAACATATTTACGATTCCATAGAAAGAGTTGCCATAAATTCTACTTACAGACTTAGAAATGACTTAAGAGATGCAGAATGTGTTGCAATCTTTATTTATTATCGTTTCAGTAATGACATACACCTGTTGAAAAGCAGGGCTTTGGCTTCAAACACATGAAAGCTGCTATTTGTCACATATACTGACATTTATATTTCCTTCTATTAATATCGCAACTTGGCTCTGTCATACATTCAATTCAATTCAGTTCCTTGTTTGTTAAGTGACTACTATGCACAAATCGCTGGCATGAGGTTCTGGGGACAAAGGAAAACAGCCAACAGTCCTTGGCCTTGTAGTACTAAGATCTAGCAGATAGGATATAGTATGTATACAAGTAAGGGGAAGACAAGCGTACCTCTGGGATTTCATGGCCCGTGGTCACAGAGACTTTGGTTACTAATGCTGGTTTTTTTTGGAGGCGGGAGGTGAGACAGTCAGGGTTAAGTGACTTGCCCAAGGTCACACAGCTAGTAAGGGTCAAGTGTCTGAGGCCAGAATTGAACTCAGGTCCTCCCGATCCCAGGGCTGTATTCACTACACCACCTACCTGCCCCCTAATGCTGTTCTTTTAATGGAGTCCCAGAGATTCTGGAAGACTTTACTGGAGGATATACAAATTTTGTGCTGCACTGTCAACAGGCATCTGAAGAGAACTCAACTTTGTTCTGGAGAGCTTGGTATGTTTTGAGGTGCCAATAGTTTTGAGGAAGGGACTCTTCTCCAGACTTCTGGGGGCACTCTGGGAGAAGGCAGAGAGGTGAGAGTGAGGCACAAATAGATGAGTATGTAAACTAGTGAGCAAGACAAGAGAGGCCAGATGTGTAGGAGAGGAATAGACTGAGCTAGCAGGTGTGACAGCTGGTAATAGTCAAGAAGTCCAGTGAGCTGCTCCTTATTTTCCCCTTGAGAGGTGAGCTTGACACTGAGCACCATCACTGCCTCATGTTTCTTGCTTAAATTTTTATTTTTGTTCCCATGTTAGTTGAGAATGGTAATGCATTCCATGGTCAATCATAATGATTTTGATTAAGTCTGTAAGTTTAGGATTTTAGATTGAGGGGGAAAACTAGTCTGTGTGATACTAGATTTCTTCAATTTATTCCAAGGTGGAAGGCTGAGCTGATTAGGAAGAGTGGGTTTTCATAATCTGATTAATTTCCTTTCTTTTAGACTCAAGGGTCAGAACATAAATATTGAATAGAGAAAAGGAACAAAACATATCATAAACTTAAATATCAAAATAGTGAAACTTAGATACTAAGAAAGAAAAAAAGCATTGCATGTACATAGTAGAATGTAAGAGAGGATTCAAAATATATAATAGATTTTCTTTTCAAGAAAGCCTATATGATAAATAATATATGTTGTGTTGAGAGTTGTCCATCTTTGCTTCTTTGGAAGTTTCCTTTTGTTCTCTGCTGTGCACTTTTTTACTTTGTTCTTTTTATTTTCCCTCCCCCCACCCCATCCCTGAAGACTACAATAAAGTTTGGATATGTTTCTCTATAGCTATAGATATATACATACACATATACATATATACATACATATATAGACATATACTTACCAAATTGATTAATTTCTAAGAACATTCCAGGACATATGCATTAGACTCCCTTTGAACCTGATGATGGAAAATTTGCAAGAGATGAACCAGTAGTGGTGAGGGGCTCGTGCATTTGTCCCTAGGTGTACCTGATACGCACTGTTCAAAGTCTCACATCCTGCATCCATGCCCCACAGATAGCTTGTGACGGGCCAAATAAGAGAACAGAAAAAATGCTTTAGGAAAGTTTGAGGAAGGAAGTGATGTGTTCATCTGGGAGACCTGACCTGAGCCTTAAGAAGAGAGGAGTTCCACAAGCAGAGCCAGATGAAGGGCATTGGCCAGTGAGGGTGGGAGGAGATGAGAAAATGGCTCTAAAACTGAGGTCAATGAGCCCTTCTCTTCCCTTCTCTGGCTACCACCTCAACAATCTCCTCACTTGTTCTGCCACCCATACCAGGGCCATGCCTTAGAGCAGGGGCTCTTAATCTGAGCTTAATGGTTCGTTAGTCCCTGGATAGATTTCAGGGGGACCATGGACTTGGATGAGAGAAGACTACATCTTAATATTTTCACTCACTTCAAACTAAAATTTAGTGTTTCCTTTAATTATTTAAAAACATTATTCTTGGAAATGGCTTATGTGATTACACATGTATAACCTATATTGGATTGCTTATAGTCTCTGGTAAGGGGCAGGGGAGGGAGGAGTGGAGGGACAGAATATGGAACTCAAAACCTTAAAAAATGTTAAAAATTGTTTTAACATGTAATTGGAGAAAAAGAAAACATCATTAAAAAGAAAAAAAAATAGCTATTAGGTGGCACAGTGGTCAAGAACACTACATTTAACGTCAGGAAATTTGATTTCGAATTCTAACTCAGACACTTACCAGCCATGTGACATTTGGCAGGTAATTTCTCCTCTCATAGCCTCAGTTTCCCAAGGTGTAAAAATGGTGTGTGTGGGAGGAGGGGGGCTGTTGGGACAATCAAATGAGACATATGTACTGTAATTTACAGACCTTAAAATGATATGGAAATACTAGAGGTATTATCTATTAATTATCAATAATGTTCAATTTTATCAAAGCAAAAAACCATCATTATTCTGAGGAGTCATTAGGCTTCACCAGACTGCCAAGAATGGAAGCATGAAACAGAAATGGTTAAGAACCCCCATCCTGGAGGAACTTCTACCCTGACTTGCTACTATCCCAAAGGGTGCCTGCCTTTCCTGGACCACAGTGTCAGGAGAGCCTCAGCCCTTGTGAATCATTTTTCTACCGCCTTACCTGCCATGTCTAATTCATCCAAATACTTTCATACTTAATCTAAAGTCTTCCATTCAAAAGAAATTTAGGTCACATTTACACCTCTCATTTAATTGATTCGGTTGGAATATGCTCTCATCTAATAGATGTATCTGGTCCAAAGGGGGTAGAAGTGATTTCAACCCCACTTTTATAAATGAATCCGTGACATACACATGTGAGATGAACATGGAACAGTCATGAAATTCCATATGTAAGTACAGATCCACATATAATTTCAGAAGTGGATCAGAGCAAAGGAGTGATGTCACGGGAGGAGAATGATCACGAAAGGCTCAAAAGTAGCTTAGTTCCTGTTGTGAAGTGATCCAATGGATTATCTGGGTGGGAAAGCCTAGAAATGGTGAATGTGTGGCCAAGGGCATAGAAGCAGGTAGAAGGCAACTATGTGTTCAAATAATTGACATAATTGACTTGGGCTACTTACGCCAGTGAACATCAAGCAAAGAGAAAAACTATCTTTTTGCTTTTGCAACAGCATTTGTAAATTGAAAGAAAATAGGTTTTCCCTTAGAATGAATAAAAAATGCAAGTAGGAGGGACCTTTTCAACTATTGTGGGACCTCAAGTAAGAGGACATTTCCCAATGCCGTGATTTCTCAGGATGTGTTGAAGACCAAATTTGAAACTGAGCTTGTTACTCTCAAACAGTTCCAGGACTGGATGTTTGGACTATAAAACAAATGATTATACTATGAAATTTTGCTTTTTTGCTTCTTGAGGTTAAGGATTTTTTTTTGCCTTTGTATTCCTAGTTCTCCGCATTTTGCCTAACATATAATAGGCTTTAAATAAATGTTTACCAAATTATTCAAAAGTACATTAAGTATGGGCACAGCTAGGTGGCATAGTAGAGTGCCAGACCTGGAGTCAGGAAGACTCATCTTTATGAGTTCAAATATGGCCTCATATACTTGCTATCTGTGTGACCCTGGAAAAGTCACAACCCCATTTGCCTCAGTTTCCTCATCTGTAAAATGAGCTGGAGAAGGACAGGTCAAACTACTCTCGTGTCTTTGCTAAGAAAACCCCAAATGCAATCACAAAGAATCAGACATGACTGAAAAATGACTAACAACAAATGTCTGGGTAGAACTGAAACTAGGTCGTGGCAATCAGGGCTTTGTACCAAAGTGCTGAAATGTACAGGATGCTTGTAGCACTTGTAATCTTTCAGCAGCACATAAATAACTGATACTTTGTATCTATATGGTAAGAATTAGTTAAGTAGAAAGTTATTTGGCCCCTTCCTCTTCCCTCTACTTCCTTAGGTGAGCCCCACTCCCACTTCCTTAAGGAGTCATTTTGTGTCACTTGCACAATGGAAAAAAAAGAAAGGTGATTACTTGGACCTATACTGTCCTAAGAACTTAGAAAGTGTTGAAAGTGAACTTAAAGTGGCCTATTACATTTTAGTTTCTCAGTTGTCAAGATCATGTTGCACTCACTCAAGAAGTCCTAAAGATCTATGCAAAGTGACTTCGATACAAACAGACCATTCTGGTTCGTTCTATATAAGAATATGTCATTTTGCCTCACAGGCATGAGGGGTACAGGAGATTACACAAAGAGTTAAACTGTCAAGGCACAAGAACCCTAATTTTGAATGGAAAATAGATAGCGAGTGGTATTTTATGCACAGATCTTTTAGTAATTAATTTCTCCTGGCATTGTCCTTTTAAGTACTGACCTACTATGAAAGACTATTGTATCTTTGATGTCAGAGAGGACCCCAGAGGTCATCTAATCCAGTCTCTTCATTTTGTGGATGAAGAAAATGAGTTCCACAGAGTAAAAATGACTTGCCCAAGGTCATAGGTCAACAGCAAACCAAGCGACCAATCAATGAATGAAGAGTGCCAGGCACTGTGCTGGGTGCTGGGGATACAAAGATGAAGTGAAACATTCCCTAATGTCAAGGAACTTCCATTCAGTTGAGCTTTTAATCAATCATTTAAAAAGCCAGCATTTTCACCTACCTCCTGTGCCGTCTCTCCACTTCCCATGCTGTCTCTCACTGTAACCTCACCACCCTTGATGAGTCAGCATCTATAGGCTTCCTTCCCTTGATACTGTGGATATCTGTGATTCAGCTATATAGCACCACTAGTGGAATATGGATAAGAAATAAACAGGTTCTTGTGGCCAGGAGAACCAATCCATGGTCATCTCCTTTCTAGAAATGTTTTCTGGGTTTCCAGGGAAAAGAGTACGCCTATTATCACAGCACAGGTTAGTGTCAGGATTTATTATGACATAAAACTATCATTGATAGGTTTGAGTGAACAATGATTTATTAAGCTCCTACTTTGTATGCCCTGTGCTAAGCATTCAATCGTCTATTCAGAGCTGGAAGGGACCTTAGAAATTGGCTGGTTGAGGCCCTGCATTTTACATATGAGGAAATGGGTACCTAGAGTGCTCAAAGTCACACATGTAGACATGAGGGAAGAAAATAGCTGAGCCAGGATTTGAACTGAGGTCTTCTGGCTCCAAAGCCAGTGCTCTTTTCTCTATGTTGCTGGACATTGAGGGAGGACCTCAGTTAGGGTTAGTCTTGCAGAGAATTGCAGCTAGGCAATGGGATGTCTCTACCTGCAACTGATGTGGCTTGCCAGCAATACACTTACATGACTGATGGTGTTAAATCATTCCGAAATTGGAGAGTATGGGCTTGCCCTTTAACATATCCTGACAAATTGTTTCCATGTGAAGGAACGTGTATTCCTTCTACACGTATTTATGAAGTGCTTACTACGAGCCAGGCATTAACCCTGGATTGGGGGATACAAAGATAAATGAAATAGTCTCTGTCCTCAAAGTGCTTGTATTCTGCTGGGAGAAACACACACACTTGTGTGTATATGCATATATGTGTGTGTGTGTGTGTATGCATACACACATATATTTATATATACATATCAATGTAAATATAAAATATATTCAAAATAACGGGGAGTAATGACTGGGGAGATAGATGTAAGCCTCTTGTTGGAAGTTGCACTGAAGGGAAGCTTTGAAGGAAGCTAGGGATTGGGAGACTGGGGGGGAAGGAAGGGTGGTGGAAATTGTTTCATGGTGGGCCTAGAATTGTGACCACCTTGTTTCAACTCCCCAGAATGTAAAGAAGGCTGTAGCTCATAATATATCAAGTAATGGGCAGCATGTTATATGTTCACCTTGTGAATCTTCTGAAGTTTGTGCATCTCTAGTCTTTTTTCTCAGATCTATCTCTATATTGGGAATTCAATCTTATTCTTTCTACACCAGCTCCTCCCAAACCCCCTTTTAAATTCCATTACACAACACACAAAGCAAGATCGCCTTTGTTAAAAAGTTTAATGTTCTTAATTAGTCGAATTGGTAGGGCTAATTAGAATACCAATTAGAATTGGCAGGGCTATCGCTAATTTGAAAGTGCTGTGGTCTGGTGTTAATCGCTATTAAGCCTTATAGTTTGTGAAAGATGGAGAGGGGATGAATACACAAAACACAATTTTCAATGCTAAAGTTCCATAGACATGGTCATAATGGGCTCTCCTATTGGGGCATATTTAGAAGAAATATAATCCATAGAGATGTGGGATGGCTGGGAAGTTAGGAGCTGCACATTCCACAATGCCTTCCATTTTAATATATTAAAAGCCTGGAATGGGTTTTACTAAAATAGCAAAGGGTTTAATTCACCTAATGGACTAATTAGCTGGAAGCGATCTTTGAAAAGAAAAAATAAGAAAACACAAAACAACAGTAGTTTTAAAATTATTGTGGGACTTTTTTGGAGGGTGTGTGTGACATTTTATTATGTGAATTTTAAACAGAAACCAAACATTTTACAGCCATTGGTACTCAAATATATTAACTTGAATATACTGGTGCTTAGTAATGTACGATTGATTGGTTGAATTGTGGTAACTGGGTCCATCATTAGCATTTCTGTTACTTGTCTTTTTCATTTGTTCTGTTTGGATTTATATATATGTGTTTTCCCTTTCATATCATCATAGTCAGCATGCTTTCCCCTACCTCTGCCTCACACTATTTCATATGGTTCTTCCCTTGTTTCTTTGTATTCCTCACGCTTGTGAATCTTTACCATATTCTATGACATTGTTAAACTCCAATTTGTGCAGTCCTCTTCCAGTTGTTAGACCTTTTGATCATTTCCATTTTTTTTTGCAATGATAAACAGCTTTGCTATTATCTTTGGTCTTGTAGTCCTTTATTTCTCTTTAAACTATCTTGTCTGGGAGTCATATTGCCAATATTGAATCAAAGGCCATACTTTAAAAAAATATTTTTGCAGTACACTGCTGGATGGATGTCTAGAATGATTATAACAATATGAAATCCCCCAGCAATGTATGAGTCTATTTACAATTCTGCCAACATTGGGTTTTGTAATTTTAAACTATTTTTACCATTTGGATGAGAATGGGTTGGTGTCTAAAAGTTACTTTAATTTGTATTTTTATGATTTTTAGGAAGGTTAAAGACTTCTTTAATGGTTATTTTCAATTTGAGTTAATTTACTTGTAAAATTTCCATTCATAAACTTTGATCATTTGCTCCATTGAGGGTTAATAAATATCCTTGAGTATTTTTATAAATTCCTTATAAATTTCAGATTGTGAGTTTTTATGTCATATTTGCCATATTTTCTGAGTCTAGTTTTCTTTTTCTTGTTATATCAAAATTTTTATTTTTTCATATGATTAAGTAATTCCACATTATTCTCCACAATTTTTTCCATTTATTTAGTAAATGAAAATATATGTTCCAAGCACAATTGAAGTATATAAATTATCCTAATCTTTTTCATTAGCATAGTTCTTTTCTATGTTTAAATTAATAATCCAGCTGGAATTTCATATGGTACGTGGTGTGAAATGTGAAGCCAAAAAGATATGGCCGTAAGTCCTACACAGGTGTCTGAAATTCTGAATTATCTCTGATTATTTTTCTTTTTAAAAAAAAATACTTACTTGTTCTTAGTTTTCGCATTCACTTTTACAAGATTTTGAATTCTAAATTTTCTCCCCCTTCCTTTGCTCCCCTCTCCCCAAGATGGCATGCGATCTGATATAGGTTATACATGCACAATTGTATTAAACATTAGTCATGTTGTAAAGAAGAGTTAAAACCAAAGGGGGAAACCACTATAAAAAAGGAAAAAAAGAGAAAATAGTCTGCTTCAATATGCATTCAGACTCCTTAGTTCTTTCTCTGGGTGTGGATAGCGTTTGCCATAATGAGTCTTTTGAAATTGTCTTAGATCATTGTATTGCCGAGAAGAGTTAAGTCTATCAAAGCTGGTCATCATACCATGTTGCTGTTACTGTATACAATGTTCTCCTGGTCCTGCTCACTTCACTCAGGATCAATTCATATAAGTCTTTTTTAGGTTTTTCTGACATCCACCTGCTCATCATTTCTTATGGAATAATAGTATTCCATTACATTAATATACCATAACTTGTTCAGCCATTCCCCAATTGATGGGCATCCCCTCAGTTTCCACTTCCTGGCCACCATGACAAGAGCCACTATAAATATTTTTGTATATATGGGTTCTTTTCCCATTTTTATGATCTCTTTGATTACTGAAAAAATCTTAGCATAATTGGTTCTCATGCTGTATATTGATTGCTTTGCCATCTCACCAGAAGTTCATATAAAAGTTTGTTATATTAGTAACACTGTATGTCCCTTCTGTCTTATTGAAAAACCAAAATGGATCCATGATCTCATCAATGTATATAGTTCCTCCAATGTTTCAGGTTAAAATCCAACCCTATCTGAATATCCTGTGCAGCTCTTTTCCATGTCTTCTTATAATTTTGCCACAAGGAGATTGACCCAATGTGATGGAGATCTTTTTTCACTTTCTCTTGACATTTATGATGATATCAGTAGAATCCATGCACTGTACAATGATTACCCTCCATTCTTACCATATGACCAACTTTTCCTAGTTTTTACTCCAACGTTTCTTCAATGACACCATTTATTTTGGTTCTTCTTTGTATTCCTTGTTTTTAGTATGTAACAGCCTGAATATCTCTACCATGTGCCTTTCAGTTGTCATCTAAGTGGTACTTACTTTAATTCTTCAGATATATATATATATATATATATATATATATATATATATAGATAATAGAGAGATATATATATGAAGAGAGAAGAGAGAGAGAGAGAGAGAGAGAGATAATGTTCCATGACTCAGGATCATATAATCATACTGGCAGAGTGCTAATCTGAAGTCACTTAAAAAAACCTCCTAGTTTCCCAAATGCAATCCAGCCCACTTTCCTGAACCTGTTTAATTCTGCATTGAATTTATTGTCCATTCATTGTATTTGTCTAAGATGTCCATCTAACTTCATAATATATTCTGGAAAATAGTTATTCTTCATTCATTTATTTTTTTTTACAACTTGGATGGTTAAGCCAAATTCTTTCAAGTCATTATGGAGCTCATCCAGGAGACTACAGTTTCCTGGGGTTGGGTTCATCTAGCACAAAGTCATCTACAAACAGGAGCATCTGAAGGACCTCACCATCTCTAAGCAATCCCCCCTGACTTGGATTCAGTCCTGGATCTCCATGATAGTTGAGAACACCTGTGATGAACAGATGTCTCCCTGTTTTATGTCTTGCCTTGATATTAGTGATTCATCAAACAAGGTTATCTCTGTTGTTATATAATTCAAGGAATCTTGTATAATGTTGATGTATGCATGGGAAACACCTTGCTGGAGGAGAGACGTTAAGGATGACATTTTGCTCTAACCAAGTAAAAACTTTCTCATTGTCAACAAATAACAAGCATGATAAGATTTGGTGTACTTTACATTTTTTAGTCAATTATGTCATAGCAAATATGTGCTCTGCTGCTTGCAAGAAGAGCCTGCCTTTTCTCTAATAATCCCTTTCTCCAGAATTCTCTCCAGATAACAATAATAATAATAGTTAATGTTTATATTAGCATTGAATATGTGACAGGCACTGTGATGAACACTTTATTTCATTTGATCCTTACAACAATCCTGGAAGTGCTATTATTATCACCCCCATTTTACAGATGAGGAAATTGAGGCAAACAGAAGCTAGGTAATTTGCCTAGGGTCACACAACTAATAAGTTTCTGAGGCTAGATTTGAACTCAGATCTTCTGTTTCCAGGTCTACTCTATCCACAGTATCACATAGCTGTGGATCATTTAATTAATATACATACACATATATGTAATATGGAAAGCTAGGTGCCACAGTGGATAGAGTGCTGGGCCTAGAGTCAGGAAGACTAATTTTCCTGAGGTCTAATCTGGCCTCAGAGACTTCCTAGTTGTGTAACCCTGGGTAAGTCACTTTACCCTGTTTGCCCCAGTTTCCTCATCTGTAAAATGAACTGGAGAAAGAAATGGCAAACAACTCCAGTATCTTTGCTAAGAAAATCCAAAATGGGGTCACAAAGAGTCAGACATGACTGAAAAACAAATTATATATATATATATATGTATGTATACACACACATCTATATATACATATATGTATATATGTGTGTGTGTATACATAAAATTTGGATCTGTGGAAAGGCGGGAGTGTAGATCATTCTTTTGTCACTTTTTTGTATTGATGAGGTCCAATATTTTTAGGTATCTTTCTCTCCTTCAAATCTCTTGATAATCACTTCCTCAAAATTGTGCTGCTGCTATACAAATCTCCACTGGATACACTTGGTCTATTCCATCTGCCTTTCCCATCATTATTCTGCTCAGCAAAAATTCTGTCTCTAGGATAAGCTCACTAACAATTCTATTTCTATGATAAGGAAGAGAATTCACATAGTTTGTCATAAAAATTTTTGCAGATCTTTTCTATCTTTCATCTTTTTCTTGTTTTCTTGCCAGTTACATCCTTGGAATGATTATATTTTAACAGAGAGAAATGAATTGTTATTAATATGGTAGACATTCTTGAACAAGGTGTCTTTGTGCAGTCAAACCATTGACTTGTTAGAGCAAAGATCAAAATTAGCACAGTACTAACAGAAAGAATAAAAATGAAGAAAAGATACGGTATGTGATTAAAATAACTTCATCTTGAGCTTTTAAAATAAGTTATTGATGCTGAAAATGGGCTATGAATGGAAGAAAATAAATTAATACCAATTACAATAATTTTATATAGAAGTTTGAGGAATGTGGATCAATTGCCATAATGAAGATATGAAAAGAGCCTAAAAACACTTTGTCAGCAAATGCTGGCTTAC
Organism: Trichosurus vulpecula; assembly: GCF_011100635.1. Classification (NCBI taxonomy): domain Eukaryota; kingdom Metazoa; phylum Chordata; class Mammalia; order Diprotodontia; family Phalangeridae; genus Trichosurus; species Trichosurus vulpecula. The sequence goes on along the minus strand of NC_050581.1, from coordinate 190,573,771 downwards.
TTGCTGAGCAGAGAAAGATGGCAGCCAAGCAGAACATTGGTTCAGAATATAAACTCATTGGTAAAATCTTATTGAAGGACAGTGGAATGCTAGGAACAATGCTGCTGATCTGGATTAGAATTCTATGAATCAAAATAAAAAGCAGGCAGGAAAATATTTCTTTTCTATTTCTGAACATGGCTGCATGTGAGAAACAGGAAAGATTCCAATAAAAATAATAAAGGTTAGCATTTATATAGTGCTTTGATGTAGGCAAAGCCCTTCACGGATGCCATTTTTATCCTTACAATAACCCTGGGAAGTAGCTGCTATTATTATGGCTATTTAAATAAGTGGAACCTGAGGTAGACCAAGGTTTAGTTTAGGGCAGCTAGGAGGAGCAGTGGAGAGAGCACTGAGCTTGGAGTCAGGAAGACTCATCTTTATGAGTTCAAATCTGGCCTCAGACACTTACTTTCTGTGTAACCCTGGGCAAGTCACTTAACCCTGTTTGCCTCTGTTTCCTCATCTGTAAAATGAGCTACAGAAGGAAATGGCCAACTGTTCTAGTATCTTTGCCAAGACAACCTCAAATAGGGTCATGAAGAGTCAGACTTGACTGAAATGACTCACCACCATCACCACCAACAATGACAAAGTTTAGCCATTTGCCTAGGATCTCATAGCTGCTAAGTGTCTAAGGCTGGCTTTGAACTCAAGTCTCTTTAGCTCCAGATCCACTGTGCTACCTAGCTGCCTACAGCAGAAGAGATGTATTTGGGAGGCATTCTCTGAACTCTTCATGATCTCTTCAGTTTCATATCTCAGATTTAGAAATACTACTATGGATTAGCAAAGGATAAACATATTCTGAATTTATATTGTCTGTGAAGTTCCCAAAATGACACTCTTCATTTCTTTTCTCATCAAAAGTAGAAATAAATGAATGATTCTTTTTCTTATCATAACAGATTATCAGAGCTATGGCAAAATCATGGTCAAAGTCACGACTCACATAACACGGGTGGGCATGCTTATTTGGTACCAACTTCCATGAAATCCCAGATTGAGGTATGGAATGAAAAAGATAAGTGAGGAGCCCCTGTTTTTCACTCCTCAGATCTTAAGCAGCTGTGCAAGCTTTTCTGATGATAAGCATGAGGTTCAGCTGATGCCAATTTTGGGGAAACTCCATTTCATGTGCATCCACCAGTAACACTACAAAGTGTGGATGGTACTGTCCTCGTAAAGTAGTTTCCTGGATTACTGCTCTGAGCATCACCAAGTTTTCCCACTGGATGTATTTGATTCAGGTTTACCTGGTTTAGTTGCCACAAGAAACTGGGGGAGTAACACTCTTTTTAATAGATTCAGGTGGAAAGAATGAGATTATCAACCTTTCAGAGTTCTAAAATGAACTGAAAACTATTTGTCAATCAAAAGGGATGTGTGATTATGTGATCATGACTGTATACTAGAGGAAGATGATCCTGGGTTCATAGAATAAGAGTTGGGAGGGCCCAAGAGGATATTGAATTTAGCTCTCTTGTTTTAGAGATGACAAAACTGAGGTCTATAGAAATTAAGTGACTTGTCCCGGGTCATGGAGCTAATAAGTGGCAGAATGAAGTCTTGAACTCAAGGCACTCTGATTCCAAATCCAATAATCTTCCCGGAATTTGGTAGGGAAATGTCTTGGGGTCAGGAGTAGTCAGAGAGAGAGAGAGAGAGAGAGAGAGAGAGAGAGAGAGAGAGAGAGAGAGAGAGAGAGAGAGAGAGAGCATAGTGGAGAGAAAGGTTCACAGCTTCGATTTGTATCTGAGTTAGGTGATATATGGTGATGTTTTAGCCTGGTAATATTAGGATGGGTTTAACAGGAAAAAACATGAAATAAAATCAGATTTTTTTAAAAAGGCTCTTACTTAGATAAAACCAATGGTGGCCAGAGAATTGGCCTGAAGAGCTGGGAAGACCTGCCATATACCGCATATGTCACTCTTTACCTGAGTGAAACATAAACTCTCATTGTTCTGGGCAAGTCTAAGCAGAGGGGATTTCCTCTTCTGGGAGTTCCCTGTACCACTGAAACCACAGGTCCAATCCTTATGCTATGCTACTTAGGCAAACTATTTTATTTGAGTAAGGATTTCAATGGGGCAGCTAGGTGGTTTGGTGGATAGGATCTAAAGTCAGGAAGACTCATCTTCCGAGTTCAAATATGGCCTTAGACACTTTCTAGCTGTGTAACCCTAGGCAAGTCACTGCACTGTATTTGCCTCAGTTTCTTCGTCTGTAAAATGAGCTGGAGAAGGAAATGGAAAACCACTCAGTGTCTTTGTCAAGAAAATCCCAAATGGGGTCACAAAGAGTTGGACATGGCTAAAATGATTCAACAACAAAAATTTTCAATAAAATAGAAAGGGCTTAGAAGAGGGGACTATAAGACCATTTAATATGTGGATTATTCGAAGAACGAGAGATGCTCTACTCAAAAAAGGGAAAACTATGGGGTAAATAATAGCTTTCTTCAAACAACCAAAGAGGACCCATATTGAAAAAATATTATACTTATTTTCTCTATCTGACCCAAAAGGAAAGTCAAGGGAACCATTGGGGAAGTTGAAAAATTCTGAGTAAAATATTGTTTGGATTTACTTCTAATTGATCTCCTTCCCTCACGTTTAGCTTTTATGATAACCAGATTTAGGCTTGATGTCAGAAAAATAGAAAGAAAAACAAAACTCCTGACAATTAAAACTGTCCAAAGCATGGGATAGTTCTCTTGGGATACGGATTTGCTAATGCTGGAAATCTTCAGATTTAAGCTGGGCAGTAGTTTTAAACCCAGGTCTTCTTGGCTCCAAATCCCAAACTATTACTAGTACTGCCTTTGCCAATGATTAGGTGATTGACAGACTTTATTTCTTTGTGGATCAAGTCATGACTTTAAAAGGCACATGGAAATACCAAAATATCGAACCATTTTGTTAGCTCATTTTTTTCAAGTTTTTCTACCTCTCTATCCTTTTCAACTCTTTTAAACAAACCAAAACAACCAATTAAAAGTATGATTCAGAGATTTCAAAACAAGATGCAGATTTCTTTTGTTTCTAATCTTATTTTTCCCCTTAGTTAAAAAGGGTAACCCATTTTTTTCCTTGAAAAGTTCTGAGCAAAACATTGTTTGAGTTGCCTCCTAATCGATCTCCTTGCCTAGAGTCTTTCCTCATTCCATCCTCCATTCACCTGCCAAGGTGATTTTTCTGTAGGCAAAAGCCAGACTGTGTCACTTTCCCACTCCATAAAATCCAATGGCTCCTTGTTGCCTCTAGGACACACATGCTTTTGTGTGACTTTTAATGAACTTCACAACGTTTCTCCAAGCTACCTTTCCAACCTCATTATAACTTGCACTCTATGGTCTAGCCAAATCTGTCTTGCTATTCCACATGTGCAGCATTCCACGTCCCACCTAGTCCATTTTCCCTGGACGTCCACCGTGTCTGTAATATATTCCACATCTGTAACATACTCCCTTCTCCCCTCTGCATTGTAGAATCCTTCAGTGCTTTCAATACTCAGCACCACCTTCTACATGAAGTCTTTCTTGATCTGCCCTGCCCTCAACTCCTAATACCTCCTCTCCTTAACTATATTGAATTAATTTTGAATTCATTGTGTATATATTGTACATGCACATGTGGCCTTCCCTGATAGAATGTTAGCTCCTTGAGAGCAGGGGCTGTCCAAAATTCTTTTTGTTTATGTATTCCAAATATCTAGCTCAGTGCCTGGCACACAGTAGGTGCTTAGTATAGGCTTGTTGGTTGATTGAATATTCTTTTCTTCCTCCCTCACGTGATATTGATAAAGTTCTGATACCAGTTCTTTCCTTATTTATGTTGGATCTTATCAAGAATATGGTTTTTCCCAGTAGTCAACTGTCCTTTGACAGCAAATCTCAAGCTGACAACTTTAGACCCAAGTCATCCAAGTCTCATGCCTCAGAATGCACAGGAAAACTCCATGATATCTCTCAAGAGATAAATGAATTATCTTTTCCAAAACACTTCAGTGAAATAGAGAAAGCGGTAGAGATCATACCTCTAAGCAGATGGAGACCATGAGTTGACCCATGGTGGAATCAATTTTGGAGTTAAATAACGTCTTTTAGAATATCTCTTTACTATATAGAACTGAGTGGATAGACCAAGTAGAAATTCTGCCCCTGTAACAGTGTGTCAAGGATTGTAATCATAGGATCTATTTTAAAAACTTCTTTATTAGCACAAATGAACCACATGCAAAAATATCAAGAGAAGAACTTTACACTTCCATTTCCCCCCAGTAATAGCATTAAAAACCTAAACAAATGTTTCTCATTGACCATTCTGTTCTGCCAGCATTTCATAATCACCATGATTTCTCACCCTCTCACCCCTCACATCCAAGATGTTGCCAAATCCCATTGATTCTGTCTTTGTAACATTCTCTCACATGCTCTTCTCTCTCTTCTGACACTCTCCACCCTACTCTGGTGCAGATCCCTCATCATTTCATGCCTGGATTGTTTCAATAGGCTTATGTTTGGTCTCCCTGTCACAATCTTGTTTTATCATAGTCCATCCTTCACTCAGCTTTCAGTGATCTTGCTAAAGCATAGGTCTGAAAACGTCACCCCCTACTCAAGAGTGGCTCCTGATCACCTCCAGGCTCAATTATGAAATCCTCCCTTTGGCATTCAAAGCCCTTTATAACCTGCCCTCCTCTGCCTTTCCATTCTTCTTGCATCTTAATCCTCCCCACATACTCTGTGGTCCAGTGACATGGGAGTCCTTGCTATTCCTCAAACAGACACTCCTCTCAGCTTTAGGCATTTTCAGGGGTGACCTCCCTGCCTAGCACTCTCTCCCTCCCCATCTCTGCCTCTTGGAGTACCTGACTTCCTTCAAGTTGGATCTAAGATCCCACCCCCTATAAGAAGTCTTCCCTTCAGCCCCCTTCATGCCAGTGTTTTTCCTGTTAATTAGCTCAATTTTTGCTGTAGACCTTTTGTTTGGACACAGTCGTTTGCATCGTCTCTACCATTAGACTGGGAGTTCCTTGAGATCAGTGACTCTTTTTGCCTTTCTTTGTAGCCCCAGCACTTAGCACAGTTTCTGGCACATAGTGGATGCTTAATAAATGCTTGGTGATTTACTGTCTGATCAATCAGGTCCTCTTAGAGCCCTGTAGATCTGCATCCAATTGCAATTCTCACAGTTGCTTGTTGTGGCCCTGGCCAAGGCCTCATTGTCCCAGACAATTTTCTAAGATGAGAAGTTATAGGGATGTTGGTAATTTGTCTTGGTGGATGGAGCTTCCCTAGCAGGAGTGCCCCATAATGAGGTAAGGGCAAGGATAAAATATGAAATTGTTGCAAGCCTCATTGTTAGGTATGGGGGAAACCAGGACAGAAGAAACCATTCCTCAGAGAACATCCATTCTACTGAAAGGATAGATTATATTTAAGTCCCACTTGTGTGACTGTAGACAAGAGGCTAAATCTTTCTGAGCCTTTCCTATAAAATGACTCCATGACCTTGGGGGCCCATGCCATCTCAGAGCTGGGATCCTCTGTGTGTCTTTGGGTAACTTACTAAACCTCTCTGGGCCTCTGATTCCTCATCTGCAAAATGAAAGAGTTAGTTAAAGTAGATGATTTCTAAGGTGCATTCCAGCTTTCTCTCTGTGATTATAGGAGCCCATGGCTTAGTTTTATAATTTAGTCAGACAAGGAACATGCATTCTGTGCTTACTATGTGCCAGGCACTCTGCTAAGCCTGGATGATATAAAGAGAGAAAAATACAGTTCTCTGATTTAATCCTAATCAGAACTTTTAACCAGAGTGGCTTCTTCTGTTGTTTATGGGAATTGAAGCCAGTAAAAGCTCTCAGGGAAGGTTGGGCAGAATGTTTTCCTTTCATTCTCTTTCTTCCAGACTCCTTGCAAAATAATGGGGTAACTCTCCCATTTTACTGGAGGCCTTTAAAGTCCAGGACATGCACAGTTTGGCTTATGTTTGCATCATCTTGGCCCTGTGACACTCTGCAAAGAAGGAAGGGGCCTCTCTGCAAACCCCACTGACCCCACAAGGTTCTGGGGCCCCAAGTGCCTCAATATTTGGGGTCATTAACCAGGTGGGAGAAAAAAAAAGGGGCCTTATAGACACCCTTGCCTCCAAGTCCCTTTGGGGCCACTTAGATTCCCATGGCCCATTTGGACACAGCAGTTGTGTCTGGGGTTGTAAGAAAATCTTTGGGATGTAAAAGCAAGGGACGCTTGCTGCTTTCCTCATAAACAACAGGGGTTGTGGGAATGATACCTCTGCCATTAAAATGAACGGTGTGAGCCCCGGTTTAAGGAGTAGGATTAGATTTCAGGGTTTGGTTGGGGGAGCTTGCCGTAGGCCAAAATAAAAAAAAGGCCAAGGAACATTGACTATCGGAAAAGAGAGAAAATAATTTATTTTGCTTATTTTTGAAAATAGCCAACTCTGCTGTCTTTCCTTGGATATCCTAGCACATCGTCTGCTCTCTTAACAAAAGAAACACACAGGCTGATTCTCCCCTTCCTCGCCTCATCTGGCAGCTGCTTTCCAGTCCAGCAGACACTAACATCTAATGAGTCAAACTTCCCATTTTCAAACTAATCAGTCGGCTGCACTAATTGCAAATGCAAATATGCAAATTTATATTAATTAATTACTCTGCTAATTAGTTCTGCGGTCTTTTTGGGGTAATAAATCATTGTGCAGTGGATGGGAAACAAGTCCTGTCCCATTTCACTCCACATAAAAATTTAATGTACTCATTGAAGAAAAAAATATATAAGGGAGAAAAGAAAAAAAAAGCCAGAACCGAGGGCTGATCCCTGTGCTTGCGGGGATGAGGCCCCAGCAGAAAGGTACAGTGGTGGGGAGGCTTGTGCATCTGCAGCAAATGCCATCACTAAGGTGCCTGTTAGCAATTTAATTATCACATTATGAGCTTTAGAAGAAAAAAACAAACCAGTCTATGGTGCTCCAGGCGGGCTGTGACTCCAAGCTCCAAAGTTCACCCACTTTGCTGCACAGTACTTCTTTCTTATGGAGAAAAGGAAAGCAAAGAAAGCCAAGAGGAAACATTTGACTGAAGCTGTGCAAAGGTCCAGCTAGCAAAGTGTGTCATCCTGTTTCACTTTGGACTTGGATGTTTTACTGATTTTTGCACACTTCTGGGGTCCTTGGAGGGTAGCAGAGCCTCTTAATAACTCTGCTGGGTGGGCGTTGGGAAGACTCTCCTATCTATTGGACAGATGAGGAAACAGGCTCAGAGATGTGAATGACTTACCTAAGATCATACAGTTAGCCCATGTCAAAGACAAGATTTGAACCCATGTAAATTAACTTCAGATTGAACATGTTTGTCACTGCATTTCACTTTATTTTTCCTCAAAGGGACTTGCATGTGCTTGAGTACACATGTACATGCATACATTTATATGTATATATACATGGTAGCAGGCAGAAGGAAGTGTTCTTCCCAGATAGTCAGACATGTTTGGCTTAATATTTCCGGAGTGCCAACACCATTCACAGCACAATGTCAGGTACTGTGAAAGTTACAATTAAGATTTAGGCATGATGCCTGCCTTCAAAGAGCTTATAACTGATTTAGGAAAATACAACCTACCTTCTTGAAGTATGAAATCCTAATGCAAGGGTAGATGGATGTGGTTAAGGACAAGGAGGTGGGAAGGCCATGTGGCAAGGATGAGAGGTATTCAGTGAGTAACTAGAGAAGCATACCAGTGCCTAAGATACTCAAAGAAGAAGAGGAAGGCCCCCAGCCTATTGGGTAGTGCTGTGAAGGACAGGTAGGACAACATGTGGGACAAGAAGGCATGGGGTATGGTGAAGACGGAGGGGAAGAGGCGATACCCCAAATAGCAAAATCACAGCTCCATCAAAGTAGCAGCATGCAGGGCTAGCAGAGCTCAGAAAAGGAGAGGACAGTAGGATGGACTGGTCTAAGGAGGCCTCATGGATGGGTTAGACTTGAACTTGGTCTCTAAGGATGGTTGAAATTGGGAGAGAGGGAGAATAAAAGGAGTGTGTTTTTCTTTTTTCTGTAAACTCAACATGCATGTCATCCTTGGAGGGTGTCTAAGTTTTCTCTTTCCCTCTGTATTCATCTAACATAATTTTCTGTCATTGGTCTGCTGGTCCCTGCTACCACAAGACACCTCTTTCTCAGCCTAGTCTGACAGGCCATACACTCAGTTGGCAAAGCAGCCACACTTTCCAACTCAACATCTTTTCTTTGTACCCTTTGGAATCCAGCATGAATATCTATCGAATCCATTGTGCTAAGCGTATGTAGCATATCTGTTACTTTGTGATTTCTAAATTGATATCTTGGGAAGCTCTGTTTGGTGACAACTGACTATGCCAAATCCCACATCTTTTCAGTCCCTAATTCCTTCTGAGGGCATTTCATGAGTATTTATTAAGAAGAGTTTGTTAAAGAAAAGGAAAATGACAAATGCTACAAGGGATGTGAAAAAACAGGGATACATGCATTACTGGTGGACTTGTGAACAGGTTCAACCATCCTGGAAAGCAATTGGAAACTATGCCCAAAAGACTATAAAACTGTGCATAATCTTTGGCCCAGAAATGCAACTACTCTCAAAGAGATCAAAGAAAAAGTAAAAGGACCTATATGTACAAAAATATTCATAGCAACTATATCTTTTGGTGGTGGCAAAGACTTAGAAATTGAGTGGTTGCCCATCAATTGAGGAATGGCTGAAAAAGTGCTCTACTATTGTGCTATAAGGAATTATGAGGGGAATAGTTCCAGAAAAACCTGGGAAAACTTACGTGAACTGATACAAAGTGCAGCGGGCAGAACAAGCACAATGTTGCATGCAGTAACGGTAATGTAACACTGTTCTACTGTGAAAGACTAGCTAATCTGATCAAGGCAATGATCCAAGACAGCTCCAAAAGACTCATGGTGAAAAATGCTACGCACTTCCAGAGAGAGAGAACTGATGAACTCTGAGTGCAGAGTGAAACAGATTTTTTTCACTTCACTTTTCTTGCCTTTTTTGTTGCAGCATGGCTAATACGGAAATGTTTTGCATGATTTCACATGCATAATTGATATTGTATTGCTTGTCTTCTCGATGGGTGGGAGAGGGGTAGGAGGGAGGGAGAATCTGGAACTCAAAAATTTTAAAATATGAATGTTAAAAATAAACAACAATATTTTTAAAAAAGACAAATTTGTCGAGTTACAGAGCTTTTTGTGCAAATGTATAGATTAGCTCTTGGACTGATATGCCTATTTTCTTTATTTCTTTATATCTAATGGAAACTTTGCAGGAGATCCAGAGTGGAGAAGGGTGGGGAAGAAAAGACTAGTACTTAGGAATAAAGAAAATGAGGGAACTGACTGAGAGGAAGTGGGATAAGGTGAAAGGGGTGAGGGAGAAGACAGGACAAAAGAGAGCTTGGGGTATCCACTGGAGAAAGAGGGGGGAGGGAAGGAGGGAAGAAGGAAGAAGGAAGGAAGGAAGACGGGGAGGGAGGGGAAAGAAGTTTCTCATCAAGAAAGAAAGGAAAGAGGGAAGGACAGAAAGAAGAAAGAAAAAGCATTTACTAAATGCTTCGTACATCCTATAAGGGGTCCTTATTTTTCAGTAATATTTTACTCTTCATGACTCTATGGACCCTACTATCTGTGGAGTTTTCTTGGCAAGGGTACTGGAGTGGTTTGCCATTTCCTCCTCCAGTGGATGAAGTCAAATAGAGGTTAAGTGACTTGCCCAAGGTCACACAGTTAATAAGTGTCTGAGGCCAGATTTGAACTCAGATATTCCTGACTCCAGTGCTCTATCCACTGGATCCAGCTGCCTTCTGGTAGGGGTTCAGTAGGTGCTAAGTTCTAGGGCTACAAATATAAAAGTGAAGATAACTCCTGATTTCAAGGTAGGGGGAGACAACGCTTATAGGGGAATAATGACCAAAGAGGCCATATGCGGGTTTGCAAGTTGACTGTGATGTTGAAAAATGGAACAGACAGACACTCTTTCCAAGAAGCAATAGTAGATCCTTGAGGGAAGAGACAGTGTTCATTTAAAAAAAATTTTATATCCTTAGCACTTAGCATATTGCCCGCTATATAGTAGGCGCTTAATACATTCTCATTGAGTTGAATTAACTTCTCCTCCTCATCTTCCTCCTCATCTTTCTCTTCCTCCATCTTTTCCTTCTTCCTCCCTTATTTCTCCTTCATTTTCTCATCATTCTTGTCCTCCTTCTCCTCTGCCTTCTTCTCCTTCTCCACCTTAGCTCTTTGCAAAAGCTCCTGAGCCACAACAGAATCAGCCTTCACTCAGCTCACTTCAGTTCTTGCTTCTTGGATAAGCTTTCAGATGCCCCAGAATATCTTCTTCCTGTTTGTGAGCCTCACAGGACACAGCAACAGCCTCTCCCATGAAGCCAAGCCTTCGTATTTGCCTTCCTCAAATTAACTCACTGAAGTTCTGCCTGGATTCGTCCCTAATGGTTAGCATAGTCCCACTCCTTTTTACTCTCCCTATCTCTGTGAAGCTGAATGCTACCACAATGACCAAAGCACAAATCCCTCTTCTCAGCCCTAGTTGTTAGTTTCCTCATTCATATCTATCTTCCTCCCTCACCAAACTCTCACTCCAGATCTGCTTATCTCTTCTACTGCACCCTCTGGAAATTCCCTCATTTGAAACCTCCTCTTTTCCTCCCTCCTTCCATCTGGCACTCTCTCCTGATGACGCAGCATCATTGGGCACCCTTCCCTTTCTAGCCCTGGACACACTTTCTCTCATGCTCCTTGACTGACAGCTACCCACAGAGTTGGTCAAAACCTTAATCTTTTCATCACCCACAGGTGTAGGAAGAGTTGTAAATGTGTATATCAAAGTCACTAAGGATTAAGGCAGGAGATGGGGTGAAAAGAAATGTGTTAAAATTGTTAAGGAAGGCAATCAAGTGCTGGTGAGATTGGTAGATGTCTGTGCCAAACTTCACCCAAGTTTTTTCCCTTCCATCTTTTCCCTTCCTCTTCTATATTTTAATGGGTGAAATAGTAGGGTTTTTTCGGGGGGAGGCAAGGTAATTGGGGTTGAGTGAGTTGCTGAAGGTCATACAGCTAGTAAGTGTCAAGTGTCTGAGGCCAGATTTGGACTCAGGTCCTCCTGACTCCAGGGCCAGGACTTTAATCACAGCACCACCTAGCTGCCCCAATAGTAGGTTTTGTATTTTTATTTCAATAGAAAAACGTGGAGAAAGTTTTTTTTAACTAATTCATCTTTAGTATTTTATTTTTCTCCAATTACGTGTAAAAACCATGTTTAACATTTGTTTTTAAAACTTTGAGTTCCAAATTCTCGCCCTTCCTCCTTACCCACCCCTCTCATTGACAAGGCAAGCCATTCAATGTAGATTATATGTGTGTATTCATGGAAAACATTTCCATAATAGTCATGTTGTAAAAAAAAAAACAGACAAAAAACCTTAAGAAAAATAAACTAAAAAAGTATGTTTCATTCTGTATTCAGACGCCATCAGTTCTTTCTCTGGGGATAGATAGCATTTTTCATCATAGGTCCTTCAGAGCTGTGTTGGACCATTGTATTGCTGAGAGGAGCTAAGTCATTCAGTCGATTATCTTACAATATTGCTGTTACTTTGTACACAATGCATGGCATTTTGCATCAGCTTATGTAAGTCTTCTCAGGTTTTTCGGAGAGCTTCCTGCTCGTCATTTCTTATAGCATGATAATGTTCCATCACAACCACATACCACAATTTGTTCAGCCATTCCCCAATTGATGAGCATTCCCTTAATTTACAACTCTTTGCCACCAGAAAAGAGCTGCTATAAATATTTTTGTGCATATAGGTCATTTTCCTTATTATTTTTAAAAAATCTCTTGGGAAACTGTAATATCAATTAAGTTAGGACTTTTTTACTGTTTTAGAATGATAAATTAATTAAGTGTCTTTGATTGAAACTTACTAGGTGCAAAGCCCCAGGCCCAAACCCCTATCTACTACAGGCTAAGCCTATGTGGGTATGAAGCCCTCAGGGTCCTAAGGGGAGCTGCTAAGACCAGAGCTGATAGTAGGAGCCTAAGTTCTGGTTGCTCTGATGACAACTGATGATAGCTAAAGAGTGTATAAAAAGGGAGAACAGAGCTATTTCCTTGAGGCTCTCACTCCTGGAGGTGCAGGACTCTGGGCAGCAGCTGTAAGAGCCTCCCGGCTCACCCAGATGTTGATGGTTTCTTGGTAACTATGAATTGTATTTGGTCTGTTTATAATGTATGTTTGTAAATTGTTTGTACTTGCTCTGAAGTTCAGGGTGCTTGCTTTTCCCCCAAACTAAGTGAATGATATTTGTATGTTGGATTGCAATAAGATTGTTAACCCCTTAACATTACTTTCCTCAGTAAAGCAGATCAAAAGAACTTGTGCTGGCAGTGTTCTTGTTGTTAGGTTTGTGTTGGTCTTTCATCCCCACAGCAGATGCTAGCCTAATTGTTAAAACAGATACAGACCTAGTAGTGGTATTGCTAAGTCAAAGGGTATAGCCTTTTAGGCATAGTTCCAAATTGCCCTACAGAATGATCGAATCAGTTCACAACTCCACCAACAGCGCATTAGTGTCTCATTTTTCCCACATCCTCTCCACCATCCATTATTTTCCTTTTCTTTCCTATTAGCCAATATAATATGTGTGAAGTAGCACCATGGAATTGTTTTAATTATATTTCTCCAAGCAATAGTGATTTAGAACATTTTTTCATATGGTTATAGATAGCTTCGATTGTTTCATCTGAAAACTGTCCATATCTTTTGATCATTTATCAGTTAAGGGATGGCTCTTATTTTTATAAATTTGATTCAGTTCTCTATATGTCTGAGAAATGAGGCTTTTATTGGAAAAACTTGCTTCAATTTTTTTTTCACGGTTATGATTGTTAACTGTATTTTGCTCCATTCTGTTTCCCCTCTGTTTATTCTATTTTCTCTCTCATTTCACTTTCTCCTTCCTCAAATATGTTTTGCTTCTGACTGCAACCTCCCCCAATCTTCCCTCCCTTTGATCACCTCTCTTCTCTTATCTCCTTTCCCTCCTGTTTTCCTGTAGGGTAAGATAGATTTCTATACCCAATTGAGTGCATATATTATTCCCTCTTTGAGCCAATTCCAATGACGGTAAGGTTCACTCACTCCCTCTAACCTCCCCCATCTTCCCCACCACTGAAAAAGCTTTTTCTTTTCTATTTTATGTGAAATAATTTGCCCCATTCTACCTTTCCCTTTCTCCTAGTGCATTCCTCTCTCACCTCTTAATTTTATTTTTTAGACATCATCCTTTTATATTTAACTCACACTTGTGCCCTCTGCCTGTATATATACTCCTCCCAACTGCCCTAATAATGAGAAAATTCTTACGAGTTACACATATCATCATCCCATATAGCAATGTAAACAGTTTAACCTTATTAAGTCTCTCATGATTTCTCTTTCCTGTTTACTTTTTTATGCTTCTCTTAACTCTTGTATTTGAAAGTCAAATTTTCTGTTCAGCTCTGGTCTTTTCATCAAGAATGCTTAAAAATCCTCTATTTCTGGGGGTGGAGCCAAGATGGCGGCTCAAAAGCAGGGACTTGTGTAAGCTCCCTGCCAGGTCCCTCCAAAAACCTATAAAAATGGCTCTGAACAAATTATAGAAGTGCAGAACCCACAAAATAGCAGACGGAAGCAGGGCTCCAGCCCAGGACAGCCTGGATGGTCACTGGGTGAGGTCTATTGCGAATGGAGCTGGGAACGGAGAGGAGCAGAGCCCAGCGTGGGTGGTGGTGGGACCAACTGGACCAGGAGCCGGGTGGAACAGGCCCTAGCAGCCTGAATCAGTGAGCTGTGGCAGTTACCAGACTTCTCAACCCACAAACACCAAAGACAACAGAGAAGGTTAGTGGGAAAACCTGTGGGGGACAGAGTGAAAGAAGGAGATCGCGGTTCGGCCACCACCCCAGGGGCAGCAGAGGAGGTGCAGCTACAGAACTAAAACTGCAGTTGATTCTGGCCCCAGGCCCACCTGGTGGGAGGAATTAAGTGGCAGATCAGAGCAGGAGTGCAGAGCCTGCTGAAGATTTGTGTCAGGTCTGGGTTGGCGGTTCTTGGGGACGGAGGAGTGCTGGTGTGGCAGAGCTGGCTGTATAGAAATAGCTCTGAAAACAACAGCACATCCCCTTAAGCTTGGAACAAAGTATTCTTTACTCTACAAGTAGTCATAGCCTGCTGAAAAACTCAAGGGTCAAGTACATTAACTGGGAACATGGCCAGGCAGCGAAAACAAACTCGGATTCAGTCTCAGACTTTGGAATCTTTCTTTGGTGACAAAGAAGACCAAAACATACAGCCAGAAGAAGTCAACAAAGTCAAAGAGCCTACATCAAAAGCCTCCAAGAAAAACATGATCTGGTCTCAGGCCATGGAAGAGCTCAAAAAGGATTTGGAAAAGCAAGTTAGAGAAGTAGAGGAAAAATTGGGAAAAGAAATGAGAATGATGTGAGAAAACCATGAAAAAAAGTCAAGAACTTGCTAAAGGAGACACAAAAAATACTGAAAAAAAATACTGAAGAAAACAACACCTTAAAAACTAGACTAACTCAAATGGCAACAGAGCTCCAAAAAGCCAATGAGGAGAAGAATGCCTTGAAAGGCAGAATTAGCCAAATGGAAAAGGAGGTCCAAAAGACCACTGAAGAAAATACTACCTTAAAAACTAGATTGGAGCAAGTGGAAGCTAGTGACTTGATGAGAAATCAAGATATTCTAAAACAGTACCAAAGGAATGAAAAAGTGGAAGACAATGTGAAATATCTCATTGGAAAAACCACTGACCTGGAAAATAGATCCAGGAGAGATAATTTAAAAATTATTGGACTACCTGAAAACCATGATCAAAAAAAGAGCCTAGACATCATGTTTCAAGAAACTATCAAGGAAAATTGCCCTGGGATTCTAGAGCCAGAGGGTAAAATAGAAATTGAAAGAATCCACAGATCACCTCCTGAAAAAGATCCCCAAAAGAAATCTCCTGGGAATATTGTTGCCAAATTCCAGGGCTCCCAGATCAAGGAGAAAATACTGCAAGCAGTCAGAAAGAAACAATTTGAGTATTGTGGAAACACAATCAGAATAACACAAGATCTAGTAGCTTCTACATTAAGGGATCAAAGGGCTTTGAATATGATATTCCAGAGGTCAATGGAGCTAGGATTAAAACCAAGAATCACCTACCCAGCAAAACTGAGTATCATGCTCCAAGGCATAATATGTATTTTCAATAAAATAGAGGACTTGCAAGCTTTCTCAGTGAAAAGACCAGAGCTGAATAGAAAATTTGAGTTTCAAGCACAAGAATCAAGAGAAGCATGAAAAGGTGAACAAGAAAGAAAAATCACAAGGGACTTACTAAAGTTGAACTGTTTTGTTTACATTCCTACATGGAAAGATGAGTATAATTCATGACACCTCAGTATTAGGGTACCTGAAGGGAATATGCATATATGTACATGTATATATATATATATATATATGTGTGTGTGTGTGTGTGTGTGTGTGTATCTATGAATATGTGTGTATGTATGTATGTATATATATGTATATATATGTGTGTATATATATATACATATATATATGTATATATATGTGTGTGTGTGTATATATATATATATATATATATATATATATAGACAGAGGGCACAGGGTTAGTTGAATATGAAGGGATGATATCTAAAAAAATAAAATCATATTAAGAGATGAAAGAGGAATATATTGAGAGAGGGAGAAAGGGAGAGATAGAATGGGATAAGTTATCTTGCATAAAAGTGGCAAGAAAAAGCAGTTCTGTAGGAAGGGGAGAGAGGGCAGGTGAGGGGGAATGAGTGAATCTTGCTGTCATCAGATTTGACCTGAGGAGGGAATACCATACACACTCAATAGGATATCTTATCCTACAGGAATGAAGGAGGAAGAAGATAAAAAAGGGGGGATGATAGAAGGGAGGGCAGATAGCTGGAGAAGGTAATCAAAAGCAAACACTTTCAAAAAGGGACAGGGTCAAGGGAGAAACTTCAATAAAGGAGGATAAGTTAGGAAGGAGCAAAATATAGTTAGTCTTTCACAACATGAGTATTGTGGAAGGGTTTTACATAATGATACACATGTAGCCTATGTTGAATTGCTTGTCTTCTCAGGGTGGGTGGGTGGGGAGGGAAGAGGGGAGAGAATTTTAAACTCAAAGTTTTAAAAAACAGATGTTCGAAAACAAAAAAAAGTTTTTGCATGCGAGTAGGAAATAAGATACACAGGCAATGGGGCATAGAAATTTATCTTGCCCTACAAGAAAGGAAGGGAAAAGGGGATGGGAGGGGAGTGGGATGACAGAAGAGAGGGCTCACTGGGAAATGGGGCAACCAGAATATACACCATCTTGGAGTGGGTGGGAGGGTAGAAATGGGTAGAAAATTTGTAATTCAAACTCTTGTGTAAATCAATGCTGAAAACTAAATATATTAAACAAATTAAAAATAAGAAAATCCTCTATTTCATTGAATATCCAGTTTTGCTGGTTAAGTGATTCTTGGTTGTAATCTTAGCCCCTTTGCCCTCTGAAATATCATATTCCAAGCCCTTCAATCTTTAACGTAGAACCTGCTAAATCTTTTGTTATCCTGATTGTGGTTCCATGATATTTGAATTGTCTCTTTCTGGCTGCTTGCAGTATTTTCTCCTTGACCTGGGAGTTCTGATATTTGGCTATAATATTCCAGGGAGTTTTCATTTTGGGATCTCTTTCAGGAGGTGATAGGTGGATTCTTTCAATGTCTATTTTGCCCTTTGGTTCTAGAACATCAGGACAGCTGTATTTCCTTTCCCATTTGGCCAATTCCACTCTTTAAGGAGTTTTTTCCAATGGATTTTGTGCCTCTTTTTCCATTTGACCAATTTTGCTTTTCAATGCATTCCTCTCCTCATTGGTTTTTTTGTATTTCTTTTGCCATTAGGCCTAGTCTATTTCTTAAGGTGTTATTTTCTTCAGTATTTTTTGTGCCTCCTTTACTAAGCTGTTGACTCTTTTTCATGATTTTCTTACATCACTCATTTCTCTTCCCAATTTTCCCTCTAGCTTTCTTACTTGATTTTTGAAATCTTTCTTGAGCAGTGCCATGGCCTGAGACCAATTCATATTTTTATTGAAAGCTTTGCATGTAGGAACTTTGACTTTGTTATCTTCTGAGTGTGATTGATCTTTTTTGTAGTCATAGCAACTTTCTGTGGTCAGGATTTTTTTCTCTTGTTTGCTCATTTTACCAGTCTATTTATTGACTTTTAAGTCATTGTTAAAGTGGGGCTCTGCTTTCAGGGTAGAGGGTGCACTGTCTCAAGCTTCAGGGGTTTTGTGCAGATGTTTTCAGAGATGCTTCTAGGGACCTGTACACTTTCAGTTCTTCCAAGGTGGTATGATCTAAGGAAAGGTGTTTAGTATTCTCCTGGACTGTACTCTGGTCTGTCAGTGACCGCAAGCACTTTTTTCTACCCTGGAATTATGAAGACAAACCCTACTCCACTGTGGCCCACAAGTCTGGTGTGCTAGTGCTCCTCATTGCCCTGGGACTGCCACCAAGGACTGCAACCTGGATCTAAGTATAGGCAAAACAGGAGTCCTGCACAAGTACCAGCAAAGAGACCCCTGTAATTGCCTTCTGATGAGGTGTTCAACTTCCTTACCACGTGTGGACTGTGAGTTCCAGAAGCAGCCAATGTTGCTGCACATTCAATGTCTCCCAAGGCCTGCTCCTGGTTTGCTGGGGTCCAGTCTGTGCTGGTGTGGACTGTGCCACCTGTCACCCTGGTGTGATAGACCTTTTCTGTCAACCTGCTAAGTTGCTTTTGGCTGGAAAATTATTTCACCCTGTCCTTTTGTGAGTTCTGCTGCTCCAGGAATTTTTTTGTGGCATTATTTAAAGGTGTTCAAAGGGCTTTGGGGGAGAGCTCAAGCTAGTCACAATTTGTCAACTGGCAGGTCCAAGGCTGGGTTCTGGTGAAGCATAGAGGCATATTGTTGTCTTTAGTGCAAGCTAATTAAACTTATGGAGCTGGACAAATATACATATTTAAAATATAAAAAAAAATTTGATTCAATATCTAAAGGACCAAATCAAAATTTCAGCAGGAAAAAACAAAAAGTCATTAGCAAAGACTACTTTATGAAGTCAAAATTTAATAAATGTGTTTTTCTCCCAGTAATGAAAGTTAAAATTTTATACACTACTAGTCTTAATGGGCATTTCAGACATATTTTTCTTGTACGACACTACTAGGTTTTTCTTTTTTCCCGCAAATTTCAGACCAACATTTGGAAGAACTTGGTTACTGGTGTCAACAGTGAAAATTCACGGTATGGATGAATTTCAGAGGTAGAAGGCCACTAAATCCAATCTGTAACTGAGAATTCTCTAGAACATACCTGATAAGTAATGAGAGGAAATCTACTACTTCTTTTTTTTATTTTTTTTATTTTCTTATTTTTTTTTTTTTGCTTTTGTGACTTTCTGAGGGTCACACATTTAGTAAATATCTGAGACCTGGCCTGGAGTGAGGAAGACTCTCCCAAATTTCAAATCTGACTCTCAGCCCAGAAACCCATCCACTCTACCACCTTTATTACTTATTGCTAGAGCCTTAGACTTATTACCCAGAAGTATTAGCTGAACTTTTGATACTTGATGCTTTTTCAGCTTTTGTGTTTATTCTTATTCTTCCTCTCTCACAACTACGATGACCTGGTTTTCAGTCTTTTGCCTGATTTCAAGATTCTGCTGCCTGCTTGACCCATTGTATTTCTTTCTTTCTTTTTTTTTTTGGATTTCTTTTCTTTTTTTTATTTAATATATTTAGTTTTCAGCATTGATTTTCACAGGAGTTTGAATTACAAATTTTCTCCCCATTTCTACCCTCCCCCCCCCCCACTCCAAGATGGCATATATTCTGATTGCCCTGCTCCCCAGTCAACCTTTCCTTCTGTAACCCCACTCCCCTCCCATCCCCTTTTGCCTTCCTTTCTTGTAGGGCAAGATAAATTTCTATGCCCCATTGCCTGTGTATCTTATTTTCTAGCTTCATGCAAAAACTTTTTTGTTTTTGTTTTTGAACATCTATTTTTTAAAACTTTGAGTTCCAAATTCTCTCCCCTCCTCCCTTCCTACCCACCCTCCCTAAGAAGTCAAGCAATTCAACATAGGCCACATGCGTATCATTATGTATAACGCTTCCACAATACTCATGTTGTGCAAGACTAACTATATTTTGCTTCTTCCTAACCTATCCCCCTTTATTGAATTTTCTCCCTTGACCCTGTCCCTTTTCGAAAGTGTTTGTTTTTGATTACCTCCACCCCCATCTGCCCTCCCTTCTATCATCCCCCCTTTTTTATCTTCTTCCTCCTTCTTTCCTGTGGGGTAAGATACCCAATTGAGTATGTATGGTATTCCCTCTTCAGGTCAAATCTGATGTGGGCAAGATTCACTCATTCCCCCCCACCTGCCTACTCTTCTCTTCCTACAGAACTGCTTTTTCTTGCCACTTTTATGCAAGATAATTTACCCCATTCTATCTCTCCCTATCTCCCTCTATCAGTATATTCCTCTCTCATCTTCAACTCACCCTGTGCTCTCTCTCTCTCTCTCTCTCTCTCTCTCTCTCTCTCTCTCTCTCCATATATATAATATATATATATATACACACATACATACATACACACTCACATATGCATATATATAAACATATGTATATATATATATATATATATATATATATATATATATATATATATACACATTCATATTCCCTTCAGCTACCCTAATACTGAGGTCTCATGAATCATACACATCATCTTTCCATGTAGGAATGTAAACAAAACAGTTCCACTTTAGTAAGTCCCTTGCAATTTCTTTTTCTTGATTACCTTTTCATGCTTCTCTTGATTCTTGTGTTTGAAAGTCAAATTTTCTATTCAGTTCTGGTCTTTTCACTGAGAAAGCTTGCAAGTCCTCTATTTTATTGAAAATACATATTTTGCCTTGGAGCATGATACTCAGTTTTGCTGGGTAGGTGATTCTTGGTTTTAATCCTAGCTCCATTGATCTCCGGAATATCTTATTCCAAGCCCTTCGATCTCTTAATGGAGAAGCTGCTAGATCTTGTGTTATTCTGATTGTATTTCCACAATACTCAAATTGTTTCTTTCTGACTGCTTGCAGTATTTTCTCCTTGACGTGGAAACTCTGGCATTTGGCGACAATATTCCTAGGAGATTTCTTTTTGGGATCTATTTGAGGAGGTGATCTGTGGATTCTTTCAATTCCTATTTTGCCCTGTGGCTCTAGAATATCAGGGAAGTTCTCCTTGATAATTTCTTGAAAGATGATATCTAGGCTCTTTTTTTGATCATGGTTTTCAGGTAGTCCAATAATTTTTAAATTATCTCTCCTGGATCTATTTTCCAGGTCAGTGGTTTTTCCAAGGAGATATTTCACATTGTCTTCCATTTTTTCATTCCTTTGGTTCTGTTTTATAATATCTTGATTTCTCATCAAGTCACTAGCTTCCACTTGCTCCAATCTAGTTTTTAAGGTAGTATTTTCTTCAGTGGTCTTTTGGACCTCCTTTTCCATTTGGTTAATTCTGCCTTTCAAGGCATTCTTCTCCCCATTGGCTTTTTGGAGCTCTTTTGCCATTTGAGTTAGTCTAGTTTTTAAGGTGTTGTTTTCTTCAGTATATTTTTGGTTATTTTTTGTGTCTCCTTTAGCAAGTCATTGACTTTTTTTTCATGGTTTTCTCTCATCCTTCTCATTTCTCTTCCCAATTTTTCCTCTACTTCTCTAACTTGCTTTTCCAAATCCTTTTTGAGCTCTTCCATGGCCTGAGACCAGTTCATGTTTTTCTTGGAGGCTTTTTTTGTAGGCTCTATGACTTTGTTGACTTCTTCTGGCTGTACGTTTTGGTCTTCTTTGTCGACAAAGAAGGATTCCCGAGTCTGAGACTGAATCTGGTTGCATTTTCGCTGCCTGGCCATGTTCCCAGCTAACTTACTTGACCCTTGAGTTTTTCAGAGGGGTATGACTGCTTGTAGACTAAAGAGTTCTGTGTTCCAAGCTTGGGGGGATGTGCCAGCTCTGCCACACCACCACTCCTCCTTCCCCAAAAACCCCCAGCCTAGACTGGACTTAGATCTCCAGCAGGCTCTTCACTCTTGTTCTGATCCACCACTTAATTCCTCCCACCAGGTAGGCCTGGGACCAGAAGCAACTTCAGCTGTAGTTCTGTAGCTGTCCCACCTCCGCTGCCCCCAGGGTGGTGGCTGAACTGCAAACTCTATCCCTGTCCCCAGAAGCTTTTCCCGCTAACCTACTCTGTTGTCTTTGGTGTTTGTGGGTTGAGAAGTCTGGTAACTGCTGCAGCTCACTGATTCAGGGTGCTAGGGTTCGCTCCGCTCATCTCCTGGTCTGGTTGGTCCACAACACCCACGCTAGGCTCTGCTCCGCTCAGCTCTGCTCCCCTCCGCTCCCAGCTCCATGCGGGATGGACCTTACCCAGAGACTATCCAGCCTGTCCTGGGCTGGAGCCCTGCTTCCCTCTGCTGTTTCGTGGGTTCTGCAGTTCTAGAATTGGTTTAGAGCCATTTTTAATAGGTTTTTGGAGAGATTTGGCAGGGAGCTCACGCTAGTCCCTGCTTTCCAGGCGCCATCTTGGCTCCACCTCTGGAAGTCTACTACTTCTGAAAGCCGTCTATCTACTTTGTTGTTGTTCAGTCGTTTTCACTCATGTCCAACTTTTCATGACCCCATTTGTAGTTTTCTTGGCAAAGATAATGGTGTGATTTGCCATTTACTTCTCCAGTTCATTTTAGAGATGAAGAAACTAAGGCAAACAGAAGTAAGTGACTTGTCCAGAATCACACAGCTAGTTAGGTTTGATCTGAATGCAGATATTCCTGACTCCAAGCCCAGTACTCTATCCACTGACCCACCTAGCTGCCCTTTCTACTTTGGAATCCCTTTAATGGTGAGAACATCTTTCCTGACACCAACTTAAAAATCCCTCTCCGCAATTTACCCTCATTGCATTAGCTCCATTTTCTGGATTCAAACTGAGCAATAATTCTTCTTTTGGGTGACAACCTTGGACTCCTTGCACTAAAAAGAATCTTGCTTTGGCTAGACTATGTCGGTGAAGTGGTGGTCCATCACCATAATGACTTTCTTCACTAAGGAATTCTTTCTAAGAAATTCCCATGCACTAAGAAATTCTCAATTTTTTTTCTTAAAACAGAGGTTCTAGACCCAGCTTGATTCTTATCTTTGATCTCATCTCATCTTTGGGAGGATTCCTAGAAGAGAAGGTAAAGAGACTTGAGGGATGGTTCCCCACATACTAGGTTATTAGGGAAAATAAGTGCTTTTTAAAAAAATGCCAAACTCAGGTTTGAATCAGGTTGAATCCAATCTGTATGAGTTTAGAGAAATCATTTCACCTTTCTATATTTGATTAGCTTTACTGTTTCAACCAGCTCAATACATATAATAATTATTTAACAGAGAATTAACCAATGAGGGATCAATCCTGGGAGCACAAGCATTTGGTAAGTCTATTTCTGGAAGTGACTGATCATATGGATAAAGGTATCTGGCTTTTTACTTCAGGTCATGCCCGCCTGCCATTCTATAATGTTTCTATTCTGCATATTGCCTGTTTTGCGATTTGCTGAATTAGAATTGAATGTGTATGAAAATACTTAGTCTCTTTCTTACCTGACTTCATTCAAGTGAGGAGGCTATTACTGTTGTAAGCCTCCAGGTGGGGACAATGACAGCCTCTTGATTTCCCCACTCAAGTTAACATGAAGTAATGAGCTCTCGGTCATGTTGTTGCTTCTGTTCCTGTTTTATTTATCTTTTGCTGCCTTAGGTGAAGGAGTATTATAGATAGAATGAACTAGTCTATGACCTTGGGACCCTCAAAAGGTTAGAAGGTATAGACTACAGATTGAGACATATATTTTTGGTTTATGATCAATGTAGGGATTTTTTTTGATTACACATATTTGTTATGAGGTTTTTGTTTTTCTTTTTTACAGTGGGGGAGAGGGTGAGATGGGGAAAGATGGATCTGCATTAATCGAAAAAAATGAATTGAATTTAAAAGCAAATTAAATGAAAGAAAGCAAAAGAGAAAAAAAGAAAAGGTTGAGAGAACACCAGGAGTACAAAACAGGAGTGCCTTCTAGAGTTTGTAGGCAGCTGAGCCCAATGAGGAGTAAAGCCACAAGCAACCTGCTTGAACCAGCCAAGTAGCAAATCAGCACCGGGAATCTGGCTTCTGCACACAAGGGAGAGATTCCAACTATCTCTAGCATTTATTCAGAAGTAAACTTGGTGGATTAAATGCTTTACACTGGCCACTAAGTTTGAGCCCACTATTCCTAGGGACCAAGGTGGCATAAGAGAGATTGTGTCTTCTGGTTTGGGGATGGGGTGAAATCTGTTTCTACTTTAGTTTTTCTTTATCTATCAGTGTCTATCCCCATTGTAAAAGCTAATTGATGATAATTGAGTAAATGATACTGAGGTATCAATCACTGGTGATTGATATTGGGTAGAACACTGGAATGGGGGCTTGAGCTAATATTGTTAGAAGGATACCCCAGTCTCTCAAGGGTACAATTAGAGCCCTGGGGGAAAATAAAGAGAAGGAGTCTTGCTCTGGGAATACTACTGACTAGTGAAAGTGGGAACTGGTACCAGGACGGCCATACTCAATAGCTAGCTAATCTTCAAAGGACTCAACTTTCCAGTGAGACTCGTTGTTGGAATGAGAACTGCCAAATCCATATGTACTCTTGTTTTAAGACCCAACTTACCAGTAGGAGTGGGAGCTCAGATAAGGAGCCACAGATTCTATACCATACTAATAACCACACAAATATCTCTTTAAAGGCAATAGAGCTCTTCTGTTCTTACTCATTGGCCCAAATTCCTACCTGGTTCATCAGGGCTCCTGACAACTTCTTCACATATTGGGGGTGGGGAGGTTCTTTCTCTTCATTGTTAGTGAATGGTTCCCTCTGCAAACCTGGTTGGCAGCCAGGAATACTTAAGGGTTTTTGACAAATCTCCCCGGTTAAATATTAAATAATTAAATGTGGACTGGATGGTACCAGGGCTTTGTGCAGTCTGTTTGAAGTGTCCTTTAAAATATTAAATTCAAATATGTGGCTGCATTGGAACAAGGGAGAGATCTTAAGACAAATTCAGCCAAGTCTCTTTAACCTTTGAGCTGTTGGGTGTAGATTAGAAAGGGGTGGGGGCCCATGCTTTTGTAGCAAACTGACAGGGGATTTTTGAAGCTGTCCCTGCAAATATTGGTGCCCGACACTTTCTGATTATCTGCTTTTGCCCTTTCTTGATTTGTTTTGTTTTTACTGCCTATTATTTGGTGAGGATGTGAATGGTTTTTTAAAATTATTTTTTATATTGAATACAGTGACCCACTGACAATTGGAGCTTCAGATGCTCTGTTTATTCCCGGCTTGTGGATTCTATATGGAATTTGTTCTATGATAAGATTTACAATCAGTTGGATCCAGGAAAAATCTGCTTTATATTTGGCCTTTCCATTATACATATTTGGTTTTATACCTTCCTACAGTTCTTTGTCTTGTAGCCGTAGGAAGAGCTGGGCCATCCCTAGGGAGGGTGATGCAGCTGCATGGCCCAGGCCCTAGGCTTAGAGCATCCTCATCTTATACTTCCGTAGTGCTTTAAGATTTCAAAGCACTTTTATGCACCTTGTGTCTTTTGAGTCTCAGAGTCATACTATAAGAAGGCATAGCAGGTATTAGCACCACCATTTTATTTAACAGGAAACTGAGGCAAGGCCATAATGCTTGAAGTTTCATATTTGATAAATAGTGGAACCAAAAGCTAGAATAAAAGTCTTCTGATGGTCAGTCTATCTAGTTTCCTTGATACTACATGGTCCAAATAACACTAGAATAGAGCAAAGGGAAAGAACAATAAATAAATGCAAACTTAAACTCTATTTCCTTATCTTTCCAGTGAACAGGTCTTACCATGTCACATACTTCTACACCCCAAGAATCTTCAATGGTTGCCCACTGTCTCTAAGATAAAACACAAACTTCTCAGCTTGGCAGTTAAAGTCCCTCACTGTCTGACCCCAGCTTACCTGTCCAGACTTATTTCACATTAGTTCCCTCCACAGGCTTTATGATCCAGAGAAATGGGTCTACTTTCTAGGCCACAAACTTGGCATTACATCTCCCACCTTTGGGTAGAAGGCGGAGAAGTATTTCAGGAGAAGTACTTCACTAGAAGCACGAGTTGCCCTCAGTATGTGTGTTCCATTTTCTACTGATGGGGTATGATAACTTGTAGCACAATGAGTCCTGTATGCAAGGAGTGGGTCAGGAGGGAGAGGGAAGTTTCTTCTGACATTTATTTTGCTATACTGCTATTTAATTAAGTGACTTGTGCTTTGAACTTGTGTGTCTTCTGGTTGGTCTGGCAAAAGAAACATGGGTGGGGGCTTATGAGTTGTGATTTTGATTGGATGCTAATTCAAATTTGCTTTGAACCTGAGAAGGGCTTAAGAAAGTCCACGACCAAAGTCATGTCATCAGCATCATCAGCATCATCAGCATCATCACCACCATCATTACTCTTCATTATTGTCAGTTACTATCATTATTTCACCAAAAGGTTTTTGACCTTTTATTTTGAGTACCATGGTTTTGATAGTAATAATAACAACAACATATAGTATTTGTGTAGTGCTTTGAAGTTTGCAAAGCACTATAGAAAAAAATCTCATTTTATCCTCACAATAATCCTGGAAGGCAGGGGTTATTATTAACTCCATTTTATAGATGAGGAAACTGACACAGAGATTAGGTGACTCGTCTGGGATCACACAGCTAGTAAGTATCTGAGGCAGAATTTGAACACTCTAGTGCCCCATATGCTATATTACATTACCTTGGCTACATCTAATTAGGATGACCAGATTTTTTCTTTAGTTTGGATGTAGGCTGTTGGAAAGAAGCATAGTCAGTGGAAAAGGCTGTGGCTCTGGAATCTAGGTTCAACCCTCATCTCTGATGTTTATTACCTCTGCAACTTTGGGCAATTCCTTTCACCTCCATACGAATCATTTTCCTCATCCTGAAAGGAGGAGATTGGATGTTTGAGGTCTCTTCTAGGCCTAGGACTGTGATCCTTTCAAAATTTTTATAAGGAGGTATGTCATCCAATCTCCAAAGGATTTTGAACACACAACACATCATTTTAATTTGTGGATGACCATGTTAAAGCTTAAACTAAGCTTAAGATTCGAGAATTCAGAAGTCACCTCATAACTCTTTACAGATGCTCAGTCCAATTTGTTACTTTATAGTATTTGAAATTACTGCACCATTTTAGGATGCATCCCACTGTCTTAGAGGAAGCCAAGCCCTACCTCAGGGATAGTAAGTTCAAAAGAGCAGGACCACTTTCTATGTAATTTTTGGATTGTTTTAGTTTTGTCTTCATACCATAGGTGCCTAGCACATTGACTTATACTTACTGAGCATTGAGCATGTAGATTCACGTGGCACACTGACTTGTATTTACTGAATGTTGGGCATGTAGATTCATGTGTGGCCCTCAAGTTTCCTCATTACCTTTCCCAGTCATGCTTTAGTAGAATATGCCAAGCCAGTTGAAGCCAAGCATAGTTGGTGGTAATGCAGCATTCAGTATGTGCTTTGGTTAAAGGGATGATTTGTTGGCATGCTAGTGACAGAAAAGCCCAGTGCCAAGATGAAGTGGGGGAATAGAGAAGGTTAGTGGAGAGCTGCGGTAAAGAGCCTATTGGGTGCATGAAGAAAGAAAGTTCCTGTTGGCCCTGCTTCTCCAACTATGGTTGTAAATGTTGAGGGTCCCCCTTCCTTTCCTTTTATCTATGCTAGTCTTGGTTCAAAACCAAGAAGTTTGACTGATATTTCAAAGATGCCCACTAATCACTCCACTGAAGATGACAAATCCATGGCAGAGATTTCCAGGAATTATCTGACTCCCAACTCAAACCTATCATACTCTGAAGCTTTCCTGGAAAGTGCAGGGAGTGACTGGGTAATCTCCATTGAAGGACTTACAACTTTCTGAAGAAGCACTGACTGCTACGTTTTCCTCTGCCTTGGAATGGTAGTCTCCCATGGAGTGGGCAGAGATTAGACTCATGACCTTTCATCCTGGGTGGGTTAAGATATACAAGATGGCTTGCTCAGGCCAATAGCATCAGGAGTATTGCCATTGGTGTATTTCCTTTATATTATAATGATCACCACTTTAAGTAAATTGACTTTGTCCTTTACTAGTGATATGAAACTGAGGTGATTTGTTAGCAGAGCTGGATCTAAGAGGAAATGGGGGTTTTCCAGTGGGACTGTGGAAAGGAAACAAGAGTATTTAGAGTCTAGGAGTACTAAATGAGGTACCTTCTCCTCTCCCCCTCCCCCAATCTATTTGGATGGCACACTGCTCCCCTTCCCCTTTGTACTTGAATTAAAGATCTGAGTGAAGGAAGGGTTAGAATCCCTGCTTGGTGTGAATAGAAAGATGATAATTAAAACTAGGGAGAAAAACTAACCCCCCAATTCTACTTTTGCAGCTATTTCCTCTAGCAAGGGAAATAATATTTGGATTATTAGCAGACAATTAAAATCCGAGTGAAGAGATGGTTGGAGTTCACCTTGCTCCCCACTCTCAATGATGTCGAGTGGTCTGGCCTGAGTTTAACACATCCCATAGCAACTCAAGGTACTTAAAAGTGTAATGACTGAACCACCTTGGCTTTCTTAGAGAGGCAGTAGTGTTTAGAAGTGTTGCAGGACTGTGATCCTACAAACATCTTAGAGGGAAAGGATGTGACCCTTGAAACCTATGGGTCATTGAACTTAATGTTGTTACTTAGCCAGATATGAATATACACCAAAGAGGGGGGTGTTTTATGAACATTTGGAAAGGGAGGCAGTTATCAGTAAGAACTTATGACTCTCCCCAATGAATTATGAACAAATCACACAACAAAAGCCTCATTTTCACTTTATTTTTTTGACAAGGCTACTGGAGTGATTGTGTTGGTAAGGAAAATGGCCTTTGTTTTCTTTGAGTAACTCAGTGTATTTCATTGTGCCTTGCTAGTTGCTGGGCCCCAGGCCCAGAGCCCTATTAGGTGTGGAACCTATGTGGGTGCAGATTGGTGACTGGGGTGGGGCCCAAGATGGGGCTGGCTAAGGGGAGGGGTTAACTCCAGAGCCATGCCCTATTGAGTGTTAGCCTAATCTATGTGGATGTGAACCTCCTAGGGTCCTAAGGGGAGGGGCCAACTCAAGAACCAATCACCAGAGCCTGGGCTCTGGTCATTCAGATGATGCTTGATGATCTCAAAAACTCTATAAGAGGAGAGAAGACAGCTTGAAGATCCTTTTCTGTTGGAGCTCTTTGCCACAGCAGTGGTGGCGCATGACTCTGGGCCAGCCCTTGTTCTGAGCTCCCGAGCTGAACCTAGATGTTGGTAACTATGAATTGTATTGGGTCTGTCTGTAGATATTTGTAATTTGTTTGTATTTTATTCTGAAGTTCAGGATGCTGGCTTTTTCCCCTGAACTAAGTGAATGCTGTCTGTATGCTGGATTAAAGTAAACTTGTCAACCCCTTTAACCTTGCTTTCCTTATTAAAGCAGATCAAAAGAACCTGTGCTTTACCAGCTTTCCGGCAGCTTTCTGGGTGCTGACTGTGGGTGGATCTTACACCCCCACAGAAGCTGCTAGCCGGATTGTGGAAACACTGATTGATTTGGGGAGTGCCAGGAATATACATATTTACATATCACAGGATATGTCAACCTATTGGGAAAAACAAACAAAACAAAACAGGATATGGCAAAGAAGTTTCTATTTCAAATGAAGGGTGACTAAATAATCAATCACCAAGGACTGAAAAAGTACAAACTATGTTCCAGGCACTGACCTAAGCATTAGAGATACAAAGACAAAAACAAAAAAAGCGTCTCTGATTTCAAGAAGTTTACATTCTAAAGTGGGAGACAACATAATTATATAGACATAGTTCAGTGCTTCAGGTTACAAATGTGTTCCCTGGCATCAGTAGGAGGAATTTCTAAAGTAGGTGTTTCCCACCCCAATAAAATCAAACAACTAGATCAAAAATTAAAGACAAAATGTTGAAGGAGATTCCCAAACACTGTCTGTATTCTCCCGTGAATTTGTTAATCATTACATTTATAATAAGCTTTAAACATCATGAGATCACAGATTTCAATGTGAAAAGGACTTCTGATGTTACCTAGTGCAACTCTGCCATTTTCAAGATGGTTAAGGAAACTGAGGCAACTTGCCCACAGTCATGCATCGCTTATGAAACTATTTATATCCATTATCTCAGCTAAACTTCACAGCAGTGTTGTGAGGGAGTCACAACTATGATTGTCCTCCTTTTACAGAGGAGAAGATTGAGGCTCAGAAATGTTTGGTGATTCACTTGTGTCACATAGTTAATAAGTTTCAGAGGCAGAATTTGAACTCAGTCTTGATGAACTCAAGTCCAACATCCTAGTTTCCTCTAGGTTATAAATAGTAGCCCATGTTTTTGTTTGACTTAGGGTTCTTTGCTGAGATGAAATTCCTCAGCTCATTTGCAACATATAACCTTAAAGAGTTGCCCCGGATACCAAGAGATTAAGTGACAATGTCACGGTCTTGTAGCTAGTATTTGTTAGAAATGGGACTTGAGCCTAGTTTTTCCTGCCTCCAGGGTCTGACCTTTTATCCACTATCCCACATTGCCTCTCATTTACCCTTTTGTTGTTGTTGTTCAGTTGTGTTCCACTCTTTGTGACTCCATTTTGAGTTTTCTTGGCAAAGATACTGGAGATTTGCCATTTTCTTCTCCAGTTCATTTTACAGATAAGGAAACAGAGGGAAACAAAATTAAGTGACTTGCCCAGGGTCATACAGCTAGGAAGTGTCTGAGGGTGGATTTGAACTCACAAAGATGAGTCCTCTTCACTCTAGGCCCAGGACTCTATCCACTGTGCCACCTAACTGCCCCATTCATCCTTGTTCATACTTAGTTACTTAAATTTTGGGGAAAGCACAAATATTTCCCCACCAAAACCTCATTGGTTTAAGATTCTACAGCAGAAGGAGGGATGACCATACCATGTAAATGAATTCTAAATTACTCAAGTACTTAAAAGTCAATTAGAAAAACCCCAAATCATCTTCCATGGTAATTGAAACTTTACATCCAGAAACCCTTATTGTAAATGTCCAATGAAGAAAAACTCATAATGGAGGAATTTCGTTCCAAGTCTGGTCCTCAAGACCATAACCTATTTCAATTTTGCAAATTCTCGTCTGACAATGACAATCTTTGCATCTCAGCATTTGTCACCCGGTCGGCACATTTCTGGAAGAAATCGACGTGGTGCCAGCTCTGCATTGATCAAACTTTTATTGAGCCAGCTGTACTTCATAGACCTGAAAGAGTGATTCGAGCAAAACAAGAATGAACATAAAAGCCCAACTCAGAACAGTTTGAAATCCCAGAGAGGCAATTACAAGTCAAATTCCAGGGTTGCAGCTGGACGGCATCGGGAACATGGTACACCTTGCACATGTTAAGTAGCTCCAGAGGCAAGGCCCGGGACTGTAAATAAGAAATCCACAGTCTATTGGTAGAGTGCCTCCTTTTTTAATAAGTGGGAAGAAGAGGGTAATAAATCGCATGCTAATTCATGTGCAGACCTGACTTGTTACAGAACTCTGATGGGTTTGAAATGGAAACAAAACAAAAGTAATGTGTGCAATAATTAATTGTGATGATAAAGCAAATGGGAAAAATATAATCTTATATGAGGGATAGGGCTATGTGTCTTTAGTCGCTTCTTGCTGGCTGGACAGAATAATGTGACTTTTTGCATGCCAGAGATTCCTCAGTCTTTCTTGAAAAAATGAATGAATGAAAATAGCCCTTGCCCCATGCATGGTCTAGTTGGAATAAACACTGGCTCTGGAGTCAAAGGGCATGGATTCAAATCCCACCTGGGAGAACACTAATGTTGTTATTGTTTGGCCTTCATTTTCAAAGACCAATGACATGATGGGTGATATCTTGACTTGCCTGTGAATTGGATTTAAATGAGGCAGAGTTGCAAAAGGTCATCAGCCTCACTCTCTCTTCCTGAGTCATCAAAGTACAGTGGTAAGACAAAAATCAGGGTGACAGGCAATGCAGTGGATGACTTTGGCGTCTTCAGTTTCTGGAACAAACTGCTCTCATCTGTCCATTCCTACAGGAGACATCTTCACATGCTTGGGGTCAACATCCCCCTTAATTCACTGGTAGTTTAGGGCCTATCAATTACCCTCAAGCATATTTGGCCCATCTGCCAAGACGGTTTCTTGCTGTGTGGCCACAGCACATGCTGTAGCTTCTTGGAGCCACATTTGATGGTTGGGTGGTAGGTAGACGAGCAGCCCTGAAAAGGCTTCAGCAAATCATCACTCTAGAGACACAGTCCTCTTGAACACCTCATACCCCTCAATAAAACATTAGGCAAGTCACTTCACATCTGGGGCCAGGTTTCTTTACTTAAAAAATGAAGGGGTTGGACCAGTCAACATGTGAGGTCCCTTCCCGAACGAGGGTTCTGATCTGATGATGTTCCTCTCCGGTCCTTAGCACTTTCTCCCTTTTCAGTTTATCTTATATTGACTTACCTGCTTGTTACTGTAGTTCCCAGTAGAATGTCTTTACATTCTCGCCTGGAGGGCAAGGCCTATTTTTGCTTTTCTTTACATCCCCAGAGCTTAGTCCAGGGCACGACACACAGTTAGCACTTTAAGATGCTTGTTGGCTGGCTGATTGGACTATTGGACTAGTCATATTCTAGGTACTGTAATCAGTGCTTGGGAGGAGGAGTTCATATTCAGTGGAGGAAGCAATATATACAGATACAAATGTATGTCACACATTTATACACATACATGTATTTATGTCTATACCAAGCATAGAAATACATGTAGTGCATACAGATTTGTATGCATATATACATGTGATATTTATAGCATACATACATGATGTATGTATGTGTATATGTGTACATACATGTGTGTGTTCCAGACCTGTGATTTCATTGGCATAGGGAATGTCTAGTGAGGAAACTTTGCCTAACTATACAAATGAGTGCTGACTCTACCACTGAGTCTTGCAGAGTAGCCTGGGTCACTAGGGGTTAAGTGATATGTACAGGGTCATAATGGTAGAAGCAAGGCTTGAACCCTGACTCCAAGGACAGCTGGCCACTGCTACACATTGACTGCTGCTAGAACAGGAATCTAATAAAATATTTGTACATATTTTCATTCCAGACCTGTGATTTATAAATGTAATTCCCAGCATGAAAAATCCCCCTTCCTGAGCAGATCAGCAGCTTATCTGGTAATGGATCATCTTAGAAGGCTATTTGGGGGCATTGAGAAGTTAGGTGGGAGCCCTGAACCCACCTCTTCTTGACTCAAAGACCATGGCTCTAGATCCCTTCCAACTTCTCTAATGCGTCTATGTCTGCAAAATTCAAAATCCATACACCTCATTCCAGCTTTCATCAAGGTAGTACAACAACAATTACTCAAAGACCCTCCTCCCTCATCTCAGGTCCTGTTGTTAACTGTCCCCAAAGGATTCTTGCCTGACAGGATGCCCTCTTTGTTTGAGGGATGGTACTGAAATTAATCCATGACAGCCTGGCAGTAGGGCACATAGGGCTTTTCAATGCCCTTTACACCATCACCCAGGAATCCTAATAGCCCCATGGCAGGCCCATATTACTGGGGGTGGCAGATACTCTCATGAAAATGTCATCCTTCCCTTTACAGAAGAAGGGTATAAGGAAATGAAGAGGACAGGAAGTGGGGAAAGGGTATGGGAAGAGGAGGGGAGAGTAGAAAGGAGATGAATGGAGAGATGAGAAGAAATAGCTGAGAAATGAGGAAAGTAGAAGAAAGGAAGGACAAAGAAAAGAATAAATGGAGTAGAGAGGTAAAAAGAAGGGAGGGAAAAGGCAACAATGGGGAAAGAGGAAATATAGGAGAATGGGAAGAGGAAGAGAGGAAAAATGGGGGGGGGAGAATGTCTAACAATAACTGATTTCCCAGTAACTGCTGGTAGAAATCTGCTAGCCTTCCTGATTTCTTCTTTACTGACTTCAAATGTACAACTGTTACTATTCCATAAAACAAAGACTCACACTAAAGAAGTCTTGTATCCTATGGCAGAATTTCTTGCAATGGTTTGGCTAATGGAAACCAACCCAATCAATCTGAATCCTGGTTCTGCTTTGGTCTTCCTCTGGTGTGTGTGTGTGTGTGTGTTTTGGGGGGAGCATGGACTGAAGTGATTACATATGAGGGAGCAAAGGGCAACGTGAGATTTTCAGGTAAATAAAGGCCTTTCTTGAGGGCACCAAGATTAAGGCAACATCCATAGTGCCCTGAAGGAAACAGGTATTTAATAATTATTTGCTGAATCCTAAGAGTATGAGGCATTATTATTAGGAACAC
Organism: Trichosurus vulpecula; assembly: GCF_011100635.1. NCBI lineage: Eukaryota > Metazoa > Chordata > Mammalia > Diprotodontia > Phalangeridae > Trichosurus > Trichosurus vulpecula. The sequence continues at coordinate 190,539,933 of NC_050581.1, read as the reverse complement.
TTGGATCTGACACCAAATATAGGCTTGGAAGTCTAAGAATCATAGATTTAGAAAGGTCACCTAATCTAAGGCCAACCTCTCATTTTACAAACAAACTGAGAGCCAGAGAGTCATAGTGACTTTTGCGAAGTCACATGTGTAATATGTCATAATGATGAGGCAGGGGAATGCCTTGGAAAGACTGCGAAGCATGTATAGATATTCATTAACTGGTACCAGGTGGTTAACCAGGGATTGAGGAAGAAACTCGTTGATTGGCATTGCAGGCATTTAAAAAGGACTTTCAGCTTCAGCTACCTTGTATTTGTCTCAGCTGGTGGCTTCTTTGCTTACAATGTCTGATGAAAGATAACGCTATAAGGGGTGAAGCCATGAGATCTCTGCTCTGTGGGCCCATTGTCTTGAGAAATAGTCTTCATTTCTTGCTCCACATTTGTTATTTTCCCTTTTAAGTGAAGGAGGTTCTGAAGAAGGAACCTATAACCTTGTGAGTTTAAAAAGTCCAGAAGGATGCTCCAGTGTTCTGGTTCCAGAGCTAGTATAGCCTTGATGATCCCGATCCGAGGAGCAAGGAATCAGCTGTGGCACCCCAACTCAGTGGTAGCTGAGACAAGGGCTCATCCAGCAGAGATGTTACCCTTGGGCATGCATCAGGCTGGACCATGGAAGAACTGAGCTACTTCTCCCAGCGCCAGGTTAGTGTAGAGGGAAGTATGCTATGGAGATATTGGGACAAAGTATTTTTTTGTTGTTACTTTATGTTTGAAGGAACTGTACCTCTGTAAAAGCAAACTCAATGTCAAGTGGTCCAATGAAACTGAGGGGACAGTTACTGCTGCCTGATGATTAGGGGAGCAGAGCTGGTAGGGGCTCGAGCCAATGGCAATAGAGAAGAAACTCCCACACCCCAACACACACACACACACACACTCCTCACAGTGTCCTAGAACTTTGAGAAGAGATGTAGCTTACCTGGATCTGGGAGAATGATCTGAGTCAAGCATGAGACCTGGGGTTCAAAGCCAGATCCTCTGATTACAAATCTCGGGAAAGGTACAATGTATACTTCTCTGATATGGCACATTGAGACAACGTGACCAGCATCTAGACCAATTCGGAAGTCTGAGCCAGATTTCTGTCGTCAATCAGTCACCAAGAGCTCCTGCCGTGGACTCTGTCCAACACTAGAGATCACTCCGGGGGTAACCACCAAGGTTCCTCCTCTTCTCTTTAGCTTTTAGCAGGTTAGCTTCCACTCATGCTTCAGCTACACCCCTTTGTTCACAGTGTTAGCTTCCCCTGGCTTGGCAGCCACCCCCACCCACCCACCCAATCAATCAACAAGAACTTATTAAGTGCTTCCTGTTAAGCAAGATTTGGGATTAGAATGAAGGGCCGAATAGGCCCTACTTGGGGGAGTTTACATTCTAGTGGTCTAGGGGTCAGTGGGGACGATCTAATCAGATTGAAACTTGGCTCCTGTATTTATTTAGGATTAGCTCTCTTTCATTTTTTACTCTTGTTTCCATTCTAATTCTTACAAAGATGGCATTGATGTTGATGTTTCTCCTTCTTTCCAAGCCTCAGTGTCAGTGCACAGTCACAAGAATTAAACACTGTCCAAGTATCTTGAGAAATTAATGCGTATCTCACCAGTTCCTGCAGTCCCAGAATTGCTAACTCCCAGAATCTCCGATTTGGAAGGACCCTCCTCTGGTCCAACCTATCAATGAACAGAAATCGCTTATGCTACTTTCCCATCAAGTAGTCATCCAGGCTTTATTCAAAGATCCCCCTTCCCCTTCCCAGGGTGGGGCAACCTACCCCCTCCCAGGGCAGCACACTTGGCCGCAGAATAGCCCAAATTATTAGGAAGTACTTGTGACATTGAGCCTCCATGGGTTTCTTTAGAACTTCTACCCAGTGCTCCTGGTTCTGTCCTCTAGGATGAAGCAGGGCAAATCTCGTCATTCCTCCCCTCTGATAGCCCTTCATATACTTGAATACATTTCTCATGCCCACACTGAAGTTGTTTTTTTTTTTCTCCAGGTTAAGGGAGATAATAAACTTACATTAGGAAATTACACATACACACACAACCTTGGGATTTTTGTGGCGTCATACTTGTTGATGTTTCGTTACAATAAAAGTTTATTGCATAAATGCCTCAAAAGCCTCTGCCAACAATCTCTGCAGGTCTTAGAAGGCAGGGAATGCTCAATCATTCGCCCCAGGATGACCTCTCTGTCTATTATCTGAGCTAACATTTTATTAAAATGACTATCATTCACAGAGTACCTTTGAATTTGCATGATTTTACATAGATTATCTAACTGGATCCTCACAGTGACCTTGTGAAGTAGGTACAATGTTTATTATCACCACTTTTATAGACAGTGAAACTGAACCTTGGAGGAGTCAAGTGACTTGGCCATGTTTACATAGTTAGGAAGTATTAGCCCCTGACTCCAAGTCCAAACATTTCCCCACAAAAGCAAGCTTTCTCTAGAAGAGGGGTTTTTATCCTTGTTTGTGTCATAGACCACTTTGGAAGCATGAACCACTATGAAACCCTTCTCCAAATAAGGCTTTAAATGCATAAAATAAAATACATAGGATTGCAAATGAAACTAATGGTATTGAAAGATAGTTTAAATCCATCCATCCATCCATCTATCCATCTATCTATCTATCTGTCTGTCTGTCTGTCTATCTTTTTTAAGTTCACAGACCCAGAGGGAAGGACCCCTGTATCTAGGCCCTGGTCTACCATAAGACCTTTATCACCAGAACAGGGATTTTTTTTCAGTCAAGGAAATCCTTGAAGACTACTTAAGAAGGTCCAGAATGAGCAGGCTTTGGTCCTGTCTTAGAAGGTGCTGATGAAATCACAGATCCATGAAATACTGCTGGATGGTAGCAGCAATGGCTCAGTGGCTGACCTCTCTGTTCCAATGTTGAAGGGTATGAAGATCTCCTACAGACATTCTTAATTCTCCCATTGCCTCCATGGAGCTCTTTTGCTAGTCCAAGTTTTGTGTGTGCTAATAGCATCGAGGAGAGGACTGTAGCTGGGAAAGAGAGAGTATTCTTTATTTTAATTAAAATGCTAACACAAGAAATTATCGTTGACTGATTGTATTACAAAACAACTACTTGTTCTGCCATAGTTAAGTGTGATTTGATGCTTCCATTATAAGCCTCAATTCTCAGGGGTTTATATCTTGGCCAAAATAATCCTTTCAGGCTGAAACTTGGCAGACAGCTCTCAGCCTAATTACAGCCATTTTCCTTTTTGAATTAAAAAAAAACTTTGGAATTATTAGAGAATTCCAAGCCACTAAAGGGGCATCACTGAGGCTTGGTGAGAAGTGACGTATCACTAGACTATGGGAATGCAAGCCTATCCCTTATTCAAAAACCAAAGATTAAATGGAGAGGTAGATACCGTCTAACAGGAAGATCTACTCATGAGGAAATTTTGAAGCAGGAAAAAGGAAACATGGCAAATGGCATGTGTGTAAGGAACTATAGGGGCTATAGAGGTGTACTACAGGCAACCTTTCCAGAAGGAGGACATCGATGATAGGTTGCTAATAGGGAGTGCAAAGTGGAGTTATGGTTGACAACTTGAACCCTCTGGGTATTTCTAGAGTTCTAGCTCTGCTAAAAGTACAGAAGTTGATAAGTTCTCAAGTGTTCTTAAAAAGTAGAGGAGTCCACAAGGAGAAAATGATTTTTCTGGGGCTCATTTTGCCCAATGAAGAAGAACCGGCTGCTAAAATACAAATAGAGGGAATCTTTGGAGAAAGTGATCACTCGATGTTGGTGTTTCTGATATGATATAGGAGGGAAAATCAGGCATAGTTTGATATACACCTTAAGTTTTGGGGAACAACTGTTATTTTATTTCTTCTCCCCCAAATTTATTAATTTATTTGTTTTCAGTTTTGAACATTCACTTCCATAAGTTTTAAATTTTCTCCCCCTCCCTCCCCAAGATGGCACGCAATCGGATATGGGCTCTATACATACATTCCTATTAAAAGGAACAAATTTTAAAGAACTCAAAGAAGAGTTAAGCAGGATTCTGTGAACTCAACTTCTATAAGACAAATAAACTCAAAGGGAAAAGAATGCTTTCAAGAACAAATTTGGATAACACTCACATACAACTCTCTGTATACATATATATATATATATATATATATATATACACACACACAGACATATATACATACACACATATATACATACATAAATATACGCATATGTATATGTATACACACATAACTGTAAATATATGTATCCTTTAATGAGGTAACTAGATGACACTCTAACTTAGATATATGTATATACAAATATATATATATATATACATAAGAATGTAGGTATATACATATGTAGGTATGTCTATATACCAACGCATACACATACCTCACGTGTACACATACCTCTGTATGTTTGTATATAGCTTTTCTTGTTCTTCAGTCATTACTGTCATGTCTAACTCTATGATCCCATTTAGGGTTTTCTTGGCAAAGACACTGGAGTGGTTTACCATTTCCATCTCTGGTGCATATAGAATCTATTTCTATGACTATACACACATATATTTATATATACATACACAATTTTTTGCAGGGGGGAAGGCAGGGCAATTGGGGTTAAGTGACTTGCCCAAGGTCACACAGCTAGTAAGTGTGTCAAGTGTCTGAGACCAGATTTGAACTCAGGTCTTCCTGACTCCAGGGCCGGTGCTCTACTCACTGCACCACCTAGCAGCCCCTATACATACATAATTTAGTGAGTCAATAACTAGGTGGCATATTAGAGCACTGACCTTGAATTAAGAAGATCTGAGTTACATTTGTATGTCGTTGGAATAGAATGACACAGACATACATATGAACTTTAGCATTCATCCAGACTCATAACCCCCCCATGCTCAGTTCTTTACCTCTCATCAAACTTTATCTGATCTTTCTTCAGCCTTAACATTTTTGATTCACTTTTCTTCCTGGATATTCTCTCCTTTATGTGTATTGATTCTCCTTTGCTGTAACATCACTCACTCACTATGGGTGTTCTCCAAGGCTCAGTTCTGAGCCCTCTTCTCTTTCTTTTCCTTCACTTGACAACCTCATCATTTCTCATTGGCTTCATTTTCATCCATGCACACTTCCTCAATCTATATATCTAGTCCTCATCTCTCTTCTGAACTTCAGTCTCACAGCACTAACTGCCTACTGTGTGTGTATCTTCACAATGTCCAATAGATACCTCAAACTTAGCAGGTCCAAAACAGAACTCATTATTATTCCCTCCAAACCCACCACTCTTCCCCACATTTTTATTTCAATTGAGTGCACCACCTCTCTTCCCACTCCTCAGCTTCACAGCGTCAAGGTCCTCCTTGATTCATCGCTCTTCATCACATCCCATTTGCAAATACTTGCCAGAGACATGCCAATTTTTCCTCCACAGCACACCTCACATTTGTCTCCATTTCACCACTCACATGATTGCCAGCCTGGGTTCAGCCCTCATTATCTCTTACAGGGGCCACCACACTGATATCCCCACTTCGGCCGCCCTCTAGGCGATCCTTCACATAGCTGCCACAATAATGTTCCTAACATGGAGGGTCGGCCAAGTCATTCTCCTGCTCAAAAGGCTCCAGTGACCACCTTCTGCTTTGTGAAGGGGCAAATCCAAACTCCTGTTTGTCACTAAGAGCCCTTCACAGGCTGCCTCCAGTCTATCATTCCTGACCAAGTTTATACACCCCACACAGCATTCCACCTTTCTTACTTGCCATCCCTCCTACCTAACATTCCACCTTCCACCCTTGCTTGGAATATTCTTCCTTTTCATCTTAGCTTCAAAATTCCTAACTGCCTTCAAGGCTCAATGGTGGATAGAGCTCTGGGCCTGGAGTCAGGAAGACTCATCTTGCTGAGGGCAAATCTGGCTTCAGACAATTCCTAGCTGTGTGACCTGGAGTAAATTACTTAACCTTGTTTGCCTCAGTTTCCTTATCAATAAAATGAAATGGAGAAGGAAGTGGCAAACCACTCCAGTATCTCTTCCAAGAGAACTCCAGGGGTCACAAAGAGTCAGACACAACTGAAAAATGACTGAACACAGGAAGCTTTTCTGACTCCCTCGCTGGTTAGTGCTTTCCACTCCAGGTTCTTGAAATTACTTTGAATTGACTTTGAAGTTATTTATCTATTTCTATGTGTTTTCCACATTCCCTCCCCAAGAGAATGTAAGCTCCTTGCTTGTTTTGGGCCTTTTTGTCTTTGGCACCTGGCTCAATGCCTTTCAAATAGAAGGCGCTCAATACATGCTTATTGGGTTGAATTACAAATTGTGGTATAGGTTTCAAAGAGACAAACTGAGATCAGCTGGTGTGGAGGGGAGAACATTATAACTCTTAGAGCTGCCCAAGGGTGGAAAAGGTGGTGTTGGTCAGTAGGGGGCTCCTCAACATTTGAGGTATGGTCACCTGCCAAATCAGTATTTCTATTGCACTTCAAGGTTTGCAAAGCACTTTGCATATCTTATTCAATGTTAGACTCACGACAATGCTGGGAGGTAAGTGTGATTATTAACCCCATTTGAGAAGTCCAGAAATGACCCATCTAGCAAAGCATAAGGCACAATTTGACCTCAGGATTTCCTTCTTCCAGGTCCGACACTCTAGGCATTGTGGACCCAAGTGGCAGCTCAAGCTTCTTCCAACTCTTCAGTTCTTTGATTCTATGGCCATAGATTTATTTCTAAATGTTATTGTTTCCTTTGTTCTTTACATCATCTTCATTTCCAAATATATCCCTGTCCTGCCAAAAGAGCTATTTCTTATAACAAAGAATTTTTTTAAAGAGACAGATAAAGGGAAAAAAAACCCAGAGTTCAACAAAACCAACATATCAACCAAGTCTGATAGTATTTGTCATGTTCCTTATCTGTGGTTTCCTACTTTCACAAAGAAGAGAAGGAAGTATGTCTTTACCTCTCATCTGCAGGAACAGACAATCATTTTAATTATTATTTGACTTAAAATGGTTACTTATATTTTTTGCCATTTATGTTTTTGTGGTTATTTTGTATCGTGTTTGCCCTATTGAGGTAGTGACAATAGAGGCCATGTATCTGAGACCAGTTTATTTTTTCCTCTTAAAAGGTATTGAAACTACCAATGAGGTATAACAGGTTCAGGAGACTAAGGCTCAGGCTATGGGTATTGGCTCACAGTGGCCTAAGTAAATAAGGCAGTCCAGGAGGAGATAGTATTCTTACTGGAGGGTCAGTATAGCTAACACAGTATAGCTTTGTCAAACTGAATCAGTGCTATACATTATCCTTGCTTAATATCTTTTCTCAGCTATGGTTCCGTGAACCTCCTTTTGTTTCCTGTTGACTGGTCTATGTATGAGCATGTCATTTCATTCCAGTGGCAAATTTGAAGCACTCAACCAGCTGGAATGAAGCCTTTCCTACAATCCCAGTTCTGCTCACTTGGTTTTGCAACAATTAACATAAATCTTCTCATGCTTCTCTGCATTTTTTGTATTCATCTGTTTTTAGTGGTACAATAATAGCCCATGGCTCATGTACACACGACTTGTTTAGCAATTCTCCAATCGTTGGGTATCTACTTAGTCTCCAGTTCTTGGTTTCTATAAAAAGAATTGCTATCAATAGTTTGATATCTTTAGGGTCTTTCTTTCTACTTCCTCTGGAGGTAGCAGCTGGATCTCTGGGGCAGAGAGTATGGACATTTTAGTTACTCTCGGCACAATTCCAAATGGCTTTCCAGAATGATCAAGCAAATCTGTGATAGTGTTTTGAATAGAAACACGTTTGGGTTTCCTAGTTGACTACTTGGAATTTCTTATTCTCTAGCCCATATGTCTATCTCAATGGGTGAATGAATGTGTGATATTTAGGCCTGTGCTGAACTCAGCAGTGAGATAAAAATAGATTATATGCTCTTTTAAAAAGCAAATGGAACTGATAACCCTCATCTACCCCCAGTCAATTCTCATTTCCACACCATGTAGCCCACTGGGAAGAGTATAAACTACTCTGTCCCTTCCCCCATCTTCCAAACTGCCATGTGAGGAAGGCAGACCCAGAATTCTGCTGATTCAGTAATTTCTGTCTCACTGGCATAAAATGGTCATGCTATAGGAAGACAGTCAGGACATAGCCTCAGCCATGCCCTGTAGTCAAGGGTTCAATTTGTTTGATGTTTAATATTATAGTGTTTAACATTTCTGTGCACAGAGTGAATAAATAAGGTATGTCAATGGTACATAAAGAGGAAACCTACAGCAATTAAATTAAAATCTAAAAAGGTTTTGAATGGCAAAACTGAATACATTTTAATTGAACATAATTCTATTGAAGACTATTAAATTACTGCTCTAGAGCAGAAGCACCAAAAAATGTGATAATGAGCTACAGAGTCACAATTTAGAACAGATCAACGGAAAAAATTACAGGTGCCCCGGTGTAAGGAAGGCACAGTGCTGATGATATGAAAATATGAATTATTTATAGCTTCTTTAAATGTAGAATGTAAATTTGTTTTGAGTTAATTTCTGTTGGGAAATCACTACACGGTAAACATGACTGTCTCAGGGTAATATTTTTTCCTACTAAATTTTATTATTATTATTTTATTATTATTGGCATTGTTTGGGGAGGAAGAGAAGATGAAAAATATTCATGGCTGTAAGCCACGAAGTTATGGTTACACGGGAAAATTAAGTCCTTTATTTCGAGGCAACACATAATCTCGACAGTTACAAAATGACTCCCCCTGCATTGCTCTCCAAAGGATATACAAACTGAGTCTGTAGAGTTACATTTAGATTTAATTTGCAAAGTGATTTTTAAAATATTTACAGATATTCATAGGCTGATATTTTTCAAAGAATTTGCATTTCTATCCTTTGGAATTGAGAGCGCAGATTGTCTTAAATGTAATTGATTTCTCCAGAACCTAAATTGTTGAATGTTTATAGGAGATCTAAACTTGGGGGTTTGGGAAATAGGTCAGTCAAAGTTATCTAGTTTTCTGTAAAACCGACATATGTTGAGTGGATATGGTCCCACACAGCAGTTCCCAAAGAGGATCATCGAATTGGGAATCAACTTCAACCATGTATCAAAGCAAGCTGGAAAAATATATGTAACACATGGCTCTATGCAATGGGGTAGAGATGGGGTGGAGTGCATGTTTTTCTGGAAAATAGTTCTCCTATATCTTGCTGAGTATGGCTGTGCAACATGCCTGCTTACCCCATGCTGGCTGCCATGTGACTATTGGGCAAGGACTCATGGGGAAGTATGCTCTTATTTGTTTAACTCATAGCCCAGCCCCAAGGTATAATAGGGTGAACCAGTATTTGGGAATGTGGTTGATAAGTAAGGGACAAGTGGGCTTCTGAGGATACGTGTTTTCAACTGATTATATCTTTATATCCACACTAGATTTGTAGAAAACAGAAAGAAGATTATGTGTGTCTTGTTGGTTGATTTTTTAAAACATTAGTTTAACAGAACAAAATATAATGTAAAAGAATCTACACCAAGGTTACAGAATCATGGAAGTAGGGGAGTTGGATGTGATGCCGGTGGCCCTCTAGCCCAACCCATCCATGAAGAGAACGCCTTCTATGAGCTACCCTGATATGGTTGCCCATACAGTCTGAACCAGAAGATCTCCAAGAAAGGGCCTCCTGCCTCAGAGGCTAGCTAGCCCATTTTGGAATGTCTTCAATCCCTGATATGGTTGCCCATACAGCCTGAACCAGAAGATCTCCAAGAAAGGGCTTCCTGCCTCAGAGGCTAGCTAGCCCATTTTGGAATGACTCAAATCCTTACTGATTTTTTCCTGGCAAGAGCCCTAAATTGACCCTTTTTGCTACTTCTCCCCATTGCTCCTGGTTCTATCTTCCGGAGCCAGACTAAACAAGCTTAATCCTTCCTCCATACAGCATCCCCAGCTCCCTCAAACCAATCCCCATGTGATGGAAGTTGAAGTCCCATCGCAATCCTCTGATGCCCTCTTCTGAACACTTTCTAGTTTATCCATATCCTGCATCAATTGTGGCCCCTAGAACCGAACCCAACTCCAGATAAGGATCAAGTGAGGGCAAAATACAGTTTCCCCTCCCACACATGTTGAAGTCATATGAGATCCTGTGCTAGGCCCAGCCAGAAACATAATTCAGCGAAACATCAAGTATCAATGGCCAGTGGGCTTTCAAACCTCATAGGTGATCACTAGTATCGTGGAGCATGACATGCTTGGCAAATAAGGGCAATCACAAGGGACATAATAATTAACGGCATGTATTACATGATTATTGTTGTGCCAGGCACTGTGCCAAGTGCTGGGGATAGAAAGAAAAGCAAAAGTCCATGCTTCCTACCCTCAAGGAGCTCCCATTCTATTTGGGGAAATAACATGCAAATAATTACATACTGTGATGAGTAATTAACAATACCTGAGGGAACAACCAAAGTTATATGATTTATTAGCAAAACAGGCATAATAAAGGGGCCAATGCACTCCCCAGTCAGTTCAGTGAGACAAATTTCGACATATTAAAAATAATTAAGTAAATAAGACCGATTAGTTAAAAGAAAACAATTTACCAGGATACAGAATTAGGCAATCTTCTTTCTAATTGGAGCAACTATTAGAGACTTTCCAAGTAAGGAGGGGGAAAGCAAACAGGTACCATTCCCAGAAATCAGAAAGAGGGGTGTCCCGCTCCTTCCAAGTGTCTGTATTCAATCAAAAGAACGTGGAAAACCAACTGATTGATAAGTATGGGGCCAGTTTTCAGATAACATATGGCTTGAGATGGGTAACTGGGAGAAAACTCCTTGCCTCAATGTTAGGTCTGACTGGTGTGTGGTCTTTAGTCAAGGTCTCCAAGCAATAAGACAAGGTGGCCCAGCTTTCCAGCCATGTAGGGTTTGGTTCAAACCATGCAATTGATTTGCCCCACAATTCCTATAATTGAATAAAGTTTTCTCACAAGGCAGAAATTGGACTAGACCCATAATTGAACAGAAAAGGACCTGAGCTAGATCCAGAATTGAGTCACAAGATGGAGTTGTTTTGGGTCACTCAATTCCCATAGCATTCACAAGACATGTATAGTGTAACTGGGAGAAAATAATGATAAATAGCAGTTTGCATTTATATAATGTTTGAAGGCTTGTAAAGCACTTACAAATCTCATCTCGCTTGATCCTCACAGTAACCCTGTGAAGTAGGTGGTTTTGTTATTGCCATTTCACACATGAGGAAACTGAGGTAGAGAGAGTTAAGTGCTCCACAACCCAGGGTCTGAAGCAGAATTGAACTCAGGTCTTCCTGATTCCAGGTTCAGCATTCTATGCACTTTGTCACCCTGTTGCTGAGTCCTGAAGGAAGTCAAGAAGATGAGGAACATTCTGGGCATGGATTACAGCCACAGCAAAGGCACTGACTGAGTCAGGAGCTAGAGAAGAGTCTGTGAGGAACAGCAAAAAGGCGGATGTTGATGGATTGTAGATGACGCAGAAGGGAGGAAAGTATCAAGAGATTGGAAAGATGTCAGAAATGGGCCAGGTGATAAAGGTCTCTAAACACAGAACAGAAAATTTCCCACTTGCCCCAGGCACTGGAATTTGAGTAAGTGGGGAGATGCGGTTGGCTTTGCCTCTTAGGATTATCCCTTTGGCAGCTGACTGAAGGATGGACTGGAGTGAGGAAAGACCTGAAACAGGGAGACCAGCACTGGTCAGAGAAACTCTGAATTATCTTGTGTTCAGTTCTAGGCATTATATTTTAAGGAGCACACTGAGAAGCTGAGAGCCCTCAGAGCAGAAGGAGACAGATATTGGAGCAACCAGAGACCACACTGTGCAAGGATATATTGAAGAAATCTGGGGAGTTGTAACCGAGAATTGTGAAGACTTGGTGTGAGGAATTGTGATAAGCAGATTTGATAGTCTTGAAGTATCAGAAATGTTATGGAGACAGACTAGACAGACATCCTGCTAGGTCCCAAAGAGGAGTAGGAACAATGGGCAAAAGCTTCAGAGGAGATCATTGTGGCTGGATAGTAGGAAAAAACCTTCCTCCCAGTTGGAGCTGTCCAAAAGTAGAATGAGCTTCCTTGGGAGATGGTGGGAACCCCTCACTTCAAGGCTTCAAGTGATCGCTTTGGACATAAATTATAGAGGAGAGTCTTCTTCTGGACTGGTTGTTCCTTGAATAAAACCCTCCATCTCTCAGTTCTGGGAATTTTCTTTGGCTGTCCTCCCTGCCTGGAACACACTTTCTCCTCTGCTCCAACTGTTGACTGGCTTCCTTCAAGTCTCAACTAAAACCCTGCCATCTACAGGAAGTCTTTCCCAAGGCCACTTCATTCTAGTGCCTTCCCTCTCTTAGTTACTTTACTTATCCTGTATACAGCTTGCTTTGTATGTATTTGTTTGCATGTTGTCTCTTTCATTAGAATATAAGCTCCTTGAGGGCAGGGACTGTTCTTTGCTTAGCACAGTGCCTGGTATACAGTAGGAGCTTAATAACTATTGATTGATTGGTGTCACTTGGCCTTAAAGTTTCCTACCAATTGAGATTCCATGACAATTCTGAAGGAGGAAAATGATGATGCCCAAATTGCTCCCTGGCTCCCTTTTTATGGGTCAGTATCCCAGCGAAATCCACAGACATCCCCACATTAAAGAAACATCCCCCGCCAACCATGGTAATGCAGCTATGTCCTGTCAGAGGTGCATGGTTTACAACCTAGATCTGACCCTTATTTTGCAAGCAAGCAAGCCAATCTAAAGTCTACTAGACTGTGGCCAATGTAATTCTCTAGCAGCAGCACCCATCCTTCTTTCATCTTCTCAAATGCCCCAAGCTAATGGCACCTCCACATTTTCTTGCATGAGAGTTTGACTGCTTCTAAAATATCTCACTTAATTCCTGCTTTGTCACTATGAATGGCATATGCAAACCGTAGCACATTATCACTGTTCAAAGTGTTGTCAAATGTACCATACAGGAAATCTGGGGTTGGAATAGCGGCTTGGTTGGGAACGCAAGGGGTGGACAGCTCTGGGATACATTGGAATACACAAAATGTGCCCTCCTATATTGGGCACTATCTAACAGGCAGGGGTTCATAACTGTTTGGGGACAGAGTCTCTTTTGGCAGTCTAGGGAAGCCTATGGACTCTTCAGAATTATGTTTTTAAATGCAAAAAACCATACATGGTATTGAAAAGGAAACAAATTGTGTTGAAATATATTTATCAAATATTTTAATTTTTTTTAAAAATTTAATTAAACATCTATTTACTAAAACAATTTCACAGACACCAGGTTCAAACCCCTGCTACAAAGGAGTGAGGTATTGGGTCACAGTGGAAAGAATACTGACTCTGGAGTCAGAAAGCATGGGCTCAAATCCCAAAGCTGTTACTTACTATTTGTATGACCTTAGGTAAGCAACGATCAACCAAGAAGCATTTATTAAGCACCTAATGTATGCCAATCTACCAGATTGTGGCCAGTCTAGTTCTGACCACTCAACTCCCAGTGCTTAAGAGATGATTCAGACCTCAGGTCCTCACTCTTTCCATTACATTAAACTGGTCCTCATTAAATATATAAATAAATATGTGAAAGGCCTCTTGGCAATCCTGGAGCCAAGGGCCCTTAGTTCAAATCCTGCCTCTGAAACTGAATAGTTGTGGCACCTTTGACAAGTGACTTCATCTCTCTGGGCCTTGATTTCTTTACCTGTAAAATGGGAGAAATAATATCAGTACTGATCACTTCCCAGGGTCTTTAAGAGATTCAAATGAGATACTGTATTTAAAGCACAGAGCAGGTCTTAAGGTGCTATGTTGAAAAATCATTTGGATCTGAGATTTGATTGGCATAGAGTTTGCAATGAGGACTTTCCTCTGGCAATGAAGGTCAGAAAGTTTTCTTCAACTGACAGTCTTAGAGAACTACCTGGAGAACCGAGATGTTAAGTGACTTACCCAGGATCACACAATCTGGTGTGATGGAGGCAGGGTTTTAGTCCAGCTCCTCCCCCCCATTCCATTAGGAAATCCTGTCTTTCTAGGGATGCATATCTATCAGATATTGCTATACTGACCTACAAAATTCAAGGTGCTTTGATAGCTTTGGAGCTGGGAGGGACCTCAAACACCATCTAGTCTAATCCCCTTTACAGTTGAGGAAACTGAGGTTTACTGATGAGGTGGTAGCAGATAAGCATGAGAATAAAGCAATTCTTACCTTAAAGTCTATAGAACATCTCTCTTGTGTACTTTTCTATGACACCGATGGAGCACGATGAACCAACATTAACTTTTTCTTTCTGATTTGGGAACCTTCCTCTGAGGCTCTGTTGAGGTTTTGTGCTGTCATTGCACTGAATGCACCAGGAGGCTTGCCTCTGGGACTCCTTATTCCCACTTTTCCTCATTTTTCTAATCTCCCACCTTGCTGTCCCATCATCAGTTGTCACTTTTAGACACTGTGGTCAGCCCCTTGCCTCATCTCCAAACCTCTGCTTTCATTCTCTTGTGAGCTTGGAAACTAGAACCCACACTTGCTAGAATTGTGTATAAAACGGAAGTGCTTGGGTTCTTAGTCAGAACCAGGGGCAGCTCTCCTAGAAGCAAAACTCATGAAGTTTAACGCATGTGCTTTGTGTCATCTGTTTTGGCTACTCAGATATCTTTTTTGTTGTTTATTTTTCCAGCTCTCAGCTGAGCTATGGACAGCTGAGGTTTCTAGATCACTGAATTCTAGGTGGGGCTTCAGAATAGCATAAATTCTGGTTAGGGAGAGAGTTACTGTGTGTTGCTTATCTTTCCTCCAGAAACAGGAATATGGTTGCCAAATATTTTCCTTTCTTTCTTGGCAGAGTATTAACTCAAGGGACAAATATCGAGAAGGAGAGGAATAGGGGGTGGGAGTAGATTTGAAAAAGCATTGCCCTTACCTCCTGACCCAGGAGATCAACAGCCAAACACTTCCCTGTTTAGGAAGAGGCATTGTGTTACAGTGAATAGAGAGTTGGGCCCAAAGACCTGTGTTTGAGTCTTGCTTATGCTGTATAGCGGCTGCATGATCCTAGTCAAATTACTTAACCTCTCAGTGCTCTAGACAACTCTGCAAGATGAAAGTTTGCAGAGACGATGTTTGTTGACTTGCATCGGTTGAGGCTGCTTCCTCTCTGGAGAGTTCCTTAAACCAATGAAATAGCAGATTCAGGCCCTATTTCTATCTTCTGAGTGTTAAATGGAGAAGGGGCCACCTATCATTACCAGATTATTACCAGAAGCTAGATTTTGTCCCTTCAGACGGAATTGATTAGTTTCACTGGTGACCCTAATCCCTTGACCATTCATTCATGGTTTCACCTCTTTCCTCCATGCATTGAGAACCTGAAGACTAATTATACTTTTCAAAGTAAATCTTGTTTTTTAATTAAGAGCTATGGGAGAAAAAAGGACCTAGGTACAGGCAGTATTTCTGGAGCTGCTTCTTCGAGAAGCTGTGCCCCTCCCTCCCTGGTAGCATGCTCCGTTCAGCCTGCTCACAGCTCAGTCCCGGCGGACAGATGATAAAAGGGAAGGCGTGAGTGTTTCTGCCCGGATTCTTTTGGAAGCCTGTTCTCCCATTTGCTGCTGTTTCCTCTTCATGGGCCATTAGCAGCTTCCAAAGGCAATATCCTTTGACTGCCACACTATGCCATGGGGGGCCATTTCCACAACTTCAGACGAGGGCATTAAGTACGATTCTGGACGAGAGTCAGAGCATAACCAAATAAAAATAATAAAGGAAAAGCTTGTAAGAGCTATTTGGAATGCTGTCCTGTGTTGAATTCATTTGCAGCTTAGCAGAAACCCACCCATCACCGGTGATGAGCCCAGCACTTAGCTATACCTTATTTAATTGTGAAGTATTTCATATCCTCCAAAACATCCCAGCTCATTTACTTTTCCTCTTTTGGTGATTATCTTAGTGGAATGCTGAGACACTAAGCAGTGGGAGAGGAAGGAAATGCATATTTGGAATTCACCAAGAATAAACCTGAACTTCTCCTTACTTCCCTCCTGACCTCAGACATGCAGAGGACCGTTCTGTGCATTGAGGAAACAATCCTGAAAAGGTGGCACAGGGCTTCAAGGGTTCAGGCTAGAAGATGGTTTGGGTTGATATGGCTTAACCTCTCTAGGGCTAGAGGCCACGTCTTGTGTCAGTGGGAGATAGTACTGAACTACACCTGCCCTCCACATAGAAGGGGGTTTAGGGAATGAGGGAAAAGAAGGATCTGAGAACCAATTGTTTGCCTGGCTACCGCTGACAGCTAGCTGTCCTGAGAGAATAACAAACTGTCCAATTAGTACCAAACTTTGGTCTGAAGAAGAAGGCTTCTGTCTAAATGGGCTCCACAGCTAGGCCTGTCTCAGGTCAAGGAAGAATTATTCCTGTTCCACATATCTGTCTATCTATCTATCTATCTATCTATTATTTATATCTCTGTCCATCCATCCATCCATCCATCCATCCATCCATCCATCCATCCGTCCATCTATTCATCTTTTTATCTATCTTTTCATTCATCAATCTATCTACCTGACAAATATTTATTTAACACATATAGTGCATAAGTCACTATGCTAGGATCTGCAGAGGCTATAAGGAAATATATGAGGACCACAATCCCAAAGAAGCTCATGCTCTTGTGAAGAAGGTGATAGTCTAATAGTAATGAAGGATCCATGGGATCAGACACAGTGTATATAAGGCATAACTGGGGCCAAACACCCCAGGCAGATGAACACCATCCATGAAAAATAACTGGTATTTCCATAGCATCTTAAAAGTTGCAGCTCATTTAACAACACCTGTCTCATTTGAGTTTCAGAACAACACTGTGAGGTGGGTGCTCCTAGCATTAGGGCCTTCACTTCAAAGATGAGGAAACTGAGATCACGCAGCTATTAAGTGTCAGAAGTGGGATTTGAACTCAGGTCTCCTTGACTCCAAGTCCAGTCTTTTATCTACTGATGAATACAGCCTCCAAGCTACAGACAGTCAATGCACAAAAATGTACCTGGAACTTACTACCTGTATGCCTCTGTGCACATACTCTCATACTACACATCTACCATTATCCCAGCTAAGTCACTTCTCAATCATGTCATTCCTGAATTATAACTACACCTTTTCTACCCAAGTACCACTTGAAATGGCATTTGGACAATCATGCATTCATCGTATAGTTACTGTGGCCATCACTACCCCCTAGAATATAGTTTTCCGTAATGTACAGGTTTTTCCATGCAGATTCAGTTGGGTGTGAATGTGGCAGGCTCCTCTAAGGAAAGTGACTCTCAAGTCTCCTTCAGAGGCCTCTCTAGAGTTTCTTGAGACCTAACTCATTTGCATTGTTTCACTGATCTAGTCAAAGGTGTCAATGGTTGGGGTGGGGTGGGGAGGAAGGAGGAAGAGAGACCAACTTTCAGCTTCTTCCTGCTCCAAACGATCCTTCACACAGCTGCCAAAGTAATTTTCCTGAAGCACACATTATGACCGTGATCAATAAGCTTCTATGGCTCTCCAGTGCCTCTAGAATAAAGCATGACCTCCTCTTTTGGGCATTTAAAGTCACTCCCATTCTGGCTCTAGCCTATCTATCTAGACTGACTCCTCATCACTCCCTTTAGTGATTTCCATGTGCCAGCTGATCTTGCCTCTCCCTGGACATTACATAGAACTTCCCATCTCTTATTTCTTAGCCTTGACACAGGATATCCCACCTCCCCCCAAATGAAGAATGCTCTCTTTCCTCACCATCACCTCTTGGGATCTTATTCCTTTTCAAAACTCAGTTCAAGTGCTATCTCCCCCTCCCCCCATTACTTTGGACTTATACTGCAAATATTTTGTTTTAATTTATCTGTGTGAATATTGCATCCCCTCGTTAGAATGTATGCTCCTTGAAGGCAGGGCCTGTTTTGTTTTGGCATTTGCAGCAGGCTCCGAACCTAGCACAGGGATTTGATAATTGTTTTTTGTGGAATGCAGAGACCCTAAGCCGTATGAGAGGAAGGAAATGCATATTTGCAATTTCGTCAAGAGTAAACCTGACCTTCTCCATTCTCCTCTTCTTAAGTTAGACATACATACATATGTCTAAATAAATATATGTGTACACAAATGTATATGCATATATGTGCATATATGTGTGCATGTGTGTGTACGTGTGTGTGTGTGTGTGTATATATATGTATACACATAACATATAACAAGTTGGTCTAGTAGGCATATGATTTCATCGGGTTATGGATTTCCTTGTGTGGATCCTTGCTCTAGCACTGGATATCAGCAACTATTCGGTGAATTGCTTGGAGCCACTGAGTGGATCATAGACAAGAGTTGGATGTGATCTCTGAGGCCACCTAATCCACCCTTCATTTGAGAGTTGTCGAAATGGACATCCAGAGCATCAGGGACTTGTTAAAGATTACACAGCCAGAAAGTATCTGAGGCAACAATTGATGTCTCCCTGACAAAGGCCAACCCTCTCTCCCTTTTGTGTCTATGCCCTCCATCTTGTATACAGCAGGTACTTAATAAACACTTGAGACTCAAGAATACATAGACAAGATTCCACAGGCTCTGTGCTCTGATAACTGTGTATTTGCTAAGCATCTCCATTGGGCATGGTGCCTTCTCTTCTTACCAACTCCATTGTTTTTTGGCATCTTCATGCAATAGTATCTGTTGTCAGGGTTGCGGTCACTGGGCTACTTGATAGGGAAATTGTCCTTTCATCCAGGTACCCTGCCCTGGGACCTTGAGGAGTCCCCAATAAAGCGCCACTCAGACCTTTGCCAGCCCTGGGTAGCTTCCTGGGATGCTTTGTGCCCAGCCCAGCTTGTGAGTTACTTCCTAGCTAACATGCCATAGGGGGGAAAGAAAGAAGAACTCTCTAAAACTGCTGGACTGAAAATGAAATATGCCATGGCTGCAGGCTATGTTTTTTCCTTTGCTGGGAAGCTGCTGCCATGCTAATTGTTTCTACAAAAAGAAACTACAACTCTGGCAAAAAAAAAAAAAAAACCAACACCCTCTGTTTGCTTGAACCCGCCATAAAGCATTTGCTGGCAATTATGGGCTCCGATTGCACAGCAGCTTAGCTGAACTTAATTGGTGATTTTTTAAAGCTGCAGCACCATAAAAATAGGCCCAGCCACGTCCCAGCTTCTTCGGGATGGTACATTAAGCTTTAGTGAAATGTCAAAGATCTGGACAGGCTGCCAAAGGTGTGGGCTTGTAACTCATCGCTGTCAGCTCAGTTATTTAAACCCTGGCTTCTCTCACTTTTGCTTCCTCCCTCTACCCCACACCCAGTACATAGAGTTTGGTGTGGGCTTTGAATCTCTCATTGTTGTTCAAGACTTGAAATGGATAAGGAAATAGACCATATGAGCCGATTCTGAAACACATGGCTTCTACATAGGAAAAAACACAGTACATGTGAGTGAGGCAGAGGGCCTGGGTCCCATTGATGTTCACCATCTTTTGCGGTCCATTCCAATGTATTCCGAAGTTCAATGTAGCCTGGGTGCTAATTTCTGATCACTACTTCTGGAGACAGGGATGGTAGGTGTTACACGCCTCATTTTACATATGAGGAAATGGAGGTTAAATGACTTACTACTGGTCACACAGCTACTAACTATCAGAAGTGGAGTTTGAACCCACTTCTTCCCAACTTCTGGTCTAGCATTCTAGCTTCTACTTTAGGCTGCCTCTAATCCACAGTCAATCAACAAACATGTATCTCTTGCCTACTGTATGCAAGGCTAAATGATAACTGTGTATTTGCTTACTTAATGTACTTACTCTAGGTAGTATTGTCCTGGCTGAGTCATTTTGCAATCACACCATTCCTGGATTATGAATTTCTTGAAAGTATACCATTCTTTGCCAAGTAGGGAAATTTTTTTTGAGACACAGGAATTCTGGAATGGATAAAGGATGTGTGTAAGACAGGCGAAGTTGACTGAGAAGGTATGTGGTCTAGCATCCTGGCATTACTGCATCAGTGAGCACTTTGTCATTCACACACGCTGTAGCAAAAAAGTTGAAGAGGGTCTGTTTCAGGTTAAAGGGGAAGGTTCCTGTCATCCAGGGGATTACAATTCAGGGCTAATTTATACAGTAAAAGACATGTACTTCATTAAGAGAAACCGCCCTAGAGAGAAGAAATGGGGAGATACTGGAAAGTGGAAGAGAGGCAGATTTAGGCTCAATCTAAAAGGAAATTTTATAATAAAAATACCATTTAAAAGTGGAAGGGTTGCCCAGGAGGCAGTAAGACCTTCCCCCTCCCCCAATGAAGATCTCCCAGTGAAGGCTGATGATCATTTACTAGGTGCATTAGCCAGTGGGTTCTTGCTATGGCCCAGACTGGACAAGCTAGAAACTAAACGCCTTTTTGACTCTGATGTTCCATGATTCTGAAGTCTTCAAACTCATCCACTTTGTTGTCTACTTTCCTTTCCTAAAAAAGGAAGGGCCTCTAAGTCTGCCCAGTTCTACACTAGCCTAAACACAGCCATCCTGTGACATTGCCACACCCTCTAGTGATCATGCTAAACTTTTCTTTACTCTTTAGGGTCATCTACACTCACTGAATCTGTTTTCTCACTACCCACTTACTCCTCAAGCCCTTATGGTTTGGCTTCTGCCATTAACACTTTACTAAAATAGCACCCTCCAAGGTCACGAGTGATCTCTTTCCAAATTCAATAGCCTTTTTCAGTTGCTATCACCTTAGGCTACTTTTGGTGTTCAATTTGTGGAACACATGCCTTTGAGCCTGTCTCCTTTGCATCCCATGACACTTCATGTTCATGGCTCTTCACCTGCCTTTTGGAGCACTGCTTCCCTACTCCCTATTCTTCTCCTGCTGCACTAACATGAGTTTTCCCCAAGGTTCTCTCCTGGGTCCTTATCTCCTCGTTTTAAAAAGGCAGATTATCAGGGCAGCTAGGTGGCACAGTGAATAGAGCCCTGGAGTCAGGAGGACTTGAGTTCAAATCCAGCCTCAGATACTTGACACTTACTAGCTGTGTGATCTTGGGCAAGTCACTTAGCTGCAGTTGCCTTGTTTCCCCCCCTCCAAAAAAAGCAGATTAATATCATGGAAAGAGCAATGAATTTGGATTCAGAGGAAATGAGGTTCAAATCCCACCACTGCCACTACCCATGTGACCTCTAGGCACTTATTCTTTCTGGATTCTCCACTAAAATAAAAGGGTTGAACTAGATGGCTTCCAGATCTCTTCTAGCTCTACATTTATGGTCTCTCTCCGGACTCTGTTAGGTGGAGATTAACTCATTTCCCGTACTACCAATGTCACCCCTACCCAGATGGCTCCCAAGCCTATATTTCCACCCACAACCTCTCCCTAAATTGTCAGTCTTATTTTTCCAACTGCGTATTAGATATCTCCTCCTGGATGGTACCTAGGACTAAATGCACCTAAAACAGAACGTTTCTCTTCTTTAAACATTCTTTTCACCCTTAACTTCTTTATTCCTTTTAATGATACTACTACTAATTTTCCAGTAACTTAGGATTAGAAGCTTGGACTCATCTTTTTGGTCTTCCCCATGTGTCCTGTGGGAAATTCTTGCTCATCTGTGGATAGGCCAGTGGATAGGCAATGATGCTGCATTGATGTGCTTGCTTTAATTAATCAACCAGAGGACAAAATTACTTTCAGATAGAGGATAAAATTAGCTCAAATAAAAGGCATTTAGAAACTAACATAATTAAAAAAGTAACAGAGCATTTTAATCATAAGCCTATGGCATAAAATCCCACAAATTTGCACCCTATGACTAGGAAAAATGGATATGATTAGGGAACATGTCTGGCTAGGGTGTTGTCATTTGTCCTTTACTTTTGAAGAGGATCAATAACATCATGAGTTATGTCTTGACTTTTTTGTGAATTGGATTTAAGTGAGCCAGAATTGCACAAAGTCATCAGTCTCACTCTCTCTTCTTAAGTCAATGAAGTTCAATGGCAAGACAAAAATCAAGATGGTTGGTGATGGCCTGGAATGCAGTAGATGACCTTGGTGTCTTTGATGTCTGACCAAACTCTGAGAGCTCCACATCATTTGTTTCAACTTCCTCCAAGGCTATTGGAACAAATTATTCCAATCTACCCATTCCACCAGGAGAAGTCTTCACATGGTTGGGGCAGACATCCAACAGGTTGGAGGCCCATGAGTTACCTTCTACTTGGATTAGCCTGACTGCCAAGATGTTTTACTGGAGTGTGGCTGCTGCAGTGAATAGAGGAGTCACATGGTTAGATCTATAGTTAACGAAAATGACTTTGGCACCAGTGTGTAGAATGGACTAGAATGGGGAGAAATTTGAGGCACAGAGGCCAATTTGGAAACTGTTGTAAAAATCTGGGTGAGAGCTAATAAGGGCCTGTACAGAGTGGCCTCTGTGTCAGTAGGGAGAAGCTTCTTGGAGGCACAGGTGAGAGTTGAGAGCTAGGTAGAAACCAAAGGTGGATGAGTGGCCCTCATAAAGCCACTAGCTTCCACTTGCTCCAGTCTAATTTTTAAGGTAGTATTTTCTTCAGTGGTCTTTTGGACCTCCTTTTCCATTTGGCTAATTCTGCCTGTCAAGGCACTCTTCTCCTCATTGGCTTTTTGGAGCTCTTTTGCCATTTGAGTTAGTCTATTTTTTAAGGTGTTATTTTCTTCAGTATTTTTTGGAGTCTCCTTTAGCAAGTCATTGACTTGTTTTTCATGGTTTTCTCACATCACTCTCACTTCTCTTCCCATGTTTTCCTCTGCTTCTCTAACTTGCTTTTCCAAATCCTTTTTGAGCTCTTCCATGGCCTGAGACCAAATCATGTTTTTCTTGGAGGCTTTGATGTAGGCTCTTTGACTTTGTTGACTTCTTCTGGCTGTATGTTTTGATCTTCTTTGTCACCAAAGAAAGATTCCAAAGTCTGAGTCTGAATCCGAGTCCGTTTTCATTGCCTGTTCATGTTCCCAGCCAATTACTTGACCCTTGAGCTTTTTGTTGGGGTATGACTGCTTGTAGAGTAGAAAGTACTTTGTCCCAAGTTTGAGGCGCTGTGCTGCTGTTTTCAGAACTATTTCTACACAGCAGGCTCTGCCACACCAGCTTTCCTCCTCCCCCAAGAACAGCCAACCCGGAACTGACTAAGATCCAAGCAGGCTCTGCATTCCAGCTCTGATCCGCAGCTTAATTCCTCCCACTAGGTGGGCCTGGGTCTGAAAGCAACTGTGGCTGTTGCTCTGTAAGCAGCCTCAGAGCTGCACCATCTGTGCCCCTGGGGAGGTGGCCAACTGCAAACTCCTTTCACTCTGTACAAGAAGTTTTTTTTTTTCCCCACTAACCTGCTCTGTTGTCTTGAATGTTTGTGGGTTAGAAGTCTGGTAACTGCCACAACTCACTGATTCAGGGCACTACAGCCTGTTCCACCTGGCTCCTAGTATGGTTGGTCCAGGAGCAGCCCACACTGGGCTCTGCTCCACTCCACTCCCAGGTCTGTGTGATAGACCTTCCCCAGTGACCATCCAGGCTGTCCTGGGTTAGAGCTCTGCTTCCCTCTGCTATTTCGTGGGTTCTGCAGTTCTAGAATTTGTTCAGAGCCATTTTTATAGGTGTTTGGAGGGACCTGTGGGAGAGCTTTAGGCAAGTCCCTTCTTTCCAGCCGCCATCTTGGCTCTGCCCACCACACCCCCCCGCCATGAGTGGCCCTCAAAAGGGCTCAGCAAGAACCAGAGGTGCTAATTCTCCTTGAATGTCCCATTTGCCCCCTTGTGGCTAGGGTGCACATGTGAAAAAATGAACATATGGGGAATATAGTGCAGGGCCAGGGGTGTTTTCTGGTGCTGCCATCACTTCATTACCACTGATCCTCCTTCCTACTAGGTGATCATGAGACCTCTTCTGGGCAGGACCCTGCTGGTTTCATGGTCACAACCACATGATACTCTGTTGAACACATGGCTGTGGCTCTCCGCTACTAGTATCTGGCTTTCAACCACAATCCTCAGTTGACAGACTATTTCTTCCTCATCAAAGGAAGAGTGGACTGCCAATCTCTCTTTTCACACTGAGTGAAATTTAATTCTTTCAGTGAGGGTGGCAGGCACTTCACACAATCAGTTATAAGACTAAGGGGAATTCTCAGTTGTCTTCTCAAACACAGTATCTGGCAAATAGTAGGCATTAAGTAATTGCTTTTTGACTTAGAGAGAGGTATCTGTAAACTCCGAGTCTTTGTTGTATATGACTTTTCTCTCCAGAAGAAGAAACTTGCATCCAAGGGCCAAATTCTCTTTAAAAAGAATTACCCCATGAAATAGGACCTGAAGTAATTTAATTTTGAGGAGCCACTTCAAAATCATTTTTAGAAATTGCCTTTCAATCAATCAATGAAGACTATCTGGATCTGGGGTGCTTTTTGTTTTCCTCAATACCCCCCCAAATTCTATGATTAGTTAATCAGTAAACATTTGTTAAGTGCCTGCTAACTGCAAGGTACTCTGCTAACTGCTTAAGATAGAAACACAAAGAACGAAACAGTCCCTACTGACATGGGCTCTTAAGAGAGCAGGCTAGAGAACTAAGAGGTTAAGTGAGATTCAGGAGCTCTCAGCCACAATGTGTTAGAGGCAGGACTGGAATCCAGGTGTTTCTAGCTTCTAGAGCCTCTCTCTTTCCCCATGCAACACAGCTCCTCTGGTCTCTGTATGTGTTTGTATATGCACAAATATTCACAGATATAATATAATATATAATATATATGTATATATATATATATATATGTATATGTTCCCAGATAAAAAGATAGATGTATGTATACATACACGTATATACAAAAATATACATGGATGAACACAATAGATATAAAGTGAATAAATGCATACAAAGTCATTCAATATAAGGTAATTTTGAGGGAGGAGTCTAGCAGTTGTGGGGATCAGGAAATACTTCATGGAGAAAGTGGGGCTCGGGCTGTGTCTCGATAGAAGTGAGGGCGTCTACAAGGAGTAAGTGTGGAGGGAGCGCATTCTAGGCATAGACAGACAAAGTAAAGACATAGATGGAGTGTCCTACATGAAGAACACAGAGAAGCCAATTTGACTGAGTCAAAGAGTGTGGAAGAGGGAATAATGTCCAGTGAACCTGGAAGGGCAGGTTGGAGTCAGGTTGTGAATGACTTTAAAAGCTAAATGAAGAAGTTTAAATTTTATCCTAGAAGCAATAGGAAGCCATTGAGTTAATTGAATAGAGGAGTCACATGGTTAGACCTATAGTTAACAAAAATGACTTTGGCACCAGTGTGTAGAATGGACTAGAATGGGGAGAAATTTGAGGCACAGAGGCCAATTTGGAAACTGTTGTAAAAATCTAGGTGAGAGCTGATAAGGGCCTGTACAGAGTGGCCTCTGTGTGAGTAGGGAGAAGGGATTGAATGTGGGGGATGTTGTGATGGTAGAAGTGGCAAAATTGGGCAACTGACCAGAATGAAGAGTGTAAGGTTATAGGCAGGGAGATTGGAAGAATGGTGTTACCTTCACCAGAATTAGGAAATTTGGAAGAGCTGATATTTAGGGGAAGAATGGTAAGTTCAGGTTTGAGCAGGTTGACATTGATATGTCTCTAGGACATCTGGTTTCACATGTCCAATATGTAAATTGGCAATTCAGAACTGAAGGTCAGAACAGAGTCTGGGCCTCAGTCTGGGAGCCATCTTCAGAGAGACGATAGTCAAATCCATAAGGTTTCAGCAGTCACCAAGAGTGATGGTGTAGTTTAGGAGAAGAGGGCCTAGGAGAGAATTCTGGGGAATACTAAGAGTTGTGGGGGGACTTGATGTGGATCATGAGCCAGCCAGGACACTGAGAGGGAAAATTTGGACAGGAAGGAAGAGAATCTAGGGAGAATCATGAAAATCCAGAGAAGAGAGCATCACCAGGAGAAGAGAGTAGTCAAAAGTGTCAAATGTAGACGACAGATTGAGAAGGGTGAGATCTGAGAAAAGACAATGCATTTAGACAATAAAGAAATTGTTGGTATTGTTGGGGCACACTTTCATTTGAGTGATGAAGATGGAAGCCAAATTACAAAAAGCTGAGGAGTGATTGAAAAGAAAGGAAATGGAGGCAGTGAATGTAGAAAGTTTTTTACCAGGAGCATGGCTTGAAAAGCATAGCTAGGGAGGTGGAGCCTAGATGGTGGCTGGAAAGCAGGGACTTGCCTAAAGCTCTCCCACAGGTCCCTCCAAACATCTATAAAAATGGCTCTGAACAAATTCTAGAACTGCAGAACCCATGAAATAGCAGAGGGAAGCAGAGCTCTGACCCAGGACAGCCTGGATGGTTGTGGGGTAAGTTCTATCGCATGGGGCTGGGGAGCAAAGCAGAGAAGAGCCCAGTGTGGGCTGTTCCTGGACCAACCAGACTGGCAGCAGGGTGGAACAGGCCATAGCACACTGAATCAGAGAGCTGTGGCAGTTACCAGACTTCTCAACCCTCAAACACCAAAGGAAACAGAGAAGGTTAGTGGGAAAAGCTGTGGGGGACAGAGTGAAAGGAGTTTGCCATTAGCCACTCTCCCCCCGCCCCCGCCAGGGCAGCAGAGGAGGTGCAGCTACAGAATTACAGCTGCAGTTGCTTCCAGCCCCAGGCCCACCTGGTGGGAGGAATTAAGTGTCAGATTGGAGCAGAAGGGCAGAGCCTGCTGTAACCAGAATGGCCTTTGTTTTCTTTGAATGACTCAGCTTACCTCATTGAGCCTCTGGATGCTGTGGCTTGCTCTTCTGGGGCAGGAAGCCCAAAGAGCATGCCAGGAAGCAGACAACTTCCTGTGTGATGAGTCATGGGGCTGGCTGAGGGGAGGTGTTAGCTCCAGAACCTGGTGTACGCTAGGGGGAGGGGCCAAGTCAAGAACCAATCGGCCCTGGTCATTCAGGCGGCACTTGATGATGTCAAAAACCCTATAAGAGGGGAGAAGACAGCTTGAAGAGCTCTCTTTTCTTTTCCTCTTCCGGTTGGTGTGGGAAGCAGCGGCAAGCAAGCGTGACTCTGGGCCAGCCCTTGCTCTCGGGCCGAGCCCAGATGTTGGTAACTATGAATTGTATTGGGTTTGTCTATTGATATTTGTAATTTGTTTGTATTTTGGTTTTGAGGTTCGGGGTGCTGGTTTGTTTTTTCCCCTGAACTAAATGAATGTTTTGAACCTCAGGGTGCTGGTTTTTTCCCCTGAAGTAAGTCAGTGAATCTGTATTTGGTCTGTCTCTTGATGCTTGTCTGTATGCTCCCCTGAACTAACTGAATGCTAACTGAATGCTGGCATTTTCCCCTGAACTAAATGATTGTTGTCTGTATGCTAACTGAATGCTGGATTAAAGTAAGCTGGTCAATCCCTTCACCATGCTTTCCTTGTTTAAGCAGATAAAAAGAACCTGTGCTTTCCTGGCAGCTTCCTGGGTCCCAGCAGCTTCCTGGGTCCCGGCAGCCTCCTGGGTCCCGGCAGCCCCCTGGGTGCCGGTTGTGGGGGAGGGATCTTACGCCCCCACCGAAGCTGCTAGCTGGGTTGCTAAAATACCTGCTTAAGATCTGAGTCAGGTCTGGGTTGGCTGTTCTTGGGGGAGGAGGAAAGCTGGTGTGGCAGAGCTTGTCATGTAGAAATACTTCTAAAAACAACAGCACAACCCCTCAAGCTTGGGACAAAGTAGTCATACCCAGAAGAAAAACTCAAGGGTCAAGTAGTTGGCTGGGAACATGGCCAGGCAGTGAAAATGGACTCAGATTCAGACTCAGACGTTGGAATCTTTCTTTGGTGACAAAGAAGACCAAAACATACAGCCAGAAGAAGTCAACAAAGTCAAAGAGCCTACATCAAAAGCCTCCAAGAAAAACATGATTTGGTCTCAGGCCATGGAAAAGCTCAAAAAGGATTTGGAAAAGCAAGTTAGAGAAGTAGAGGAAAAATTGGGAATAGAAGTGAGAGCGATGTGAGAAAACCATGAAAAACAAGTCAATGACTTGTTAAATGAGACCCAAAAAAATACTGAAAAAATAACACCTTAAAAAATAGAGTAACTCAAATGGCAACAGAGCTCCAAAAAGCCAATGAGGAGAAGAATGCCTTGAAAGGCAGAATTAGCCAAATGGAAAAGGAGGTCCAAAAGACCACTGAAGAAAATACTACCTTAAAATTTAGACTAGAGCAAGTGGAAACTAGTGATTTTATGAGAAATCAGGATATCATAAAAGGAATGAAAAATTGGAAGAAAATGTGAAATATCTCATTGGAAAAACCACTGACCTGGAAAACAGATCCAGGAGAGATAATTTAAAAATCATTGGACTACCTGAAAGCCATAATCAAAAAAAAAAGAGCCTAGATGTCATCTTTCAAGAAATTATCAAGGAGAACTTCCCTGATATTCTAGAGCCAGAGGGTAAAACAGAAATTGAAAGAATCCACAGATCACCTCTTCAAAAAGATCCCAAAAAGAAAACTCTTAGGAATGTTGTCACCAAATTCCAGAGCTCCCAGATCAAGGAGAAAATACTGCAAGCAGCCAGAAAGAAATAATTGTGGAGTATTGTAGAAACACAATCAGAATAATAGAAGATCTAGCAGCTTCTCCATTAAGGGATCAAAGGGCTTGGAATATAATATTCTAGAGGTCAGTGGAGCTAGGATTAAAACCAAGAATCACCTACCCAGCAAAACTGAGTACCATGTTTCGAGAAAAATATGGATTTTTAATAAAATAGAGGACTTTCAAGCTTTCTCAGTGAAAAGACCAGAACTGAATAGAAATATATAGGCAATATACATACATACATATACATATACATATATCTCTGTGTGTGTGTGTGTGTGTGTGTGTGTGTGTGTGTGTCTAGACAGAGGGCACAGGGTGAGTTGAATATGAAGGGATGATATCTAAAAAATATCAAATTAAGGGATGAGAGAGGAATATATTGAGAGAGGGAAAACAGGAGGGATGGAATGGGGTAAATTATCTTGTCTAAAAGCGGCAAGAAAAAGCAGTTCTGTAGGAAGGGAAGAGCGGGCAGGTGAAGGGGAATGAGTGAATCTTGCTCTCATTGTATTTGATCTGAGGAGGGAATAACATACACACTCAATTGGGTATCTTACTCCACAGAAAGGAGGAGGAAAGAGATTAAAAAAAGGAGGACAATAGAAGAGAGGGCAGATAGGGGGAGGAGGTAATCAAAAACAAACACTTTCAAAAAGGGACAGGGTCAAGGGAGAAAATTCAATAAAGGGGGATAGGTTAGGAAGGAGCAAAATACAGTTAGTCTTTCACAACATGAGTATTGTGGAAGGGTTTTGCATAATGATACACATGTGTCCTATGTTGAATTGCTTGCCTTCTTATGGAGGGTGGGTGGGGAAGGAAGAGGGGAGAGAATTTGGAACTCAAAGTTTTAAAAGCAGATGTTTAAAAAAAATTTTGCATGCAACTAGGAAATAAGATATACAGGCAATGGGGCATAGAAATCTATCTTGCCCTACAAGAAAATAAGGGAAAAGGGGATGGGGGGAGTAGGGTGACAGAAGGAAGGGTTGACTGGGGAGCAGGGCAATCAGAATATATGCCATCTTAGAATGGGGGGAGGGTAGAAATGGTGAGAAAACTTGTAATTCAAACTCTTGTGAAAATTAATGCTGAAACTAAAAATATTAAATAAATAAATGATGATTTTAAAAAAAGAATGTATTAAAGTATTTAAAGGGCTATCATGACATGGGGGGACTAAATTTGTTTGACTTGGCCCCAAGCGGCAGAACCAAGAGCTGTATTGAAGAATTTTTAGACAATGGCTAATGTGAGAATTTTATTTGATTATGCATATGTTACAAGGATTTTGTTTGTCTTTATTTCTTCCAATAGAAAGATGGGATGGGAAGGAACATCCTTGTTAATTGAAAAATAAATTAAAATTTTAAAAAATGTAAAAAAAAAAAGTGTAGCTAGGTGGTGCCATAGTGCACAGACCCCTGGGCTTGGAGTCAGGAAGACTCATCTTGAGTTCAAATCTGACCTCAGATACTTATTCCTGTATGACCCTGTTTGCCTCAGTTTTGTCATCTGTAAAATGAGCTGGAGTAGGAAATGGCAAACCTGTCCAGTACCTCTGCCAAGAGAACCCCAAATGTGGTCACATAGAGTCCAACACAGCTAAAACAACTGAACAACAACAACAATGGCTGAAAAGGGAGAAAAGCTAAAATAGTTTGAGGAGATAGCAGGGTTTTGAATAGGATTTTTTCAGGGTGACAAGATCTGGATATGTTTGGAGGCAGTAGGGAAGGAATCAGTTAAGAAGGAGAAGTTTGTTTCAAGAGAGAAAGAGGATGCTAGAGTATGCAATCTGCTAGAGAACATAGGAGGAGATATAATCAAGTGAATACCCAGAGGACTTGGCCTTGGCAAGGAGAAGGGCCATCTCTTTGTCAGGGACTGGGAAAGGGGGAAGAAAATGAGGAACACTGTTAAGGTGTTTTGAGAGCAAGAGAGTCTGAGAAGAGAGAGAATTCCCATTAAATGCCTTTCCTTTTCTCAAAGTGAGTTCCTTAGCTGAGAGGGAGGAGAGGAATATGGAGGGGGGAGATACTGGAGGACAGCAGAGAAGGTTTGGAATAGCTTCAGTGAGGTCATGTAGGTAACTGATTAGGGAGCAGTAAAGAGATGGCTTTGCTACAGTGATGGCCCAGCTAAAGCTGGATAACATGTATTTATAATGTACCCAATCAGCATGGCTTCCAGACTTCTTCCAGCTTTTATAAGTAGGAGCAGAGCAGAGGAGTAGCAGTTAAGGGCTGAAGTTTGACAAGAGAAAAACAGCCAA
This sequence comes from Trichosurus vulpecula, assembly GCF_011100635.1. Taxonomy (NCBI): domain Eukaryota; kingdom Metazoa; phylum Chordata; class Mammalia; order Diprotodontia; family Phalangeridae; genus Trichosurus; species Trichosurus vulpecula. Next base: position 190,508,889 of record NC_050581.1, on the reverse strand, counting down.
AAGAAAAGAGCAAAGGAATTCCATAGCAGAGGACAGGGCAGAGTTAAATAACCAATCACAGTGTCAGAATTGGAAAAGGAGGAAAGCAAAGTCAGACTTTGGGTAGTGGTCTAAGAAAGTGCTGAGGGATGGAGGGATTGGAGATTTGACAAAGGTGAAGAATAAGTGTAGGAGAAGTGAGGCCTAGAGAGACACGGGCTGATAGAAGGTTAGGGAATAGGGGACTGTCCAAGGTTCTGATAAGGTAGTGGTCCTCTTATTGGTGATGGTGACATCTAGTGTGTGACAATTCCTGTGTGTGGCAGAGGTAGAATGAATGAATAGAACATAGGATTCATGGAGGTTGAGGGAGTGAGAAGTTGAGTTTGGGAGAATCTGTGTGGATATTAAAGTCTTCCTGTGTAAGATCAGGAATTGGAGAGAAGAGGAAGACCTAAGCTGAGAGCCCATGAGAAGGGAGGGAGAACGACTTGGGGCTTGCTATCTCACAGCTACTATGATTTGCTGTATTTAATGTCTATGAAAAGGAGATGAGCAAAAAAACAAGCAAGCCCAGGGAGAGCATCATGGTGGCATTGACTTTCACCTCAATCAATCCTTTGGTCCAAATTTTTGCTTTTATTCACCATACCTGGTCAGCAACAAGTCTCTCGGACTCTGAGCTGCTGTCACTGAATTACAGAGATAAAGGGACTAGGAAGCAGAAATCTGCCTGCTGTAGGATGTGAGAATCATCTGAACAGAACCCCAGACTGCCAGTGTCTTGTGGTGACTGAGAACAATGTTAGTATAGGAGACATGATGTCAGCTCTCAGTTTTTCCTTCTAACCTGTGGAGACCTGGGTGCATTGGAGAAAGTATATTCTGATTTAAGGTATCAGGGTAAGCAAATACTCTATGATCAAGTCCACCAGGCCACAGTGAATTTCCAAATGGTGCCAGTTCCTTAGCCTCATCCAAACACAAATTGGAGTCAGTGGAGTCCAAAGGAAAGAGTATTGAATTTGACATGAAAACCTGGGTTCAAATTCAATTTCCTCCATTTACTACCTTCTTTTTTTTACAATTCTTTTGTTTAATATTTTTAGTTTTCAGCATTGACTTCCACAAGGTTTCGAATTACACATTTTCTCCCCATTTCTACCCTCCCCCTACTCCAAGATGGCATATATCTGATTGCTCCCTTCTCCAGTCAGCCCTCCCTTCTGTCACCCCACTCCCCTCCCATCCCCTTTTCCCTTACTTTCTTGTAGGGCAAGATAGATTTCTATGCCCCATTGCCTTTATATCTTATTTCCCACTTGCAAGCAAAAACACCTTCTTTTTGAACATCTGCTTTTAAAACTTTGAGTTCCAAATTCTCTCCCCTCTTTCCTCCCCACCCACCCTCCCTAAGAAGGCAAGCAATTCAACATAGGCCACATGCGTATCATTATGTAAAACCCTTCCACAATACTCATGTTGTGAAAGACTAACTATATTTTGCTCCCTCCTATTCTTTTTTAAGCATATTTTTAAAAATTTATTTAATATATTGTTTTCAGCATTGATTTTTACAAGAGTTTGAATTATGAATGTTCTCACCATTTCTACCCTCCCACACTCCAAGATGGCATATAGTCTGGTTGTCCCATTCCCAAGTCAGCCCTCCCTTCTGTCACCCCACTCCCCCCCATCCCCTTTTCCATTCCCTTCTTGTAGGGCAAGATAAATTTCTATGCCCCATTGCCCGTATATCTTATTTCCTACTTGTGTGCAAAAACTTTTTTTTGAACATCTGCTTTTAAAACTTTGAGTTCCAAATTCTCTCCCCTCTTTCTTCCCCACCCACCCTCCCTAAGAAGGCAAGCAATTCAATATAGGCCACATGCATATCATTATGTAAAACCCTTCCATAATACTCATGTTTTGAAAGAGTAACTGTATTTTGCTCCTTCCCAACCTATCCCCCTTTATTGAATTTTCTCCCTTGACTCTGTCCCTTTTTGAAAGTGTTTGTTTTTGATTACCTCCTCCCCCTATCTGCCCTCCCTTCTATCGTCCCCTCTTTTTTATCTCCTTCCTCCTTCTTTCCTGTGGGGTAAGAAACCCAATTGAGTGTGTATGTTATTCCCTCCTCAGGTCAAATCTGATGAGAGCAAGATTCACTCATTCCCCCTCACCTGCCCCCTCTTCTCTTCCTACAGAACTGCTTTTTCTTGCTACTTTAAGGTGAGATAATTTACACCATTCTTTTTCTCCCTTTATCCGTTTCTCAATGTATTCCTCTCTCATCCTGCTGTTTGATTTTTTAGATATCATCCCTTCATATTCAACTCACCCTGTGCCCTCTGTCTATATATAAATATATAAATATATACATATATATACATACACACACACACACACACATATACACACACACACACACACACACATATATGTATGTTCCCTTCACCTACCCTAATACTAAGGTCTCATGAATCATACTCTTCATATTTGCATGTAGGAATGTAAACAAAACAATTCAACTTTAGTAAGTCCCTTGTGATTTCTCTTTCTTGTTTACCTTCTCATGCTTCTCTTGATTCTTGTGCTTGAAACTCAAATTTTGTATTCAGCTCTGGCCTTTTCACTGAGAAAGCTTGAAAGTCCTCTCTTTTATTGAAAATCCATATTATGCCTTGGAGCATGATACTCAGTTTTGCTGGGTAGGTGATTCTTGGTTTTAATCCTAGCTCCATTGACCTCTGGAATATCATATTCAAAGCCCTTTGATCCCTTAATGTAGAAGCTACTAGATCTTGTGTTATTCTGATTGTGTTTCCACAATACTCAAATTGTTTCTTTCTGACTGCTTGCAATATTTTCTCCTTGATCTGGGAGCTCTGGAATTTGATGACAATATTCCTAGGAGTTTTCTTTTTGGGAACTTTTTGAGGAGGTGATCTGTGGATTCTTTACATTTCTATTTTACCCTCTGGCTCTAGAATATCAGGGAAGTTCTCCTTGATAATTTCTTGAAAGATGATATGCAGGCTCTTTTTTTTTTTGATTGTGGCTTTCAGGTAGTCCAATAATATTGGATCTATTTTCCAGGTCAGTGGTTTTTCCAATGAGATATTTCACATTGTCTTCCACTTTTCCATTCCTTTGATACTGTTTTATAGTATCCTGATTTCTCATCAAGTCACTAGCTTCCACTTGCTCCAATCTAATTTTTAACGTAGTATTTTCTTCAGTGGTCTTTTGGGCTTCCTTTTCCATATGGCTAATTCTGCCTTTCAAGGCATTCTTCTCCTCATTGGCTTTTTGGAGCTCTTTTGCCATTTGAGTTAGTCTATTTTTTAAGGTGTTGTTTTCTTCAGTATTTCTTTGGGTCTCCTTTAACAAGTCATTGACTTGTTTTTCATGGTTTTCTCACATCACTCTCACTTCTATTCCCAATTTTTCCTCTACTTCTCTAACTTGCTTTTCCAAATCCTTTTTGAGCTTTTTCATGGCCTGAGACCAGTTCATGTTTTTCTTGGAGGCTTTTGATGTAGGCTCTTTGACTTTGGTGACTTCTGGCTGTATGTTTTGGTCTTCTTTGTCACCAAAGAAAGATTCCAAAGTCTGGGTCTGAATCTGAGTCTGTTTTCACTGCCCAGCCATGTTCCCAGCCAACTACTTGACCCTTGAGTTTTACTTCTGGTGTGACTGCTTGTAGAGTAGAAAGTACTTTGTTCCAAGCTTGAGGGGATGTGCTGTTGTTTTCAGAGCTATTTCTCATAGCCAGCTCTGCCACACCAGCCTTCCTCCTCCCTCAAGAACCACCAACCCAGACAGGACTCAGATCTTATGCAAGCTCTGCACTCCTGCTCTGATCTGCCACTTAATTCCTCCCACCAGGTGGGCCTGGGGCCAGAAGCAACTGCATCTGTAGGTCTGTAGCTGCACCTCCCCCACTGCCTCTGGCGCATTGGCCAAACCACCAACTCCTTCACTCTGTCCCCCACAGCTTTTCCCACTAACCTTCTCTGTTGTCTTTGGTGTTTGTGGTTTGAGAAGTCTGGTAACTGCCACAGCTCACTGATTCAGGGTGCTAGGGCCCGTTCCACCCGGCTCCTGGTCTGGTTGGTCCAGGCACAGCTGATGCTGGGCTCTGCTCCACTTCTCTCCCAGCTCTGTGCACAATAGACCTTACCCAGTGACCATCCAAGCTGTCCTGGGCTGGAACCCTGCTTCCCTCTGCTATTTTGTGGGTTCTGCAGTTCTAGAATTTATTCAGAGCCATTTTTATAGGTTTTTGGAGGGATGTGGTGGGGAGCTCACGCAAGTCCCTGCTTTCCAGCCACCATCTTGGATCTGCCCCATTTACTGCCTTGAACAAATCACTCTCTTGGATGCATATATATAAAAATATTTGTAGTATTTTTTTGTGGTAGCAAAGAACTGGAAACTAAAGGGTATCCATAAATTAAGGCATGTCTGGAAAAAATATGGCATATGAATGTAATGGAATATTATCATGCTGTAAGAAACAATGGAGATGGTTTCAGAGAAGCTTGGGAAGGCATGCATGATCAGATACAGAATGAAGTAAGCAGTGGTAGGAAAATAATTCATACAATAACAACTTTGTTAAGATAAACAACTTTGAAATACATAAGAACTCTGCTCAGTGTAATGATCAAACCCAATTCCATAAGACCCATAATGAAGCATGCCCATTCTACATAGGATGTATATACAATGATGACACACTTTATCAGACCCAGCCAACATGGGAATTTGTTTTGCTTGATTATACACATTTATTACAAGGTTTTTGTTTTCAATTTTTTTTTCATTTGGGGGGAAGGAGATGAAAAAAAAAGAAAATAAATACTTGTTAATTAAGCATAAAATTAGGAACAAAAATAAAACAAAGGATTTGACCTACATGAGCTCTTAGAGAGCTTTCAAGTCTAAATCTATGAGCCTGTAAGATTCTCCTCACATGGAGATGGCACACAGTATGTGATCTCTGAGTTCCCTTTGGCATGTGCCCACTACTAGCTTCCCAAGCTGTAGTATTTGCAGATGACAACTCTGATGGTGCATCCCCTACTCCTGCCTGGGACTGGACTGGAAAAATAACCAGCATATACTTTGACTATATCTATGAAAGATTTGAAATAGACTTTTCTACTGTTACCTTCTAATGAGAATTGTTTTCAGAGGTAGCACCCAAGTGTCAGACTGGGAGATCTTCTATCCCCAGCTCCACATATATGTACTCCATACATATACTTCATTATAATATGGGGAGTTCCCCAACTCCCTAATAATGTCCCCCATTTCAGAGATCTATGATACCATTCATTTCCTGGACTGAGATTTCCACCAATAAACCTTTACATTAGAGGACAAAGGAAGAAACATTGGCTCCAGAAGACCAGTACTATAATAACTATGTCTGACTTGAAAGGAGAACCACTGAGTGCTAGCAAATGGCCTGGTCTGGCATATTACATAAAATTAATTTTACCCCGGAATGCTGGGCAAGTTTCAATATTTGTGTTGGGGGTGGGGTTGGAGTTGGACTTGAGGGAGAGAGAATTTGATGGCAATAAGTACTTAGGGGCAAGATTATCATATGTGGCTGACAACAGAGTCAGGCTTGGACTGGACACTGGTGGAGATTCTGGGCATTAAAAATAATGAACAGTGGCTGACCAGGGATGGCAAGTGCCCAGGTACCATGCAGTAGGGATGGATCAAATCAAATAATGGATTCGAAAGTTCTTCAAAACAAAATAGTATATACACCTGTGGAATTATTATTTTAATCACTAGGTGGCATTGATCCTATTCACCAAAAAGGACCTGGCCTGGGAAGTTATTCTGGGGGGTTGTGTGTTCCTCTTCAGGGAAAGGGAGAGTCAGGGAAGTGTTAAGCTCTTTATGAGTCTTAAGAGACTGGGAGATCTTCTCTCCCCAGCTCCACTTTTCTCTGAGTGGCCATGCCATCTCATTAGTCTATGGGTTATGGGTGATGTGGATTTATCCAATTAGAGTTGTTCTTGAGCCCTCCACCTGCTGGAAAACTCTGTCTTTTCTCTTAATCTTCTATAATTCACTGAGCCCTAGTCACATGGCCTTGGCATAATAGAGTTAATTCACCACCAATTATGCAGTCATTCTACTTCTTGCATAGAATTAATAAAAGAAATGAAAATACCTAATAGGATTTCTACTGTATCATGTGATTGTGTGCTCTCAGCCTCTCCTAGATCCAAGGCAGCCCCCAATCACAGCGCAGAAAATAGGAATTTTAGAGCATATGGGCCTTAATTTCCTCATCTGTAAAATGTTGGCTTTCATAGACTTTGGGGTTCCTTCCAGCCCAAAAGCTAGGATTCTATGACTAGCTTTCCCTTCCACTCCACTGTACCAGTAAGGCAATAATAACAATGTAGACGATAATTGTCAAAATGCCTATGTAGGTCTGTATAACAAAGTATATGTGACTCTCCACATAGAAGGTAGAAGAAGTAAACCATGTATTCAGACACCAGAGAACCAGATCCCACAAGCCATTTATCCAATCTATCAGAGCAGTAAAACATTCAATACACAATATCACAACATGGAGCCTCGCCATCCCAAAACCTCTCTGACCCCCTTCTGGGGCCTTCCCCAAACACAAACTCACAGTACAGCTAAGTCAGCCTGTTCAGCTCTAACTATCATGATGGTGGCCATTAGCAGCCATAACTCCATTCTCTCTCTCTCTCTCTCTCTCTCTCTCTCTCTCTCTCTCTCTCTGTCAGCATTTCCTGTAACATAACTTCCTTTTCCTGTTAGGAAGCTCCTCCTACCACATGTGACTTAGGCTTCCTGTAATGTAAGCAGGTCACATGGCTTATTAGTGGGTGGGAAAGATCTTCATATCTAAATTGCTACTACACCCACAGAATGTAAACCCCAATGATGGCCAGGACTCTTATTTGGTTTTTAATCTTCATATCTTCAGTGCCCAGCACAGTACCACATGTATTTAATTCATATTTGTTGAATTACATTGTGGTATAGCATTCTAGGGAGCTGATTTTTCTTCCCAGGTATTGTGACATTCAGGTATCACAGCAGTTAAGTAGAATAATGGATAGAGTCCTGGGCCCAGAGTCAAGAAGACCTGAGTGCAAATCCAACCCCAGATACTTCATAACTGTGTAACCCTAAGCAAGTCACTTGACCTTTGTGTGCATCAGGTTCCTCAACTGTAAAATGAGCATCATGATGGAAGCTAGCTCTGAGGATTGTATGGAGGATCAAATGAGAAAATCTTTGTAAAGTGCTTAGTACAATGCTTGGCACATAGTAGGTCCTATATAAACACATTCTCTCCCCCTCCACACCTGAAAGAGGGTCATGATTTAGCTATGTTCTTACAGGTCAAATAAGTAGGCTTACTAGATGGATAGTTAACTCACGTTAGGATGCTTCAAAATACAGCTTAAATTGAAATCGAATCAGCAGGACCTACTTGCATCCCAAGCTGAGATGATTGGGCCAATCATGGTTTTCCTCGATCTCCTCTTGTTCTGTGACTTACCTATAAGCGCTTACTCATTCTTGTCTTCCTTTTTAGTTCCATACTATAAGTGTTGGCTTCCTTCCTGCTTCTAGAAGCCTGATACCCTGGGTCCCTAAAAACATTCCTATTTTCTGCCTCTGACTTTGGTTACTTGTTATCTGAAATTGCTCATCTCCTTCAGAATTTTTGCTATAGATGTAAGTTGTTAGACTAAAAAAACATTTCTAGGAATGGAAGCTAGGGGTCCTTCTATGGAGTTTCTATCTGACAGTCCTGATGCCATTGGATGGGGCTTTGGCAGAGCTGGTGTATATCTTGGGACACATGGGGAGATAGTCAGGGACTGTGCAGGGAAGGGGAGGAGCTGACTACAGAAGGAGTGGCATAGTCAAAGTAGGAAGAAGGAAGAGCTTCTAGGGCAAGTTACATTGCTGGACTGTGTCTAATAGGGTGATATAGAATAGGGAAAATGTCGTGTCACACTTGGGTCCAAAAAATCAACTGCACAACTCTATGATATAACAGACATAGCTAAGCAGTACTTTTGATGAGCAAACAGATTTAATTGGACTACAAATGACCTACAAGTCAATGCTGTGATCTGGTAGTAAAAAAAAAAAAATTCTGCTTCTACAATGAGAAACAAAGTCAAGTGAAAAAGCATTTATTAAGGAACTATTATGTGCCAGTTGTTATTGTTCAGTTGTTTCTGTCATGTCTGACTCTTTGTGATCCCATTTGGTTTTGTGAGTATGTGTGTGGGGGAGGTGGGGCAAGATACTAGAATGGTTTGCCATTTCCTTTTCCAGCACATTTTGCTGATAAGAAAACTGAGGCAGGGAGGCAGAAAACTGGGAGAAAATCTTTACAACTAGTGTCACTGATAAAGGCCTCGTTTCCAAAATAAACAGGGAACTGAACCAAATATATAGGAATTCAAGTCATTCCCCAATTGAGAAGTGGTCAAAGGATATGAACAGACAGTTTTCAGAGGAAGAAATTAAAGATATCTATAGACATATGAAAAAATGCTTGAAATCACTACTGATTAGAGAAATTCAAATCAAAACAACTCTTAGATATCATCTCTTTCCTGTCAGATTGGCTAAAATAACAAAACAGGAAAATGATAAATGCTGGAGAGGATGTGGGAAAATTGGAACATTGTTACATTGCTGGTGGAGTTGTGAACTGATCCAGCCATTTTGGAGAGCAATTTGGAACTATGCCCAAAGGGCTATAAAAATGTTCATACCCTTTGACCCAGCAATACCACTCCTAGGGTTGTATCCCAAAGAGATCACACAAGTGGGAAAAGGACCCATATGCACAAAAATATTTACAGTGGCTCTTTTTGTGGTAGCTAAGAATTGGAAATCAAAGGGATGCCCGTCAATTGGGGAATGGCTGAACAAGCTGTGGTATATGAAGGTAATGGAATACTATTGTGCTATAAGAAATGGGGATGATATGGACTTCATAACAACCTGGGAAGAACCTATACGACATAATGCTGAGTGAGTGGAGCAGAGCTAGGAGAACATTATACACAACCACAGATATATGGATTCTGTGATGACTAACCCTGACAGACTTTGCTCTTCTCAGCAACACAATGTGCAGAGACAGCTCCAAAGGACTCACGATGGAGAGTGCTATCTACATCCAGAGAAAGAACTATGAAGTATGAATGCAGATAGAGGCACACTTCATGCTCACCTTTTTTCTCCCCCCCTTTTTTTTTCTCTCTTTTGTATTTGTTGTTGGGTTGTGTTTTTTTTTTCCCTTTGGTTCTGTTTCTTCCTTCTCATGATTCATTCCATTGGTCATAATTCTTCTCCACAACTTGACTAGTGTGTAAATTAATTCAATGCCAAGTTATACATGGAAGTTATATGGCATTCCATGCCATCTTGGGGAGGGAGGGGGGGAGGGAGGGAAGAAAATCTGGAACTCGAAATTATGTAGAACCGTGTGTTGTAAACTAAAAATAAAAAAAAAATGTTTCCTAAAAAAAAAATTATAAACCAATGAGGAATTGCTAAAGGAAAAACTACAGTTAGCAGAACAGAATCTGTCTTTGGACTTCCATTATGGCTATCACTAAACTACTTTAGCCAGGAAGTAGAGGAGAAAATCAAATAAAACTAAAAGCTAAAAAAAAAAAAAAAAAGAAAACTGAGGCAAACAAAGTTAAGTGAGTTGCCCAGGGTCACACTCTTGAACTCAGGTCTTGCTAACTCTTGCCACCTAGCTTCCCTTCTATGCCAAGCACTATGCTAAGTGTTGGGGATATAAAAAACCACTACCATACCACCCCCTACAAAAAAAAAGCCCCTGCACTCAAGGAGATCACTGTTTAATTGGGGAGGTAACATGAAAGCAGGCATTTTGGGAATTAAGCTGTCCGAATGCCAACTGACTTGACCCTTAGTTGAGAAAAGAACAAAAGGCTTTTGTTCTCCACTCCCAACCTCCCAGGCCTGATTGCACCAGATTAGAAGGCAAACCAGGAAGGGAGTGGTAGACAGGTTTATAGGATTGGTTTCTTCCTGTCTAGGGATGGAGAGGTATTGAAAGGGTGGTGGGCAGGACCAACCATAGCCTACAGCCTTAGCCCTTGTTCCTCTGCTCCTCCCCTGTCCTGACCCTGACATGCCTGGAGGGCAGCTGTGTGAAGGAAGAGGAAGAGTGGAGTAGAAATTTCATGTGGACCTGCTGTGCCCCGAACAGAAAGCACCTTCTCCCCTGGCTGCCTCTCCACCAGCCAGCTCTTCTTCCGAACTTTCCTATAACTGATGAGGGCACTACCACCTCCCCAAGCATTGTCATGTGGATGCCATCATCTCCACTGTCCCTCATCCTATCTGTTCCATCTGTTGCTAAGACTTCTTATTTCTATATTCACTGTATCACTCAAAGACATCCCCTTATCTCTCTACTCACAACTACAACTCAAGCCCATATCTCCTCATCTGGATTATTTCTGTAGACTTTCAGCTAAGTCTCTTTGCCTCATCTCTACTCAAACCATCTTGCTCTCAGCTCATAAAGTATGGGTCAGATCCTGTCACCTCCCTCCCATGTCACTTTTAAAAGTTTAAACCCAAGGAACATGGGAGAGGGGAGGAAAAGGAAAGCAGTAAAGCTTGATGTGGGAGATGGCGACTCAACTGAGCTTTGAAGAACCTAGAGATTCTACGACTTGAAAGTGAGGACAAAGTGCATTCCAGGCTGGGGGTGACAGCTTGTGCAAAGGCATGGAGGTGGGAAATGGAGGGTTGTTTTAGGGGGAATAGTGAGGAGGCTAGTTTGGCAGGAACATAGAGTATGTTATCATCTCATTTGCATGTTAATTTGCAATCATTTCCTCCCAGTTCTCATTTTGCTTTTCTGTGAAGATGTCTCTCATGCACATTCTGTTGTTCCTATATTTCCTTCACCCTTAATGCATGTGCATTTATTTTCCCCATGAGGTGATTCTGCCATCAGGTGAGGCAGGGACTTCCCTTCCCACAGCCAGTGAGCCTGGAACACACGTTACCTTAGAAATCTGGTTTACATTTTTTCCAACCTGGGTTATAGATCCTCTTATCTGGTGGGAGTTTCCATGTGCAAACTGAAAGAAGAATGTACCCTTCAGTGAAGACAAAATTATCAGCCTTTCCAATAAGGCTCCCCTTGGCAGGCTAGCTCACCTGCTTAATGAAAACACAGAGAATATTTCTGCTTTCATAAACTTACTTGCCTCGGTCTCCTAGGTTTGTAACCTCAGCATTATCCTTGGCTTCTCACTCACCCTCAGCCTGCGAATCCAATTCATTTTCAGATCATGATGTTTCTCTTTCCATTACATCTCTAACATCTGATCCCTTCTCTCCCCTACACTGCAACCACTGGAGCTCAGGGCCTCATGACCTCTTGCTTGGATTTCTGTGACAGCTTCCTGAGTGGTCTTCCTGCCTCAAGTCTCTCTCCCCTCCAATCCATCCTCTGCACACTGCTGCTACAGGAAGTTTAAAGGCAGACCCCTACTCAGTCAACCCTAGCTAGCACTGAGGATAAAATGTCAACTCTGCTGGCTGGTTTTTAAAGCCCTTCATAATCTGGCCCATGTATCCCGGCACCCTCACTGGATATCCCTCCACTTCCCAAACTGTAAATTGGCCAAAATTGCTTCCTTTATTCCTCCTAGAGGACACTCATCTCCCTTTGCACTGGCTGTCCCCCATGCCTGGAATACTGTCCCTCCTCACCATAGCCTCACAGAGTCCTCTTTCTTGAAGCCCGAGAACAATCTTATGCACAAAGTCCTTCCTGATCCTCTCCAGCTCGTATTTGACTATGTTGCATATATATATACTATACTATATATATATACATATATATATATTATATATGTATATATATATGTATATATATATACACACACACACATATTATATGTATATATATGTTTATATATATTTGTATTTCTTTACTTTATATTTATGCTATGTGTTTTTTATTTGTAACATATTCTCTCATTAGAATGTAAGCTTGTTATGAGTAAGGATTGTTTCATTCTTTGTTCTCATGTCCCCAGTATAGCAAAGATGCTTAATACATGTTTGCTGATTACTTTATCTCTTCTGCTTTCATGTTTCTTAATACAGAAACTAGGCTTCAAATCCTACCAAAGATACTTACTGTGTGACTCTGTGAAAGCTACTTAACCTCTCTGTGCCTCAGTTTCCTCACCTGTAAAATGAGGAGATTGGATCTGACCATCTTAAATGTGTCTTACAGCCCTAGATCTCTGGTGCTACGTCCTTGATAAGAAGAAATGTTAAGACCTATCTTTTGCTATTTTCTTCCTGGTGACTTTGGAAAAACCCTTCTTTGTGCCTCAGTTTCCTCTTCTGTAAAATGAGAGGGTGAGAGAAGTTGGCTTCTGGGGTCTACATCCGTGATGCAGACCCACTGCATTTGTTGTGGAAGAAGGTGGGAAGAAACAATGGTTTACTTTCCAGGAGGCACAGTGAATGGAGGCATGGACTTGGAGTCAGAAAGGCCTGACTTTGAATGTTCCTTCAGATAATTCTTAGCTGTGTGACCCTAGATAGTGCCACATGCTTTCTGTGCCTCAGTTTCCTCATCTCTAAAATGAGGGGGTTAGGCTAGATGGCCTGTGTGGTCTCTTCCTGCTCTCAATTTGTTGATTGATTGAAAATGCAGAGAGCCTTCTTGGGAAGATTTCCCTGGTTGGCAAAGTGAGTGACACATTTGGAAATGATTGGAAAAACCCTAGTATCTGGGGGGCAAATGATTAGAAGAACCCTAGTATCTGTGGGGGGGGGCAAATGATTGGAAAAACCCTAGTATTTGGGGGTCAAATGATTGGAAAAACCTTAGTATATGTGGTGCTTGCCTTGTTGGAAGGGCCTGGAAGATAGGAGCTCTGAGCAAGAAGAGGAAATGGGAGTTGGGTGAAGGGGAAGCCAGGATCAAGGATAGAAGGGAGAGACCCTCTTTGGAGATGGCATGGTTGGTGGCTGGCAAAGCCAAGACACAAGTCAGGAGGGAGAGGGGCTGCTCAGCTCAGAAGGTTGGTTTGTCTTTTGGGGGAAACTGACCCTTCCACTTTCCATCCTCAGCAACTGGGACATTCTGTCATCTCTGAGTTTGTTTGATTTTGCTTTGATTCTCTCAAATGCTGGTAAAAGCCAACTCTACTTTACTTGCCCTAAGGGGAAGGAGAGGTCACATTTAGAACCAGAGAGGGAGAGAATTGGAGAAGCCTGAAGGCCAGCAAAAGACAGACGGCAGTGGTAGAGAGATACAGAAGGGGACACCCCAGTTATAAAGTGAGAAGCCTGCCAGGATGGAGCAAGTAAGGTAGAGGACAGAACACAGGAGAAAACATCAGGTGGGATGGACATGAGTCAGGCTGTTTCCTGCCTGGAGTTCTCCTACCTCTCAGAAAGCCACAGGCTTTTTTTGAAGCTGCTCTTCTGCGAGGTATGGAAAAATACCATTTACCTGGGACTGGGGAAAGCTGGACACCATGGCAGCTGGGGAGAGTTCTGCTCTCTCCTGTTTAATGGATATTCTGTCCTGGGTGGAGGCGAGGTCTTCTGGGTGGGAAGTCATAACACTTGGAGGGAGGGGCAGGGAACTCCTGATTAGAATCACCCTCCACCAATGAATGAATGAAGGAACCACTGATGGAAAGGCTCACTAAATGCAGGCACTATGATAAGTGCTGGAGGAATTAATATAAAGAGATAGTATCTGCCTGCCTTCCTATGGCAAATTATTAACTATTCCGCAGCTTAGAGCCTTTTATTTGTATTTTTACTTTTAAAATTTATATTATTTATTTATTCTGACATTCTTTTCTATTTAAATTTTGAGTTCCAAATTCTCTCATCCCTCCCGCACCTCCCCCACTCACAGAGAAGGCAATCAATATATCAACGATGTATGTTAAATCATGCAAAAATTGTTCTCATATTGCCATATTGCAAAAAAGCAAGAAAAATAAAGGGAGAAAATTAGACTTCACTTTGCACTCAGGACTCATCATTTCTCTCTCTGGAGCTGGATAGCATTTTCTTTTTAAATCAAGAATCTTTTGGAATTGCCTTGGGTCATTGTATTGATCAGAGTAGCCAAGTCTCTCACAGTTGATCATCATTACAAAACTGCTGTTACTATGCACAATGATCACGTTCTTCTCACTTTATTTTGCATCAGTTCATATGGGTCTCGTCATGGTTTTCTAAGCCCCTTCCCACCCTTGTCATTTCTTATAGCACAATAGTGCTCTATCACAATCATATGCCACCACTTGTTTGGCCATTCCCCAATTGATAGGCATCCCCTCCATTTCCAGTTCTTGGATACCCCAAAGAAGAGCATCTATATTTTTATATACATAGGTCCTTTTCCTTTTTGTTTACTCTCTTTGGGGTACAGACCTAGCAGTAATCAAAGAGTATGCACAGTTTTATAGCCCTTTTGGCATAGTTCCAAATTGTTCTCCAGAATGGTTGGACCAGTTCACAACTCCACTGACAATGCACGAGTGTATCTACTTTCCCTCATCCTCTCCAGCATTAGTAATTTCTGATAGGTATGAAATGGAGATGTTTTAATTTCCATTTCCCTAATCAATAATTATTTAGACTCAATGCAGCCTTGGAAGGTGAAATGCAACAAGGTATGGGTCAATTTTCTGCTACTTGTGCTAATTTTGGCCTAACAATTAACACCAAGAAAACACAGGTGCTTCTCCAGTCAGCACCACATCATCCATACATGGAACTATTCATTAAAACAAATGGAAAAGTTTTAAGCACTCTAGATAAGTTCACTTACCTCGACAATATACTGTCCAGGGATATACACATTAATAATGATGTTGGCACACACATTGCCAGAGCTAGCTCAATGTTTGGGTGGCTCTGAAGGAGAGTGTGGGAGAGAAGAGGTATTAAATTGGCTACCAAATTGAAGGTCAACAGAGCTGTTGTGTTGACCTCACTGCTGCATGTCTGTGAATCCTGGACAGTCTATCTGCACCCTGCCAGGAGACTGAATCGCTGCCATTTGAATTATCTCAGGAAGATTCTAAAGATCACCTGGCAGGATAAGTAATGGACACTGAGGTCCTTTCTCAGATTAAACTGTCAAGCATTCAAACTCTACTGCAGAGTGCAACTCCAATAGGGTGGCTATGTTATTCGAATGCCAAATGTACACTCACTTCAAAGACTATTTTATGGAGAAATCACATAAAGCAAGGACTCACATGGTGGTCAGAAGAAGCAATACAAGGACACTCTCAAAGTATCTCTGAAGATCTTTGGAATTGATTGCATGACATAGAAGATGCCGACAAAGGACTGCCAAGTATGGTGTGCCTGCATCAAAGAAAGAACTGTGCTCTAAGAGCAAAGCAGAATTGAAGTAGTTCAAAAGAAATGTGAGATGTGCACATTTAGAGGATCCACCCCAAAATATTCACATGAACTATTTGTACCTGACCTGTGGTAGAGCATTCTGAGCTTGTATTGGTCTAAGCAGCCACATTCGGACACACTATAATTTGACTCTAACATAGTGATGGTCCTATTTGGTCCTATTCAAGAGCAAAGGACAATAACCAACCAACCAGTGACATAGAGCATTTTTCATATGATTTTAGATAGCTTTGATTTCTTCTTCTGAAAACTTTCTGTTTATATAGTTGGACCATTTATCAATTGGGGAATGACTCCTATTTTTATAAACTTAACTCAATTCTGTATATATTTGAGAAATGAAGTCTTTATTAGAGAAACTTGCTGTAAATTTTTAAAATATTATTTCATTATCTATGGTACCTTTTAGCAGAATGTAGTTTCCTTGATTATCCTTTTTAATTGGGTCTATCATCACTTTTGCTTTATCTGAGATTATGATTGCTACCCTTGTCTCTTTTAAGTTTAGCTGAAAAAATTAGATTCTGCTCCAGTTCTTTATTTTAACTCTGAATATGTCTTTCTGTTTCAATTGTGTCTCTTATATACAATATATTATTGAATTCTGGTTTCTAATCCATTCTGCTATCTGCCTCAGTTTTATTGGAGAGCTCATCCCAGTCACATTCAAAATTTTGATTACTAACTATGTATTTCCCTCCATTCCATTTTCTTCTCTTTTTTCATCCTGTCTCTCCTCTAAAGTCTGTTTTTGCTTCTGATCATTGTATTTCTAAAACTACTCTCCCTCTTCTCATCTCCCTTTCTCTTATCTCCTTCCCTTTCTATTTCCCTATTGGGTAGGATAGAATTCTATACACAGTAACTGAGTGTGCACATTTATTCTTCCCTCTTTGAACGAATTCTGTTGAGAATAAGGTGCAAGAATTGCCCACCCCCCATTTTTTCCACTATAAAAACTCTTCCTTGTGTGCCTCTGTAATGTAAGAAAATTTCCCTATTCTCCCTCTCCCTTCCCCCTTCTCCCAATGTATCTTTCTTTCTTACCTCCTTTTTTTTGGAGATCATCCCACATAATTGACTCACACCCATGCTTTCTGTCTATGTAGACCCCTTCTAACAGCTCTAAAAATGATAAAGTTCTTAGGATTTACATGAATAAAATTCCCATATAAGGATGTACACAGTTTAACTTTATCGAGTCTCTTATGATTACTTTTTCATGTTTACCTTTTCATGCTTTTCTGAATCCTGAGTTAAAATATAAAATTTTCTCTTCAGCGCTGATCTTTTCATCAGAAATGCTTAAAAGTCCTCTGGTTCATTAAATATCCATTTTTTTTCCTTTGAAGGACTATCCTCAGTTTTGCTAGGTAGGCTATTCTAGGTTGTAATTCCAGTTCTTTTGCCTTTCAGAATATCATATTCCAAGTCTTCCACTCCTTTAATGTGGAAGCTGATAAATCTTCTGTGATCCTGAATGTGGCTCCATAATATTTGAACCACTTCTTTCTGGCTGCTTGCAATATTTTGTTCTTGACCTGGGACCTCTGGAATTTGGATATGATATTCCTAGGAGATTTCATTTTGAGATCTCTTTCAAAAGGTGATCAGTGGATTCTTGCAATTTGTATTTTACCCTCTGAATCTAAGATATCAGGGTAGTTTTCCTGTTGGTTGGTTGGTTGTTGTCCTTCATTCTTGAAGAGGACCAAAATGACATCACTATGATTGAGTCAATATTCAGTGTGCCCAATGTGATCAGGCCAATCAATGTGACCTCGGAATGCTCTACCACAGGTTGGGCACAAATAGTCCATATGAACATTTGGGGTGAACACTCCAAACTTGTACATTCTGTGCTTCCTCTGAGTTGTTTCAATTCTGCTTTGCTCATAGAGCACAGCACCTTCTCTGATGTGGGCATGCTATGCTGAGTGGTCCTGTGCCAATGTCTCCCATGTTGCACAATCAATTCCAAAGCTCTTGAGAGAGACCTTGAGAGTGTCCTTGTATTGCTTCTTCTGACCACCATGTGAATGCTTGTCCCTTGTGAGTTCTTCATAAAATAGTCTTTTTGGCAAGCATATGTTCTTTGGCATTCGAACAATGTGGCCAGCCCATCAGAGTTGCACTCTCTGAAGCAGAGTTTGAATGCTTGGCATTTTCACTTGAGTAAGGACCTGTGTCTGGTACCTTATCCTGCCAGGTGATTTTCAGAATCTTCCTAAGACAATTCAAATAGAAGTGATTCAATTTCCTAGCATGGTGCTGGTAGACTGTCCAGGTTTCACAGGCATACACCAATGAGGTCAGCACAACGGCTCTGTAGACCTTCAGTCTGGTAGTCAGTCTAATACCTCTTCTCTCCCATACTGGTTTTCCTGTATATTCCTGTATATAGTTTTCCTGTATAATTTCTTGAAACATAATGTGTAGGCTCTTTTTTTGATCATGGCTTTCAAGTAATCCAATAATTCCTAAATTATCTCACTTCAATTTATTTTCCAGGTTAGTTGTTTTTCCCCCAAGATATTTCACATTTTCATGCTTTTTTTATTCTTTTGACTTTGTTTTATTTTCCTTAATATTTCATGGTATCATTAACTTCCACTTGCCCAACTTTCATTTTTTTTAGGAATTCTTTTCTTCAGTGAATTTTTCATGCCTCATTTACCATTAGGCTAATTCGGTTTCTTTAAGGTATCATTTTATTCAGTATGATTTTTGTGCCTCTTTTACCAAGCTATTGATTCTTTTTTCAAAATTTTCTTGCTATCACTTTCATTTCTTTTCCTAAGTTTTCTTCTACCACTCTTATTGCTTTCTTTAACTCTTCCAGGAATTGTTGTTGGGATTGTATTCAGTTAGCATTGCTCTTTGAGGTTTTGGTTGTAAGTGTTTTTACACTCTTGTCTTCTTCTGAGTCTGTGTCTTGGTCTTCCTTGCCACTGGTTTTTATGATCAAGTACTTTTTTGGAGGTTGTGGTTGTTGTTTGCTCATTTTTCAGCCCATTTCTTGACTTTTGACTTTATATTAAAGTTGGGCTCTGCTCACCTGGGGGTGGGGAGGCCCTATCGCAGTTTTCTGGCTTTTTCTTGCTTCTGTTTTCAGAGTTAGTTCTGGGGGTTCTATAAGTTTCTAGTGTTTCCAAGGTTGTTTCCAAGGTTGTGTGGTGTGAGGAGAAGTGTGGTCATTACTTTCCTGGTCTTCACTCTGGTTTTTACCTAGCCAGGGCCCCTGCTCTCCTGAAGCCATAAGCACTAGTACTCATCTGGGTCTCAGAAATGTCTCTAGGGCTGCTTCTCCCTTGAGATTGCAAGTGCTCCTCTCTGCCCTGAGGCCTGAAGCTGCATGTGGGCAATAGCATTGCTAATCAGAGCCAGTTGGAGCCAGGACCAGCAAAGGATCCCCTATAATCTTTTTCTGAGCAGTTGTTTTTTCCCCCTTACTGACTCTGGGCTGAGACCTTCTGAAGCTTCTGCTGCTGCACCTCCAAGGTCCTCTATTGGTGCTTATGCCTCCTCCAAGGGTGGCCACTGGTGCTGCCACTGTTCCCACTCCCCACTGGCACCCACCCTGCTGTCACACACCTGTGGCTGACCTAAGTTTTCTTAGGCTGAAAAAATGCCTCACCCTGACCTTTTGTTGACTCTACCACTCCAAAATTTGATTTGAAGTGTTATTTTCAAGTTGGTTGGAGGGGAATTTTGAGAGACTTCAGCTGCATTGCTGTCTCTAATCCACCATCTTCTTGGAATTTAAGGTCTTTGAGTGTTGCTTGGGATACTCAGAGGTTGGAACCAAGTCATTCTGACTCTGAGGCTGACTCTTCATTCACTTTGCTGGGCTATCTCTCAAAAACTGTTTTTCTCTTTTTAAATTTATTTTCAGTCTGAGACCCAAGCTCATGAGGCAGCATAATGTAGTAAAAAGCATACTGCCTATGCAGTCAAAAGTCTTGGGTTTACATCCTGCCTCTGATACATATCCCCCGAGTGACCTCGATTAAATTGCTTTTCATTTTCTGGGCTTCGGTTACCTTCTCTGTAAAATGGGAGAATTAGACTCGATTGCTTCTTCCTTCTCTCTTCCTTCATGCTCTCCATCTTTGACTTTTCTCCGGTTTCCTTTCTTGTGATCACTGTTGTGTAAAACTCTCCTACCCAGAGATGGTTGCCCTTTCTTCGGACTCGGGTTTTGTGATACCCTTGAGGATGAAGTAAATTTGCCAGAGGGGAATGAAAATGAAGTGATACAGCATTCTGGATCTGTAGGAGCAGTCCATTAGGGTGATTATCCCATTAATCTGATGGATACAAATGCCTCCATTGGATAATTCAGACCTTGAGGGGGAAGGAATGAATAACATATAGTTGGTGTTTCACTATATAATTTTCTCTACGTTGGAACTTCTCTCTCCCATCACAGACTGAAACCTCCTGGAGGCTTAGGACATAATATTTGTAAGTAACCACAGACAAAAAATATCCACTTCTTTCCCCATGACCAGTCTAGTTCTGAGATTCTCTAAACTTAGCTTGTTTTAACTTCAGGTTCCCTCATGGAACCCCTGCCAGGAGGACTATAACCAGGACAGGGCAATCCAGGTCTTGCCACAGGCTACTGACATTCAAAACAGTATGCTTCTTTCCTGGTGCTTCTGTAGTTGACAGGCTGCTTCTTTCAGCTCTCAGGCGCACTGGTCCTGTGCCTTGTGGTGCTCTTTTAACCCCAAAATATAGTCTCCAGCATCTACAGGATACCTATCAGGGTCCTTTCTCAGCTCCTTTCTATCTGCATATTTACACAATACAAGGATAAGGGAAATGATCATTGTTATGCCATTCTTCACCATTCTAATTATGTCTTGGAGATGTTGGCTTTACTGTGGAGGCATAGGTCACACTCTGTAGGGAATGGACTGCCCTTCTCACAGTGTGACTGACCATACCACAAATGATTCCCTCTGGCACCCTGTGCAGGTTGGATCCTAAAGCCTTCCTCAACCCAGCTAGGAGTGACCTCATGGCCCCTACACATGGTTCCCCCCTCAACGAGGTGTCAAAGGTTTTTAGCAAAGCATGGATGGTACAAAACAATGAGTAATCCAAAAATCATTTGTATACACATGAGTCACTCCCAATAACCATGGGATCCCCCAAGGCTCTGTCCTGCACTTTCTTCTCTTCTCTCTCTCTCCTGTCTCACTTGTTTTTTCTCTCTCTCTCCTGTCTCACTTGTTTATGTCTGTGATCCAACTATCATTTCTATAAATGTAATTCCCAGATCAATATATCTAGCCCCCATCTTTTTCCTGAGCTCTGATTGTACATGACCAGCTGCCTATTAGACATTTGAACTGAATGTTTCATACTCAGCTCAAATTCAACATGTCAAATCAAAAAGCATTTAGTAAGTGCCTACCATGTGGCAAATATCATGTTATGCCCTGGGGGGGTATAAAGAAAGACAAAAGACAGTGTCTGCTTGTAATGATTTCAGTCTAATGGGGGAACCAACATGCAAACAACTATGTACAAACAAGATACGTACAGATAAATTGAGGCTGATCTTAGAGGGAAGCCATTAACCATTAAGAGGGATTGGTAGAGCCTTCTTGCAGAAGGTAGGATTTTAGTTGAGACCTGGAGATAAAAACGAGGAGGGAATAAACTCTAGTCATGGAGGACAGCCAGCGCAAATGCAGAAACATGAGTACACGTCCAGAAGAAAACTCAGCATCCTTTCCCCCAATCCTCCAAACTCCCCTATTACTATTGGAGCACCAAGTCGAAGTGGCATCCTTGACTCTTCTCTCTTGTTCACCTCATGTAGTAGTCAATTAGTATCCAGATCACATTACTTCTTTCTCTCCAATATCCCTTGCATTTGTTCCCTACCTCTACTCACACTACTATTGCCTAAGTTGAGGCCCTTATCTCCTTGTCTAGATGATGGCCTTTTAGTTGGTTTCCTCAAGTCTCTCTCTCCTTGATCCAATCCATTCTCTACACAGCTGCCAAAATGATTTTCTTAAAATGTTCATCTGCCCATGCCACAATAAATGTCCACAGCTCCCTATTACCTCCAGTGTCCGAAAGAAATTCTTCCATTTGGCATTTAAAGTTCTTCACAGCCCAGCCCTTTCCTATCTTTGTAGTCTTCTTACGTGTTATCCCTCTCTGTGTACTCTATGATTTAGCCATACTGGCTTACTTGCTGTTGCTCACATCAAAAGCTTCATTTCCCATCTCTCATCCTTTGTACTAATTATCCATGCCTGGAATATCCTTTTTCCTAACCTCCATAGCTTAGATTTCTTGGCTTCTTTTAAAAGTCAGCTCCAATAGCACCCCTTGGAAGAGGCCTTTCCTTCTAATGTGTCATGGATCCCTTTGATGGTCTCATGAAGCCCAAGGAGTGCTTCTCAGAATAATGATTCTAATCCATAAAATAAAATACATAGGGATTACAAAGGAAATTAATTATATTGAGATAAAGATGAATTTTTTCCTCTCCAAATTCATGGATGCACTGGAATCTATCCAGGGTTCTGTGAATACCAGGTGCTCTGCTACCCATGTATTGAGCCTTCCCTTGTACGCTATCTCTCTGATGTATATCGTCCTTTGGACATGTCTTCCTTTTCTAAAATATAAGATCCTTGATGGTACAAATAGTTGTCACTGTTGCCTCTCTGTATCCCTCCTCCCTTTGCAACCCCCCTCCCTTTGCATCTCTCCTCCCTTTGCATCCCTTCTCCCTTTGCATCCCCCCTCCCTTTGCATCCCCCCTCCCTTTGCATCCCTCCTCCCTTTGCATCCCTCCTCCCTTCGCATCCCTCCTCCCTTCGGGTCCCTCCTCCCTTCGCGTCCCTTCTCTCTTTGTGTCCCTTCTCTCTTTATATCCCTACACTTAGCACAATGGTTGCTATATAGTAGATGTTTAATAAGTGCTTCTTGACTGAATAATTCATTCTACTGCCAATGTACCAGGACCCAAATGGGAAGTGCAGGGGAGAGAGCTGGGGCTCAGCACACAGAATTAGGCAACAGATCTTCCATTTTGTGGGAGTGTGAACTCATTGAGGGCAGGGATTGTTTGACTTTTGACTTTGTATGTATGATGCCTAGACCTGCAGTGATTGTGCTGTGGCTAAAGCATGAATCACTGGCTCAGATTCCCCAGGCTACTGAATGACAGTGAGGGTAATCTTTCCTGAGGAGCAGGGTGTGTGAGAGAAAGAATACATTTTGTCCTTTCAGTCATAGGATATGGGAATATCCATCTTAGAGAAAAGGAGACTTGGGATTGGGAGGGGAGGGAGGCATGAGAGCTGTCTTTTAGCATTTAAAGGGCTATCATAGGGAAGAGGATAGGAATTATTCTGCTTAGCCCCAGAGGCAGAACTAGGAGAAATGGAGTGGGGGGTGTTCCAAAGAGGCAGATTTAAAGTTAATGTTAGGAAAAATTTCCTAATAATTCATAGGATCACAAATCTAGAGCTCAAGGAAACTCAGAGGCATCCAGTCCAACATCCTCCTATAGATGGGGAAGCTGAGGTCCATGGAGATTTGCAACTTGCCCAAGGTCACACAGATAGTGTCAAAGGTGGGATATTAACCCTGGTTGTCTTCCTATGACACTACACACATAATAGGCACTTATTAAACATGGTGAATAAATAAATACACCAATGGTGGAAACGAGCACAGAAGAGAAACTTCTCTGTCTGCACTGCATTTTTCTTTTTGCCTTTTGCATTTCATTTCCAGGCTCAGGGAACATTAAAAACGTCTAGAAAACAGGACAAGGTGGAGGCTTCTTTAGCCAAATTGATTTGTTCTTCTCTCCTTCACCTTGTGAAACGAAACCTAAGAGAGAGATGATTGACTCATCCATCCCATCACCAGCCTCAACAGGAAACCTTGTGGATTTTTCTTTGTCGGTCTCCAGTGGGGCCCAGTTATTAGGGCTGGGAAATCATGTGCAGAAGTGTAGTAAGAGGCTAATATTTGAATGAAGCCTTGGGTAGGAAGTGGGCACCGGCTGTTTGTCCCATATGCAGTGCCTGGAGAGAGAACAATCTCCTCTCTTGAAGGTGGACAGGAATGGTACACTAAGATGGGAAAACCATGCCTCTCTTGGCCACTGTTATACAGGTACAAATGAGAACACATGACCCAATGACTAACTGTGCATTTGCTAAATATAAGCTTCCATCATTTCAAAGGGGGAAGGATAAGGCAGGGAAGCCAAGTCTCTCATAATGAATGCAGCCTATAGCTTTTAAACAGGGCTAACATATGGGCCACTAATGGGAATGGGAATGCAAATTAGAGATTTTTGATTGCTTGAAATAAAGTCAGCAGAATCAGAGCCTCAGAAAGCAAATGGTGCAGCTTTAACTACCTGAGTGCCACTGCCAGCACAGGGTCCCCCAATGGAGTCCCAGAAAACCAGGGGATGGAGCTGAGATTTTGATAGAGATCTGTCTAGGTCATGTAAAGGAAGGCACAGCTTCCTTTCCTCAAGTTCCTCCTTGGGTGATCAGTGAGTTATTTAATTTGTTTCACATTTACAGGGTCACAGATTTCGAGGCAGAAGGTCCTTAGAGGTCATAGCCCAAAATAAGAGCTAACCTTTATATAGTGCCTTAAGGTTGGCAGTTTGCTTTCTATATATTCTCTCATTTTCCCTCACAACAACTCGTTGTAGCTCTCACTATCCTCATTTTCCACATGGGGAAACCAAGGCCTAAGGTAGTCAAATTTTCATCTCTCAAATCCACCTTCCATCCAGCTGTTAAGGTGATTTTTCTAAAGCAAAAATCTGACTGTGTCATTTCCCTACTCAATAAATTTCAGCCCACTGTGGCATGCACATAGCAAGCACTTCAATGTGTGTGTTGAATGAATGGAAGCACCGAGGAGGAAAAGAGTGTAGAAAATAAGCTTTTGTCTTCTTCATATTCCTGTTTTCAGAGAAGCAGAGTCAAAATTTTAACCTTGTCTTCTGATTCCAAATCCAATGCCCCTCCCCCACTCTTCCTTCTACCTTTCCATTCAAACAAAGTGAAAGGAGAGCTGCTTTGCCTTGAGTTGGCAAGAGATATGCTAATTGGAGGGTATCTTGAGAGCACCATTTTATTTATTTTTATTTTTCATGTGGAAAGGCAGTATGAGAGTCAGGAACACCTAGAATCAAATACTGCCTCTGCTACTGGTTATGTCCCTGGGTAAGTCAGGAAGATCTTTTGCCCCCAAGAGGCTCTCTGAGACTGGAAGAGGAATTGGTGATTGGTATTAGTGGAGGGATTTTCCACAATGAGAGTTCCATGTACTGAATGAAATCATAGCTCCATACCATGATAAATTAACATCATAGCTGAAGCAATTCAGTCTCTGAGAGGTTAATTACTTTGTTAAAGGTGACTTCCTTAGCAACTGGACAAGAGATGGATGGGGGTAGGATTTGAACCCCCCAAGAAAAGGTAATGGAAAAAACACTGGCTCCAGAGACAAGAAGATGCCTTTGGTTCCAGTTCTACCCCTGTCATTTAAGGTCACCCAAGGTAACTTGTGACCTTGGGCAGAATGCTTTCCATCTTTAGGACTCAGTTTGCTCATCTGAAAAAGAAGGGAATGGAATAGATGATCTCTAAAATCCCTACTGGCTTTAAATATTCAATTCTATCATTTTATGATATGGGTTGAATTACTGGGAGGGTTTTGAAGTGTTTTTTTCTGAACACATGTAAGGATTCTTTCCTTTCTTTGACTTTTAAAATCCAATCCACTTTAAAGTATGTCTTATGTGCCTTCTTCATGTAAAGCTATGCTCGATGCTGGCAATACAGAGGCACAAATTTTAAACCATGAGCTCATATCCACTGGATACAATAAGTGAAGATCCCAAGTTTGGTGTTTCTACCTTCATCAATATTGTCAGGATACTGATTAATTCCATCTGGTTTTTAACCTCTCCTCCTTTATTAACTATTAATTCATTTATTCAACAATTGTCTACTTTATACCCAGTCCATTGTAAAAGTACCATTGCATTTTGCATCTGAAAAAATTGCTCATCTATGCAAATTATTTGAAATCCTCCCTCACCATTAGGACTCTTGGGGGTTTCCACCATTTTCACTTCAACAAAGGTGTTGGAGGATGAAATCTACCAGATCCATGGGCAGCCATTATAAGTGTCACCAATAAATTTCCTCAATAAATTCCACTGCACTCTGGATTTAAGTGTTCCATTATAACATGGAATAGCTACTCAATGCCCATGTTCCCCAATTTGATATAATATGGTGCACAGAGACTCCCTACAGATCACAACAGAAAAATTGCTTCAAGTAGTACAGTAGTACTCCCCTTCCTTATCAAAGACAATCCATTTGACGTGACATTGAGAGTCACTTTAATTCCCAAATTCTAAAAAAATATTCAATTAAAAGAATATCAAAACCTAGTTTATCCTATTTTATTTTTCGATCTACCAACCCAAGTTGAACAAAATTATGCCTGTAGGAGAACTTTAATTAATAAAATCAAAATCGTGTAATGACACCCACCCACCTGAAAGCAGGGTTCCTATACACTTTAGTCTCCTTTGTAAATGTGCTAACATAAATTATTCAACAACAAACATTTATTACCTGAAGGCTGGTTCCCAGTTTGTTCCTTTGATATTTGCATATCAAAGGCTTAATATGTTTCTTTGCAGGAACACTTGAAAATGTAAGGAATCAAAAATATATTTTCATCATCTAATATTGTTTCCAAGTTAGCTAAGTAAAAGATTCTGGGATGAAGCTCAATATCCCTTGATTGGCTATAAATTATATTCCTGTTTTTTCTATATTTTCTCATGATGAGTGATTAATCCTGTGAATCCAAATTAGGGTACCTTGTTAAATGATGTTTTTTTCTTACCCACTTGTAAATTATCTTTTCCATCCAGATTATAGAGTTTAATGACAATCTATCTAGGTGAATTGGATCGAGTGAATTTTATAGATCTGTTTGTAACATCTTTCAAAAATCTTTTTTCTCCTTGCACACAACTACCTTTCTCACTCAGGTTCTGATCACTTCCTGGACTATTTCTAATTAGATTTTTTCCACCAATTCTCTCCCTACTCCAAATCCATCCTTCATGCATCTGCCAAAGTGATTTTCTAAAAGTTCAGATCTGATTACATCACTCCTCTCCCCACTTCTGCTGATTTACCCTTCAGCCTGGAAACTTTCATTTCCTATTGACTCCATGCCTCCAATCAAACTTTCCACTATTTGTTCCATGTAGTTGAGTTTTATTTGTCCTGGAATTCCATTGATTCTATTGCTCCTGATGGTAGAACTGTCATTATAGTGGTCAGATCTTTTCAAGTCAATGCCACATTCTCTAAAAGTGGATGTGTAGTATGGGGTGAAAAGCTCTGTATTTATAGTCAGGGGATGTGGTTTTGAATGCTGCATCTGCCACATACCCCCTGTATGATGCAGGTCTCAGTTTCCTCATCTGTAAAATGAAAGGGTTAGACTAAATGACCGTCATGTTCCTTCCAAATTTATGACCCTTCTTTTTCCTTTAATGTACCTATTATTCAATTTGTTGAGTCTAATGAGTCTATTTCTTGGATCCAAGAAATTTGAAACTAATTTTTTTGTTTTGTTTTAGATGGTTTCTTTTTGGGAACTTTGGGACTTTTAAATCCTTAAACTTTGCCCACCATGTTGGAATGTTTTTCCTACCATTTACTTATTTCCTTTACCTTTCCTTTTCCCTATCTATTTTCTTTGGAGGCTTATTGGTCTATCTCTCCCTTTCTCTTGTCACCTTCTTTATATATTTGCAGGTGTTTACATAACAACAGCAGCTAGCCTTTACATAGTATTTTAGAGTTTGCAAAGTGCTTTGCAAATATACTTTGATCCTCACAACAACCATGTGGAGTAGTTAGTATCCTCATTTTACATATGAGGAAGCTGAGGCAGAAAGAAGTTAAGTGCCATGTCCAGTGTCACATAGCTAGCAAATGTCTGAGGCTAGATTCGAACTCAGGTCTTCCTGACTCTCAACCAAATGCATTATTCATTGTGCTACATAGTTGTTTATTCATCTAATAATGGCTGGGTGGATTGAGGAGCTAGGCTCAAGACTTTTCACTTTGCCATCTTGCTAGAACTTCTCTACATGTCTTTAATGTCTAGACTCACACACCTGTGGCCCCATGTACAAATGAACCATCAAAGCCAACTTTTCCACATTTGGAGCTATGCCAACTTCCAAGTACCTATAAAAGGTCATTGAAATGTTATTGGGAAGTCCCCTCCACTTTCAGATTCTTCAAGCTGCAATTTACCTTTCATATTTTTTTCCTGATTAGTAGTTAGAATAAAAATTCCAATTGTTTTTGTCTAGCTCAGGGACAGACAATAAGTTTTCAAGATTTCTCTCACATCCAGAGACATTCTCCTCATTATCACCTTTAGTTACCTTCTGGAATGTTCCATGTGTCACTACATAAAGTTGTTCTGGTCTTGGGGGCAGCCATGACACTCTGTCCAAAATCCTGGGCTCTAAAAGCCACAACTCAATTTTCCTAATATTTCACTGTATTCAAACCAACAATCCAGTTATGTTTGCCTAGCTGGAGGATTAGAAAATCAGTCCTGGAGAATACAACCCTGTAGCCTTTGAGCAGGCTGATTGTCATGGAACAGGGAAATTCACATTCTTGGTTGTCATTCAGAGACTGTTGCCTCTTTCTTACACTAAAAGTCTTACAAAAAATTTATCTGTGGGGGCAGTTAGGTGGTGCAGTGAGTAGAGCACCAGCCCTGGAATCCGGAGGACCTGAGTTCAAACCCGGCCTCAGACCCTTGGCACACTTACTAGCTGTGTGGCCTTGGGCAAGTCACTTAAACCCAATTATCCTGCCTTCCCCCCTCCAAAACAACAACAACAACAACAAAACAAAACAAAATTTACCTGTGGTTTCCTAGCTTACAGCAATATAGAAATAGCAAACTAGTCAAGGTGGGGCAAACTAGAGAACTTCAGAGCAGACGTGTCCTCCTAGTGATGAGAGATGATCGCCAAAGACAAGGTAGCTCACTAATGACGGCATCGTAGAGCTGGGGAGAGCCTTCTAAATCACATGGCCGTTCCACTTGGTGCTTCAGCCAAACTGCTCTTCTGGCTTTCCCTCACACACAGCACACCATCTCTCCTCTCCATGACTTTACATTGGCTGGCCACTAAGCTTGGAATGTACTTCCTCCTTATGTCTGGAGAATCCCCAGTTTCCTTCGAAGCTCAGCTCAGACGTCGCTTCTTACATGAGGCTCTTCTGATCTCCCCTGACCAGCAGCTAGCGATGCCTCAAATGGCCTTTTCTTAACATTGTCTATATCTGCCTGTGTAAATATTGTTTCCCTCAATAAGAGGCTAGAACCTATTTCCTTTTTGTCGTTGTAACCTTGGCACCCAGCACAATGCCTATCACATAGCAGGCACTTGGATGTGGTGGCTGTTCTGTCATTCCAGCTGTGTCCGACCCTTTAGGATTGCCTTTGAGGTTTTCTTGGCAAAGACATTAGAATGCTTGGACACTTCTTTCCCCTGCCCATTTTACAGATGAGGAAACTGAAGCAAACAGGGTCACACGGTTAAGAAGTGTCTGAGGTCAGTTTGAACTCAGTAGTTCAAAATGCTTATTGATTTTATTCTTGATAAAGATAATGGAGAATCATCAGGGACTAGTATGAATGTGCTTGACATTGTCTACCAGGAAAGCAAGTAATGCCTAGTATTTTTATATCTTTTTATGAATGATTTTTAAAATGAAGACCAATGGATGTTGGTTTATTTAAGTTATTGAGGAAGCAAACTTAATTGATTTCCACCTCATTTTCTGACAAACGAAGGATTGGTCTAGTTCTTTGTGAATTGTAAGGCAGAGTGCAAATGGGAGGCAGGCTTTATCACTAAAACCCCACCTGACTCCCTGGGCTATTGTGGGGAAAGTGCTTGAAAACCCTAAAGCTGCAGAAATGTCAATTACAAGCACCTCCATGGTACAGTAGGCAGAGCCCTGGGCCTGGAGTCAGGAAGACCTGAGTTTAAATACAGCCACAGACACTGGCTATGTAACCCTGGACAAGCCATAAACTGTTTGCCTCCATTTCCTCAACTGTAAAATCAGGATAATAACAGCATCTACCTCACAGAGTCTTTGTGAGGATCAAATGAGATATTTGTAAAACACTTAGCATAGTACCTAGTACGTAGTAGGTGCTTAATAAATCTTTGCTTCCTCCCCCCTCCCTCTCTTCCTTCCTCCCTCCCTTCCTTCCTTCCTTCTTTCTTTCCTTCCTTCGCATAATATTTTTCTTATTAAGACAGTCCCTCATAATTTAGGCAGATCCTGGGAAGTTGGTTAAAGTCATGTTTTTTCATTCCATGACTCATGAGGGTGACAGGGTAGGGTATGGGGTTGGTTCTTTGATATTCCTCATTCATTCCTGCCTTCACAGAACTGCATTGAAGAATTAAGTTTTGTCATCATGGACTGATTATTTACTATCTTTTTTTCTTACATGAAAACTAGGGATTTTTTTTACATGAAAACTAGGGATTGGGGGATTGCATGTGCTGTCGTTGGTCTTGGGAACCCTGGGATGAGGAGGCTTCCTCAATCAATGCTGGTTGGCACCTTCTCTGTAACTTGTCACAGGGAGTTGCCCAGAGCACTTGTCCACAGTCCCACTGCCAGTAGGTTTTCCTGGCTCCAAGGCTAGCTTTCTGTCCACCACGCTATATTGCTTCTCTCTGAATAAAACAGGAATAATCCTTTTCCTTGTCCTGCTTCCTGGCTTCCCTGGCTCGCTTCCAGCCTGAGCTCAAACCTGACATTGTCCAGAAGACCTTGGTCAGTTTCCCCCCTGCACTCCCTCCCCTGTTTCACATAAAAGACAGACTAGACTTGTTCTCCTTGTCTCCAGAGGGAAGAACAAGGAGTACAGGTTGGGCAAATTTCAGAGGCAAATTTCATTTCATTGCAAGGAAAATCTTCCTCATGATGACTTTCTCAATGGGGGAATGGGCTGCTTCAAGAAGGCTTTCTCTCCCTCAAGGTCTTCAAGTCAAAACTGGATGCCAGTTGTTGAGGCTGCTGTAGAAAGACTGACCCCCTGAGGACACCAAGTACAAAACCTCTGCCTTCACAGGTGAGGAAACTGAGGCATAAGGAGATGAAGTGACTCTTCTAGGGTCCTATGGCTGGGACAAGACTTGAACCCGTGTTTCTTATGACTTGAAGTCTGCTATTCTATTTACAATAACACCTGCTGCCTCTGCTTAGGGAGGGACTGAACTAGTAAGCCTCCGAAGGCCCTTCCATTTCTGAGATTCTGGGACTCTCTTATAATAGCCATTGAGAGCCCAGTCAATTTGGACGTGTGCAGCATGCGCTGACCAATGCAATACCTGACATGGACTTTGGAGTGTGTGCAGAAATTTTGTGACCATGTAGCAAAGAGAACTGAGTACACATAAAAAGATATTAATCCACTGGCCTCTGGGGTGGGGCTTGGGGTATGCTCCCCCCTGGAGGTGCCATTAAGCTGGTCAGTTCATAGCCTCAGGTTTGCCTGGGTCTGGGATAGGGGCCTGTTCCTGCTTCTTCTTCTTCCCTTTGCTACAGGGCCCTTTGAGGCTTTGAAAGGTCAGAGGAGCAGAGGTCTAGTGACTAAGGCCTATGCCAGAGCATGGTAATAGCTGATCCCCATTAGGAGTAACCTGCTTGACCCAGTGACACAGTGAGTTGATGGCAGTTATTACCCCTTGTCCAACAACAGGGAGCAACCCTCCACCAAAAAACTAGGAAGACCAAAAACTAAAATCAGAGGTGGAGAAATCTCCCAACTTCCCAAATTTAAAAGACTCATTAAAAAAATCCCCGACAAGGCCTCACATGTAAAGTCAATAGATTCTGAGGCTCCTCATCTCAACTCCCACTTGTACTGTCCAGTCAGATCCCCAGAGAGCTAGCTATGTCTTCCAGGAGTAACCCTAAAGGATTATGGGTTTTTTATCCTAGTATCACCAGCTGGACCTCCCACTTTGGTACGGCCTTTCTAATATCACTTGATCTCAGATCAGATTAATGTTATCATGAATACCATTGATTAGCAGTCACCATCAATTTAACTAGTTAACACCAATGATGTTTTATGAGCAATAAAAAAATAGAGAACAGAATTGCCAAAGCATTTCTCTCAACCCCAAGGGTACATGCTTTCTGTTAGCACTTTGGACTTTGGGGAGAGTGAGCTCAAACTTAAAGCAGCTTACTATGAAGCATGCACCATATGAAGTTTTCATCTTAAAGTAACATTGCTGTTGAGCGAGTCACTGTCATTCTATAAAACATGGTTCTATAAGCTGGGGGCCCTAGTTGCTGTCTGTCCATTGCTACATGGAGTCAAACAGGTCACTCTCCATCAGACTTGGATCCCAGCAAACTCTAGCAGAGGCTCCTGTTACTGGACCTCTGCTCCTCCTACCTCTTGGAAATTCACATAGCCCAGTAACAAAGAAAAGCAGACATAAACAGGAGTTGGCCCCATGCTGAACACAGGCTTACCAGGAAGCCATGGTGCTTGCTAACTTCATGATGACTCCAGGCAGGAAAGGGCCAGAGTCTCTCCTGCCCATCTCATCCAGAGGCTCATAGTATGCTCCTTACTCAAATGCAACCAGGAAACAAAGGGATTGATCTGGTGGGTTAATGTCTTTACATTCATACCTGGCAATAGTTCAGCAGCCAATCAAAATGCCCCTCTTTGCTTCTGAAAGTCATAAAACACTCATGCATGCTCTAAAGTCTATGTGGGATCTTCCATCAGCCAGTGCATGTTCAATATGACTGGGCTGTCCTTGGTCAGTTCCACGTCATACTCTAAAGGTGAGTAGAAAGTCAGGATCAGGAAGGTCAAGGGAATTATGAATTTTAAAGGCAAGGTGAATAGGGAGTATTGTCTGAATGCAAGAGAAAACCAAACTAGCATGTTGACTACTTTCCCACGGGACAGACTCAGTGGGAGACAGGTGGGCTGTCTGAGAGGAAAGGAGATCGAAGCCTAGATTGGAACTTCAGAAGTGCTGGAGCAGACATGATGAATCTAAGGGGCTGAGTAAAGAGGAACACACTACAAATGAAATGCGTAGAAAACATTTGGAAAGGACTCCGAATGAGACCGTCCTCATATGGTTCTCATGGGCAAGTATCATAGTCATGATTTGGAATAGAATGATCTGCTATCTGTGGAATGTTGGCCAAGTCACTGTGCTCTCTGCAGCTCAGGGTCCTCATTTGGCAAACAGGGGGATGGACCAGATGACCTCCAAGGTTCCTCCTGGCTCTAGCTCTAGGATCCTATAATGTAAATTGGCCATAAAAATAGCTATGTGAAACTGAGAATTGTAGATGTGGCAGCCCTCCTTTCCTGTAGCTTGCTTTGATTGGAATGTGCCCACACTCACCACCTATTTCATTTGTTTATTTTTGTCTTTAGATTAGGAAATGGGCTGCCTGCTGACCCATAGCTGCTTGGAAATCCACAGGACAGGCCTGTCAGAAAATGTCTGTGTCAGCAGCTAGCAGCTGTCCATTCAATGAAGACAAAAAATAATAGGGGAAAAAACCACAACAAAAAAATGGAAAACTCAACCAGAGATTTGTAACCTAGGGCTGACAGATTAGGCTGGTGACATAGAAAGGAATCCCAATATGTGAAGAACTGAGGGTTCTAAATGTGTCAGAATTAACACAACTCTGATGCTTCATCTCCTGAATTTTAATGGAGTTGTCCAAGAAATGACAACTTGTTATATTTTTAGAAGAGCGGCAACTTTCAGCTAATGCAGTTTAATCTTTAGTGTATGAATAAAAATATTCCTCCAGAAAACAGAAATTTTTTAAGTAGTGAGTGGTTTTATCCATTGACTTGTATGAGAAGGCAGGTGAGCACGTGTGTGTGTGTGTGTGTGTATGTGTGTGTGTGTGTGTGTGTGTGTGTGTGTGTGTGTGTGTGTGAAAGAGACAGACAGGTGACTTACCAGACTCTCTGCTTTTGGATCCCAGTCCCCCACCCCAAGGCTCACTTTGGCACCTTGCACATAATTAAATTTCTGGTGTAGTAGAAAGAGCAAGTGGTTTGTAGTCAAAGGACCTGGACTCCATTGTCTATTAACTCTCCTAATTGAAAGTGTTGCCCACAAGCATAGAGAATGTCCCCAACAGGGTCTAAATGAAAGAGGGCATCCCTGCAATTGATGAAGTTTTCCAAATATCCCTGTTTGTGGGTGGGAAAGCTATGCTGTAATATTCTTGTGTTGCTTGAACAATATCACAGGTAAGCCTCAGTGAGATCCAGGATCATTCAAAGATGTTGGACCACAGATCAATTGATCAAAAAACTAAATGGATGAAAAATATTGTCCAGACTCTGAATTATGGTTGATTGGCCAGCCTTTTGAGTTAGCATACCAGTGCATATATTTGGGACATGCCCCAGATGGGTGATGAATTTGGACCCAGAATTCGCAGCTGTATCACACTGTAGAAAGAGCACTGGACCTGGAGTCAAGGAGACCAGAGTTTAAATCCAGTCTCACTTCTCATCTTGTGACCCTGGGCAAATTACTTAACCTCCATCTACTTTGGTTTCCTTGTCAGTAAAATGGGGATGACAATAATTTCCCAGAGTGGTTGAGAGGATGAAATAAGATATTTATAAAGCATGTTGCAAACCTTAAAAGAAAAACATAAATGTTGGTTATTATTGTTATCATTAATATTATAATCATTGTTATATTGTAGAAGAGATGTGTAGAGTTCGAAGTTCTAGTCTTGCAACAGTAGCATCCAATTTGACCTTTCAGACCCAATGTCCTATTAGTGCCTCTAACTCAACATGTTCCAAACAGAACTCACTATTTGCCTCCCAAGACCTATTCCTCTTTTGAGATTGCCCATTTATTGTGTGGGTACCAGAAACCTTCCAGTCATCCTGGTTCACAACCTCAGAGCCATCCTCTTCCCCCAACTTTCCCTCATCCCATGTATCTTGATCAGTTTTCAAGTCTCATCAGTCCCACCAGAATGACACTTTCTCCATTCCATGCCTCCCCCAACATGGCCTTCACTTTACACCTGGCCTTTTGTGACACTGACTTGGACTTTCACAGTAACCTTCTCACTGGTTTCCTTGCCCTGGATTATTCCCTGATCCTATCGGTTATCCAGGTAGTTCCCAAAGGGATTGTCCTAGAACACAGGACTGACTTGGTCATTCCCCTGCTCAAGGAACTCCAGTAGCTGGAGTATCAAATACGACACCCACAAGAGCAACAAAATCCAGGATCAAGCTCATCATTGAAAGCTCCTTACAGACTGACTCCAATGGACCTGTCCAATTATATTATATATTATTCCCCTTCATATGCTTCATAGCCAAGCTAAGCAGATCTATTTGGTGACATTCTATATCCTGTGTCTGTCCCTTTGCATTGGTATGTCCCAAATAATCTACCCTCTGCACAGTCAGTGACCTCTGAAAATCTGTGACAAATAAGGGTAGATAGATGGGTGAATATTGCTCAGTTTTCAAAAAGAGGACCCACTGGTAAATTTTACATCAGACCCTGGAAAAATTCTGCAAAGTATTATTAAAGGGGATGGTCTGTGAGCATTTAGAAAAGGAAACAGCAATCACTCTATTCAACTCTCTCTGGATTGCAACACTCAGTCCTGGGGCCTTTCTTTCTTCACTGCAGACTTTCTCCCCGAGGCCATATTTTAAGAAGGACCTCAGCTATGTTTGTTTTCACTCTCACTTCAGCTCTCTCCCTCTGACTCTTTCTTCCATTTGGCTTCCTTTCCTTTCCCTCCTTTCCAGCTCCCCTATATCTGTTGTCTGTCTCCATCAGAGTATAAGTTCCATGTATTTACATCTCTATCACCTAACACAGAGCCTGGTAGACAGTAGGTACTTAATAAATGCCTCTTGGTTGGTTGATTCCATGAGGATTCTGTTCTTTCATAGGGCTAAGCTAATAAACTAATCTGTTCCAGATAACGATGTAACCCAAGTGCCAGACCTTGACCTCTGGCATGATAGATTGAACTTAATTTTGAGAATCTCTCTCTAATGACTTCGGGAGTTCATACTTACTTGGGGCCTCCCATGGCAATACCAGATTATGGCTTGTATCTCTCTAAGGGCTTTTGGTTATCCTGAAAGCATCCAGGCCAATAAGACATTCAACATAGGAGAGGTTTATTGAAGGCAGTATGAGACCCCCAAAAGACTGACATCTGAGTCCTTAGTAAAGCAATAGAGAAGCTTCTTCTGGTTTCCCGCTTCCCTCCTTGGACGTTTAGCTCACATTCTCATCTCTCAAACTCTCAGACTCTTGTAGCGAAGGCCTTGTATTGTATTGTAACTGGAATTGTGCCTTCAGAGCCTGGCATAGCTTTGCTATTGGCTGTGAAGTCACGTAGGTGCTGTCTAGTCCACTCAAGCTATACGTAAGGAGCACAGATCTGAAAGCAGGGAGGGGAGCCTGCTTATGCACCAAATCATGCCCCAACTGGCTGCTCAGTTTAGCCTAAGCCCTACTCCCCAGCCTCTGTTTCATAATCTGTGGAATGAGGGGGTTAGCTATAATCCCTAGGGAAAGCTAGGTGGCACAGTGGATAGAGTGCTGGTTCTGGAGTCAGGATGACTCATCTTGCTGAGTTCAAATCTGGCATCAGGCACTTACTAGCTGTGTGACCCTGGACAAGTCACTTAACCCTCTTTGCCTCAGTTTCCTCACCAGTAAAATGAACTGGGGAAGTATCTTTGCCAATAAGACCCCAAATGGGGTCATGGGAAGTTGGACATGACTGAAACAACTGAACAACAACAAAAGTCATAATTTCTCAGGTATCTTGTGGCTCTATGATCTTATTGAAAATGTCTCCACTCTCCCTCACTCCTACTTCCTGGGGCACTTAATTGTCTTCAAGGGCAGCTCAAGGGGCACTGCCCGCTTTCTGACTTTCCCAATTTCCAAGGGTCACTACCGTACCACTGCTCCAAAATTTCTTTGCATTTATTTTCAATTGACTAATTTGGGTACATCTTCTACTCCTCCCCCCTCCCCCCAAAGAAGATCCTTTAAAGCCAGTATTACTTGGTTTGGGTCTTTGTGCTCTGGACCACACAGTAGGCTTGTTAAAAATTGGATAACCACTTATCGAATTGAATTTAGAAGGAGAGGGAGTACACAGAAGAAATAATACCAAATTGTAAATCCAAGGACCTGGATTCAAATCATAGCTCTGCCACTTGCTAATGACATAACCCTAGGCAAGTCACTTAGCCTCTGTGCCTCAGTCTTCTCAACTTTAAAATGAGAGTAATAATGAAAGCACATATCTCACCCTTCTGAGGATGCCAGGTGCTCTGCAAACCTTCAATCAGACATAAATGCGAGCTGTTGTTACTGTCTCTGTTACTAGGTCACCTCATAGAATTACAGATTTAGAGGCTTTTGAGTCTGAAGCAGACAGAGGCGAAGCGGCTTGCCCTGTAAGTCTCTAGGCAAGACTTGAACTCTGTTCTTCCTGAGCTCTGTTTATCCTTTCCGAGCCTCTGTTTCCACACCTGGTCTAAGTTCCCTTGTAGCTATGGACAGACATACAGCCTCCGAGACCCCTTGACAGCCGTAGATCTGGGATCCTAATTCTGTGATCTTATGAACTGTCTAATTTGGGGGCAGTGCTGCAGGTCATCAGGTGGCTTCTGGAGGCCTCTTCCTGCTGGGGGATTCTCTCTCTATCTTTGAGAAGGAGGAGGGGGAAAAGCTTGTCTCAGTACATTGATGTTTATTGAGTGACTGCTGTGTATAGCTGATCTCCTTTTCCTGATGGAGAGAGGATGGGACCTTTGCCCTCCGACCGGCTGGTGATCTCCCTTCAGTGACAAAACGAAAGCACAGTATTCATTCTCCTGCACCGGGGAGTGGGGAGGCAGGGTTGTGTGTTTTTAATGGTGTTACAATAATTTATCATCTTCTCTTCAGCAGCGCTAGTCTGGCTGGTAGCTCTAAAAACCCCTACAGTCAACAAGAGAGCAGTCAACAGAATTATTTTCAAGAGCAGATGGGATGTACCTTCAAAGAGCAGGATTGTCCCACTGAAACTGGGACATCTGGCAACCCTAAAAAAGCCCAAACTAGATGGAATAAAAATTATGAGATGGAGGAACAGAAAAATATGTCTTTGCATTGATTAGCAGGGTAGGCCATTAATCTCATCAACTCCCTGCTCAGCCATGTGGTGTAAAACGAGGAGGAAGGGCAGGCTCTCCCCGCTGAAGAGGCCTGGACGGGAATTCCAGAGGAGGAGGAATTTGGAAACTTCCAAGTAATACATCCCCTTCTCCTGATCAGACTCATTTAGGGAGTTATAAAAGCCAGGAATAAACCTCCTCGATCCAATGCTTGGCTGATTAGCAGGGCCAATAACAGGAAGGAGGGAAGCTGATTGACTGGAATCCAGCCAACTTTCCCATTTTTTTCTTCAGGAAATTGTAGCAACAAATAATCCCTCTCCTCTGAGGCTTCTCACCTGAGTGTGGTACAATGGACTCACTGGCCTCTTTGTAGCTTCTGTCCCGTGCCCTTCCTTGTGCCCTCGGGGCGCAATTCTCTGAAAAAGTCTCATCCCATAGAGGCCGTAAAACTTACCCCACCCCCTCCACACACACCCCCTTGGCCAATGAAGAACAGCGAGAGGCTCCGTGGCGCTTGAGGTCAGCAAAGATTGGTCTTCAGATCCCCCTTCAGAATCTCACTGGCCGTGTGACCACGGGCAAGTTATCTAACCTTTGAACTTTGGCATTCTCATCTCTAAAATGGGTGTGATACCCACCGCCCACAGCTGCCAGGAGTGTCAAATGGCATTTTCCCAACCTTAAAGCACCAAGAAATGCCAGCCGTGATTACTGTGGGACTATTTTCCATTCTTTTATTTATGGGGGTGAAATTGATTAACAACAAAGAATGACAGCAGCGATACAATTAGGTGGTATGATGCAGAAAGTGCTGGACGGAGAGTCAGAAGACCCGAGTTCAAATCCTGCCTCAGAAACTTACGAGCTGTGTGACCCTTGCCAAACCACTTAAACTCTCTGTTCCTGTTTCCCCGTCTGTAAAACGGGGATAACATTAGCAGCTATCTTACAGAGCAGTTGTGGTTGTGATGACCAAGTGGATTTCACGTGCAGCCCGTGCTTCGCAAATTGTAAAGTGCTACAGACATGCTATTATTATAACTGACGTTTATCTGCTTTTATCACACTGCCTCGGGATAGAAGGGAAAGGCGCTGAAAGGGCTTTGGAGCCAAACTGTAACGGCCCATTAAGATGCTGAGGATGAAGGATGACAATAACTGAGATTTATATAGTGTTTTAAGAAGTGCAAAGCACTTCACCTATGTGAACTCATTAGGTCTGCCTGCTGACAACCGGGTGAAGTCGATCCTGCTGGCATTCTGATGCCCATTTTACAGATAAGGAAGCTCTGAAAGTTGAAGCGACTTTCCCATGAGCACTTGGTTAATAAATGTCAGAGGTAGCATTTGAACCCGAGTCTTCTTGATGCCAAGTCATTATTCCCTCCACCACCCACATTACGCTTCATTCTCTCTTTTCAGTACTGGCATTCACCAAGTGACATTTGGTACTCCCAAATCAGGGGTGGGGAACTTGAGGCCGCAAGGCCACATGTGAAGTTTGGATTCAGTCAAAGAACCACCCTTGAGGACCTAGAAAGCCACATGCGGCCTTGAGGCTGCAGGTTCCCCACCTTTTCTTTATGTCTCATCTCTCAGTTCTCTCACGCCTTCTTCAAACACTCGTTGTCTTGATATTTTTTTCCACATTTCTCTTATTCCCTTTCAAAATTTATTGTAACAAATGATTTGATATCGGTTAATTAATATTTATTATTAATTAATAAGAGACACAGTGTGGTGTGGTGGATATAGCTCTGGGCTTGGAAGTCAGGAAGACCTGGATTTAAATCTTGCCTCAGACATTAACTAATTGTGTGACCCTGGGCAAGTCACTTAACATCTCCTAGCCTCAGTTTCTTCTTCTGCAAAATGAGGAAGTTGGCTTCCTTGACCCCTAGGGTCCCTTCCAGTTAAAAATCTAGACTTCTATGATAATTAATATGAATAGCATTAAGTCCCACTTTTGTTGCCCTTTAGATTTTGCAAAGAACTTTCCTTACAATATGGCTGTGAATTAGAGTAAGTAGAATTAGGAGAAGTAGATGACAGTAACAGAGAGGAGACTTTTTTGGGGAGGTGGTAGAGGGCAGGATGACCTCTCTGGAACCCCTGGAGTTCCACTGAAGGAGAGGTAATATGAAAAAAAAAAAACCTGATGACTCTTCCAATCTGTGAAGACAGTTATCCTAGGGACACAGATACAAAGTGAACCTGTGAGTTTGCAAGGCTGAGGGGTCCCCTCTACCAATTCAGTATTTTCTCTGCAAGTAACAGTCTTCAAGATTTGCCTGGGACATTGAGTTTAAATGGCTCACCCAGAGTGACAGAGCAAGGATGTATCAGAGTCAGGATGTAAATCCAGGCCTTCCTGGTTCTAAGGCTAGCTTCCCAACCGTACTGCCTTCCCTAACCTTCTCTTTTGCAATCTAAACATATCCAATTCTAGTTCTAGTTCTAGGACACAGGGCTATCTAGTCTTTATTTAAGACCTTCTAGGACAGCAAACCTGCTCCCCACCAAGGCATCCAATTTGGGACAGCTTTAGTTTTTCTGACATCAGACTTGTCTTAGTCACAGGGCCAAGAAGCTGAGTGACTCTAACCATTTTAATCGGAGAATGTAGAAATATTCCCCTGTGGGGCTTCTTCCAGGACAGGCAGGGTGATGCAATGGAGGTACCTGCCTCTCTGCTGCTCCTACTTACTGCTCCAAGCTTTGCCTTTTAGGGCCCATCTGATTTCTGAAATCAACTTAGAGGTCACAGAATCAAACCCCCTCCTTTAATGGATGATGAGTCAGACTAATGCAGCCAGTAGCCCCCTCCTTGGTTAGAGCAGAGGTCAGGGTAGAAATCCCTTTTGCTCATGTGAGTTTATTTCTTTTTGAAAATTATTTTTATTTATTTCATTAAATATTTCCAAGTTACGGGCAAAATATTTTTAACAATCATTTAAAAAAATTGAGTTCCAAATTCTCTCCTTCTCTCCCTCTCCTCCCTGCTCCTTGAGAAGGCAAGCAATTAGATATCAATTATACATGTGAAGTCATGCAAAACATATTTCCATATTAGCCACGTTGCAAAAGAAAACACAAACAAAATAAAACAATAAAACTAAAAAGAGTAAAAAGGGGGGGGGGCACTGCTTCAATATGCATTCAGAGTCTATCAGTTTATTTTCTGGAAGTGGAAGGGCATTTTGTATTATAGATCCTTGAGAATTGTCTTTGGCCATTTTCTTGGTCAGGATAGCTAAGTCTTCTGCAGTTGATCATGCTTACAATGTTTTTGTTACTGTGTACAATGTTCTCCTGGTTCTGTTCACTTTACTTTGCATGAGTTCATATAAGTCTTTCCATGTTTTTCCAAAACCATTCTAAGAGTATTCTGTCACAATCATACACCATAACCTGTTCAGCCATGGCCTAATTCGTGGGCATCCCCTAAATTTCCAATTCTTTCATAAAACAAAGAGTTGTCATAAATATTTTTGTATGAAACAGGTACAAACTTAGTAGTGATATTTTGGTATCAAAGGGTACGCACAGTTTTAGAGCCCTTTGAACATATTTCCAAATTGTTCTCCAGTATGGTTGGACTAGTTTGCAACTCCACCAACAATGCATTAGTGTCCCAATTTTTCCATATTCCCTTCAGCATCTATCATTTTCCTTTTCCATCATGTTAGGCAATCTGATAGATGTGAGGTGTTTTAACTTGCATTTCTCCAATCAGTAGTGATTTGGAGACTATCATGACTTGATAGCTTTGATATCTTCTTCTGAAAACTGTTTATATCCTTTGATCATTTATCAATTGGAGAATTGATCTTATTTTTATAAATTTGTCTCTTTTCCTGATATATTTGAGAAATGAGGTCTTCATCAGAAAAACTAGTTGTAAAATTCCCAATTTTCTGTTTTTCTTCTAATTTTGGCTACATAAGTTTCATTTGTGCAAAAACCTTTTAATTTCATGTAATCAAAATTATCCATATTATTTCCTGTCATGCCCTCTGTCTCTTGTTTGATCATAAATTCTCTTTTGAAGGCTAAAGTTTCCAGTTCTAATTTCAGTTGCAGGATACAAAACTATCTAGTTTTTATTTAAGACCTCCTAGGAGGGGAAACCTGCTCCCTTTTAAGGCAGCCACTTTGGGAAGTCTTTAATGGTTAGGAAGTTTTTCTGACATCAGACTTGTCTTAGTAGGCCAAGAAAAGGAACACAGGAAGTTGAGGGACTTCAACCATTTACTTATGATATCATCATTAATGTCTAAATCATATCTATTTTGACCATACCTTGGTATCCCATGTAAGATGTTGGCCTATGCCTAGTTTCTGCCAAACTGCTTTCCAGTTTTCCTCAAAATGTTGTCAAATAGTGAGTTCTTACCACAAAAGCTTAGCTCTTCAGGTTTATGAAACTCTAGATTACTATGGTAATTCACTACTGTGAATTGTGCACCTAATTTATTCCACTGATCTATCACTCTATTTCTTAGCCAGTACCAGATTGTTTTATTTACCACTTTGTAAACTGGAATTCACATGTTTTTCATCAATTCCCTTAATATTCTTGACCTTTTGTTCTCTAGATGAATTCCGTTACTATTTTTTTCTATCTCTATAAAATAATTCTTTGGTGGTTTCATTGGTATGACATTGGAAAAGTAAATTAACTTAAGCAGAATTGTCATTTTTATTATATTGGCTCAGCCTACCAATGAGCAATGAATATTTCTCTAATTGTTTAGATTTGTCCTTATTTGTGTGAAAAATGTTTTATAATCATGTTTACATTATCCCTGGGTTTGTCTTGGCAGGTAGATCTCCAAGTATTTTATATTGTTTACAGTTATTTTAAGTGGAATTTTTCTTTCAGTCTCTTTAGATTTTTTTTTGTTGGTGGTATGTAGAAATGCTGATGATTTGTGTGGCTTCATTTTATACCCTGAAACTTTGCTAGAGTTGTTGATTGTTTCAATTCGTTTTTGAATTGATTCTCTAGGGCTGCCTAAGTATACCATCATATCGTTTGCAAAGAGTAAGTTTTGTTTCCTCATTGCCTATCTTTATTCTTTTAATTTCTTTTTCTTGTCTTATTTCTTTAGCTATTGTTTCTAGTACAATATTGAATAAAGCAGTGATAATGGATACATCGTTGCTTCACTCCTGATCTTGTTAGGAAGGCTTCGAGTTCATCCCCATTACAGACAATGCTTGCTCTTGGTTTTACATAGATACTATCTAACACTTTAAGAAAGGCTCTATTGATTCCTATGCTTTCTAGTATTTTTAATAATAATGGGTGTTATGTTTTGTCAAAAGCTTTCTTTCTGCATCTAATGATATAATCATATAATTTTTATTGTTATTCTTCTTGAGATGGTCAATTATATACTAAAAGTTTTCCTAATATTGAAGCACTCCTGCATTCATGGTATAAATCTTACCTGGTCACAGTGTATGATCTTTGTGGTATATTACTGTAATCTCCTTGCTAATATTTTATTTAAAATTTTTGCATTGATATTCTTGAAGGAAATTGATCTATATTTTGCTTTCTCTGTTTTTTCTCTCCCTGATTTAGGTATCAGCACCATGTTGTGTTAGAAAAGAAATCTGGGGGCGACTAGGTGGTGTGGTGAGTAGAGCACTGGCCCTGGAGCCAGGAGGGCCTGAGTTCAAATCTGGTCTCAGACACTTGACACACTTGCTAGCAGAGTGACCTTGGGTAAGTTACTTAACCCCAATTGCCCTGCTTCCCCCCCTCCAAAAAAAACCCAGAAATTTGGTAGGACTCATTCATTGCCTATGTTTTTTTCAAATAGCTTATGTAGCTTTGGGAATAATCATTCTTTAAATGTTTGGTTGAATTCACTTGTAAATCCATCTGCTCCTAGGGATTTTTTTCTCAGGCAACTACATTGATGGCTTTTTCAATTAACTTTTGATCTATATTTCAAAGGCCTTTTATTTATTTTTTTCAAAGGCCCTTTATTAAAAGTAATTTTTATTGCATTTTGCTCTAAAAAGAGTGCGTTTAATATTCCTTGTGAGGTTTTTATGCCCTAATGCATGGCCAATTTTTGTGAAGGTGCCATAGATAGTTGAGAAAAAGATAGATTCCTTTCTATTTCCATTCAGTTTTCTCCAGAGATTTATCATATCTTTTCTAAGATTCTATTCATCTCCTTGACTTCTTTCTTATTTATTTTATGTTTAGATTTATCTGTTTCTGATAGGGAAGGTAGAGGTCCCCTACTAATATAGTTTTGCTGTCTATTTTCTCTTACAATTCATCTAACATTTCCTTTAAGAATTTGGATGCTATGCCATTTGGTGCACATATATTTAGTACTGTATTACTTCATTGTCTATGCTTCCTTTTAGTAATATATAGTTTCCTTGCTTATCCCTTTTAATTAACTCTATTTTTGCTTTTGCTTTGTCTGAAGTCATGGTTGATACATGGTTGATACCTTTTTTTTACTTCAACTGATGAATAAGATATTATTCTCCAGCCCCTTATTTGAACTCTATGTGTCTCTCTGTTTCAAGTGTGTTTTTGGTAGACAACATATAGTTGGATTCTGGCTTCTAATCCATTCTGCTATCCACTTCTCTTTCATGGGCGATTTCATCCTATTCACATCCAGTTATGATTACTAACTATACATTTCCCTCCATCCTGTTTATCATTCTCTCTTTCTTTCTATCCTGTCCTTTCTCTCAAGTCTGTTTTGCTTCTGACCACTGCCTTCTTTTCTTTCCCCTTCTTT
This sequence comes from Trichosurus vulpecula, assembly GCF_011100635.1. NCBI lineage: Eukaryota > Metazoa > Chordata > Mammalia > Diprotodontia > Phalangeridae > Trichosurus > Trichosurus vulpecula. The sequence goes on along the minus strand of NC_050581.1, from coordinate 190,464,226 downwards.
TATCACTTCCCCCATTCTCCTATAACCTTCCCCTCCTATTTCTCTGTTGGGTAAAAGATTTCTATTACCAATTGAACACACACATACATGTTTGTCTATACATACATAATACATATGTATTATGTATTCTTCTTTTAACCAATTTAGATGTGTGAAGTTCAAGTGTTGGCTGCCATAGTCCCCATCATTTTTCCTTACACAGTAATAGCTCTTCCTTGCATGCCTCTTTTATGTGGCATATTTTTTTCTCTCTCTTGCTTCCCCTTTCTCCCAGTGCATCTCTCTTTCTCATTTACCTGTTTTTTTTTAATATCATCCCAATAAAATTGATTGATTCCTGTACCCTTTTTCTATGTAGAACTTTCTAAATATCCTAATAATGATAAAGTTCTTAGAAGATGCATGTCTCATCTTACCATGTAGAAAGGTACGCAGTTTAATCTTATTGAGTACCTTATGATTCCTCTTTCATGTTTATCTTTTTTTCTCTTGAGTCTTGTATTGAAAAGTGAAATTTTCCATTTAGCTCTGGTCTTTTTATCAGGAATGCTTCATCTTCTATTTCATTAAATATTCATTTTTCCCTTAAATGATGTTGCTCAGTTTTGCTACATAGGCTGTCACCCCAGCTCTTTTGCCCCCTAGAATATCATATTCTAAGCCCTCTACTTTTTAACATGGTGGTAGCTTAATTTTTTGTCATCCCAACTATGGATCCACAATATTTGAATCATTTCTTTCTGGCTGCTTGAAGTATTTTTTTCTTTGACTTGGAAATTCTGAAATTTGGCTTTAATATACTTGGGAATTTTCATTTTGAGATCTCTTTCAGATGATGAACAGTGCATTCTTTCAATTTCTATTTTACTCTCTGAGTCTAGGATATTGGACAGTTTTCCTTGACAATATCTTGAAGTGTAATGTCTAGGCTCTTTCTTTGATCATGGCTTTCAGGTAATCCAATAATTCTTAAATTATCTCTCCTTGATCTATCTTCTATGTCAGTTATTTTTCTCATGAGGTGTTTCAACAATCTGGCTAGTGGCTGCTGTGGAGGTGAAAAACCAACACAAGCTCAACAACAAGCATGCTGCCAAAGCCCAGGTTCTTTTGATCTGCTTTAGTAAGCAAAGAAACATTAAGGGGTTGACAAGCTTACTTTAATTCAGCATACAAATACCATTCACTTAGTTCAGGGGAAAAAGCCAGCACCCTGAACTTCAGAGCAAATACAAACAAACTGCAAACATCGACAGACAGACCAAATACAATTCATAGTAACCAACATCTAGGTTCGGCCCAGGAGCTCATAACAAGGGCTGGCCCAGAGTCATGCATGCCACCACAGCTGTAGGTAAGAGCTCCGAAAAAGAGAAAGCTAACCCCTGGTTTTGTATCTTTTTCAGGGTCAAGGGTGACTCACACATGTGACTCACCCACATGACCCAGAATCGTCATGTGACTTAAACCCATGTGGTCTAAAAGCCTCTGATCTCCCAAACATGTCACTCAAACTCATGTGTAAACTAAGCCCTCCCCTGAGGCAAGGAGGTCACAAAGGATTCCCAAATCTAATCAATGAAACAAAGGTCAAACTCTTCAAGGGCACTTGGCTGAACTGAGTGCCAAGAGCCCATTTTGTTTACCAACACATGAGTTAGTTCACATTTTCTCTATTTTGTTCCTTCTTTTGACTTTGTTTTATTGTTTCTTGATGTCTCATGGAGTCATCAGCTTCCACTTTCCTAATTCTAATTTTTAAGGAATTATTTTCTTCAGGAAGCTTTTGTACCTCTTTTCCCCTTTGACCAATTTTTCTTTTTGAGGAATTTATTTTTATTTCATTATTTATTTATTTAATATTTTTAGTTTTCAGCATTTTCACAAGAGTTTGAATTACATATTTTCTCCCCAATTCTCCCCTCCCCTCACTCCAAGATGGCATATATTCTGATTGCCCCATTCCCCAGTCAGCCCTCCCTTCTCTCACCCAACTCCCCCCCAATCCCCTTTTCTCTTACTTTCTTGTAGGGCAAGATAAATTTCTATGCCCCATTGCTTGTATATCTTATTTCCCAGTTGCATGCAAAACCAACCTTTTTTGAACATCTTCTTTTAAAACTTTGAGTTCCAAATTCTCTCCCCTCTTCCCTCCCCACCCACCCTCCCTCAGAAGCCAAGCAATTCAACATAGGCCACATGTATATCATTATGCAAAACCCTTTCACAATACTCATGTCATGAAACGCTAACTATATTTTGCTCCCTCCTATCCTGTCCCCTTTATCCAATTTTATCCCTTGACCCTGTCCATTTTTGAAAGTGTTTGCTTTTGATTACCACCTCCCCCATCTGCCCTCCCTTCTATTGTCCCCACTTTTTTATCTCCTTCTTCCTTCTTTCCTGTGGGGTAAGATACCCAATTGAGTGTGTATCTTTTCTCCTCCTCAAGTCAAATCTGATGAGAGCAAGATTCACTCATTCCCCCTCACCTGCCCCCTCTTCCCTTCCTACAGAACTGATTTTTCTTGCCACTTTCATGTGAGATAATTTACCCCATTCTATTTCTCCCTTTATCTGTCTCTCAATGTATTCCTCTCTCATCCTGCTGTTTGATTTTTTAGATATCATCCCTTCATATTCAACTCACCCTGTGCCCTCTGTCTATATATAAATATATACATATATATACATACACACACACACACGTATGTATGTTCCCTTCACCTACCCTGATACTAAGGTCTCATGAATCATACACATCATCTTTCCATGTAGGAATGTAAACAAAACAGTTCAACTTTAGTAAGTCCCTTATGATTTCTCTTTCTTGTTTACCTTTCCATGCTTCTCTTGATTCTTGTGTTTGAAAGTCAAATTTTCTATTCAGCTCTGGTCTTTTCACTGAGAAAGCTTGAAAGTCCTCTATTTTATTGAAAATACATATTTTTCCTAGGAGCATGATACTTAGTTTTTTTGGGAAGGTGATTCTTGGTTTTAATCCTAGCTCCATTGACCTTCAGAATATCATATTCCAAGCCCTTTGATCCCTTAATATAGAAGCTTCTAGATCTTGTGTTATTTTGATTGTGTTTCCACAACACTCAAATTATTTCTTTCTGGCTGCTTGCAGTATTTTCTCCTTGATCTGGGAGCTCTGGAATTTGGCAACAATATTCCTTTGAGATCTCTTTTTGGGATCTTTTTGAGGAGGTGATCTGTGGATTCATTCAATTTCCATTTTACCCTCTGGCTCTAGAATATCAGGGCAGTTTTCCTGGATAATTTCTTGAAAGATGATATCTAGGCTCTTTTTTTATGATGGCTTTCATAAAGTCCAATGATTTTTAAATTATCTCTCCTGGAACTGTTTTCCAGGTCAGTGGTTTTTCCAATAAGATATTTCACATTGTCTTCCATGTTTTCATTCCTTTGGTTCTGTTTTATAATATCTTGATTCTCATAAAGTCACTAGCTTCCTCTTGCCCCAATCTAATTTTTAAGGTGGTATTTTCTTCAGTGGTCTTTTGGACCTCCTTTTCCATTTGGCTAATTCTGCCTTTCAAGGCATTCTTCTCCTCATTGGCTTTTTAGAGCTCTTTTGCCATTTGAGTTAGTCTGTTTTTAAGATGTTGTTTTCTTCAGTGTATTTTTCAGTATTTTTTGGGTCTCCTTTAGCTAGTCATTGACTTGTTTTTCATGGTTTTCTCGAATCATTCTCACTTCCCTTCCCAATTTTTCCTCTACTTCTCTTATTTCCTTTTCCAAATCCTTTTTGAGCTCTTCCATGGCCTGAGACTAATTCATGTTTTTCTTGTTCACTTCTTCTGGCTGTGTGTTTTGGTCTTCTTTGTCACCAAAGAAAGATTCCAAAATCTGAGTCTGAATCAGAGAGCATGTTCGCTGCCTGTTCATGTTCCCAGCCAACTACTTGACCCTTGAGCTTTTCAGCATGGTATGACTGCTTATAGAGTAGAGAGTACTTTTTTCCAAGCTTGAGGGGCTGTGCTGCTGTTTTCAGAGGTGTTTCTACACAGAAAGCTCTGCCACACCAGCTCTCCTCCTCCCCCAAGAACCACCAACCTGGACTGTGACTCAGATCCAAGCAGGCTCTGCATTCCTGCTCTGATCGGTGGCTTAATTGCTCCCATCAGGTGGGCTGGGACTGGAAGCAACTCCAGCTGTAGCTCTGGAAGCAGCCTCAGATCTGCACCACTTCTGCCATCCCTGGGTGGTGGCCAACTGCAAACTCCTTTCACTCTGTCCCAGAAGTTTTTTTCCCAATAATCTGCTCCATTGTCTTTGGCGTGGGTTGGGAAGTCTGGCAACTGCCACAGCTCACTGATTCAGGGTGCTACAGCCTGTTCCACTAGGCTCCCAGTCTGGTTGGTCCGGGCGCAGCCCACACTGGGCTCTGCTCTGCCCTGCTCCCAGCTCCATGCAATAGACCTTACCCAGTGACCACCCAGGCTGTCCTGGGCTGGAGCCCTGCTTCCCTCTTCTATTTTGTGGGTTCTGCAGTTCTAGAATTTGTTCAGAGCCATTTTTATAGGTGTTTGGAGGGACCTGGGAGAGAGCTTTAGGCAAGTCCCTGCTTTCCAGCTGCCATCTTGGCTCCACCCCCCCCCCCATTCTGTTTTTTAAGATGCTATCCTCATCAGTATCTTTTGTGTCTATTTTACCAAGTTGTTAATTTTCTTTTCGTGGTTTTCTTTTTTTGCTTTCATTTCTTTATCTAATTTTTGTCTACCATTCTCATTTGATTTTGAAAATCACTTTTTAGCCCTTCCAGGAATTCTTGTTGCACTTATGTACAATTCATATTTTTCTTTGAGGCTTTACTTATAGCTGTTTTGACTTCATTATCTTCTTCTGAATTGGTTTCTTGGTCTTCCTTGTCACCATAGTAGCTTTTCATAATCAGGTTCTTTTTTTATTATTTGCTCCTTTCCCCACCCCAATTTTTTATTTGTAAGTTTATGTTAATGTCAGCCTCTGTTCCTGGTGTGGGTAGAGGGAGGGCCACTGTCTCAAGCTTCAGGCTCTTTTGCACTGCTATTTTCAGAATTAATTCTGGGGTTTTCAGAGCTAGTTCTGGGTTCAGTGCTTCCCAGGCAGTATGATCTAGGGAGATGTGTGGTCCCTGCTCTCCTGGTCTGCACTATGGCCTTTACCCAGGAACGGCCCCTGATCTCTTAGGATTGCAATTGATACTGCTCCCTCAGAGGCCGTATTCCCTTGGGACCAGAAACAAACAATACTGTTCCTCAGGGTCCATTATCTCTTGGGTGTAGAAGTGATACTCAGGGCTTCCTCTCCCTTTTTAATAAAAGTGCTCCTCTCTACCCTTGAGCTATGACCCAGAAGAGGGTATAGGGAATGAAGCTGCCAAAAAATGTCTGTTCCTGTGTCCAGTGCTAGAACAACAGCCCCTGTATTCTCTTTCTGACCAGTTGCCAGGTTCTCTTATTGTCTCCATCTTGAGAACTCCTGAAGCTGCTGATGCTTCTGTGTCCCCACTCACATTTCATTCACATGGGCTGCAGGTCAGCTTCCTTCCCTGCATTGCAGATATCTCTTTCTGACCTTGGACTAGAAGAATATCTCACTCTGACCATTTGTTTGCTTTGGCACTTCAGAATTTGATTCGAAACATTATTTTAAATTTGTTTGGTGCAAAATATTGGGAGAGCTTGGCTGAGCATTTTCTCTATTGCACCATCTTGGCTCCATCCCCCAGAGATGCAAAATAGCTATGTTTGCATATGTGGTCCTTTGAAGAAGGCAGTGCCAAGTCATGGGGAGGCCACTAATGTCTTAATTGTCTATTGATAATTCAACTTGCCAATTTTGAAGTGTGGTGCTATTATGTTTATTTTTAAGGGATTATACACACACAAACAAACACACACACACACACACACATATATATACATATATATACACACATATGTATACATATATATTATTTTCATCATTCAGTTTTATAAGATTTGAGTATTAAATTTTCTCCCATCCTTACCCTCCCCCTTCACAAAGACGGGGTGCAATCTGATAAAGGCCATACGTATACAATCATACTAAATGTGCTTCCACATTAGTCATATTGTAAAGAAGAATTAGGGAAAAACCATAAGAAAGAACTCTCCCTTCCCCCCAAAAAAGGAAAAACAGTATCCTTTGATCTGCATTCAGACTCCATAGTTCTTTCTCTGGATGTGGATAGTATTTTCCATCATGAGTCTTTTGGAATTGCCTTAAATCATGGCATTGTTAAGAAGAGCTAAGTCAATCAAAGTCGGTCATTGAACAGTGTTGCTGTTACTGTGTACAATGTTTTCCTGGTTCTGCTCACTTCACTCCGTATCAGTTCATGCAAGTCTTTCCAGGTTTTTCTGAAGTCTGCCTGCTCATCATTTCTTATGGAACAATAGTATTCCATTACTTTAATATACCACAACTTGTTCAGCCATTCCTCAATTGATGGGCATCCACTCAATTTCCAATTCTTGGTCACCACAAAAAGAGTTGCTATAACTATTTTTGTACATGTGGGTACTTTTCCCATTTTGATGATCTCTTTGGGATACAGACCTAGCAGTGGTATTGCTGGATCAAGGGGTATGAGTAGTTATATAGCTTTTTGGGCATAATTCCAAATTGCTCTCCAGAATGGTTGGATCAATTCCCAATTCCACCAACAATGTCATCATGTTTATGATCCCAGCACCCAACAGTGATGATTAGAGCTCTGTCATGGTAACATTTGGATCCCTCTGTCCACAAGGTATATGTTTCATTTTATTTTCAGATCTACATCATTTTTTCTCCCACCTTTGCCTACCTTTGTTGAGAAATCAAGGAAGATAAAATCCCTATTAGAAATGTGTGTACTCAAGGAAGGGATGGTAAACATTTATTAAGGTCCTACTATGTGCCAGGCATTGTGCAAATATTATCTTGTTTGGTCAAGCAAAGCAAATTCCCACATTGGCCATGTCCAAAGAAAAATAAATGTATCCATCTGGATTCTACACCCATAACTTCCTTATCAGGAAGTGGGATGACTTTTCACGTTGAGTCTTCTGGAATTATGGCTGGTTATTTTGTTGATCTGAATTCCTAAGTCTTTCAAAGCTGTTTATCTTTACAATGTTGCTGTTACTATACAAATTGTTCTTCTGATTCTCTCACTTTATTCCGCATCCTTCATCTAAGTCTTCTCTGGCCTCTCTGAAACCATCCCTTTTATCATTTCTTGCAGAATATAGTATTCCATCAAAGGTGCCTGATGGTGCAGTGGATAGAGCTCTGCTCTTGGAGTCAGGAAGACCTAAGTTCAAATCCAGTCTCAAACACTTAGTGGCTGCGTCACCCTAGGCAAGTCACTTAACCTCTGTCTGGTTCCTCAACTGTAAAATGGGGATAATGATAGCACCTACCTCACAGGGTTGTTGTAGCAAATGAGTTATTATTCATTAAAGCACTTTGCACAGTTCCTAGCACATAGTAGGAGCTATATAAGCATTTATTCTATTCCTCTCTTCCTTTCCATCATATGTACATAACATAACTTATCCAGCCAGTTCCAATTGATAGGCCCCTGCTCAGTTTCCAATTCTTTGTCACCACAAAAAGAACTCCTCTAAATACTGTGAGTCCTTAAGATTTGAAATGTCTGCTATCTGAAGGAGCAGAGCCATTCTGATGCCTCCACCCATTCTCCCCTTGCCTTTCTTAGTATCTTGGCCTTTTTTTAGTCCCTTCTCTTCTCCCTGCCTCCGACCTTCCCAGTGTTTCCTGGCTGTTCAGTCCTCCCATCTGCCCTTCTCCCTAGCTGGTCCTGCCCTTCATTGCTCCAAATGTTTCTTTCTCTCTTCACAACTGGGAGCAGTGTTTTCAAACAAGACTTTAGGTTGAAGACTAGGTGCCCAGGCATGACGGGTGGGCTTTCTTAATGTGGGACTGCTCTAGGCCAATGAAATCACAGGGATGGTCCCTATCTTCCTGCCACCTTGCCATCATTTTTTGACCCCAATTGCTGCTTAGTGGTTAGGAGTTCCCTTGATGCAGTATCTGTCCATGTGGGTTAAGCCTTTTAATGCCCCTTGATGGTGGGGCACTTCATAGTGTTTCTAGAAAAGGCCAGAAGGTCCAAAGGAAAGAGGGCCTGAAATGGAGCTCCTTACAGTTCTACTATTTTACTAAGAATAGGTGGTGTTACCTTGGGAAAGTCACTTCTCTCCTCCAAACCTTGCTTTCCTTATCTGAAAAGTGAGAGGGTCTGACCAGATTATTTCTAAGACCCTTTCTAGCTTTAAAGCTTTGATTTTACATGGAAGCAACAATCAAAGAGAGAGAGTGAGATGCAGGGATAGATTTTTGATAAGAGCAGAGGAAGATATTGAAAAGAGGGAGGGCACTCAAGGTCAAAGGATTTCTTTTATCAATTGAATGTAACTTTCTTGAAGGTAGGAGTAGTTTCATTTTCATTTTTTTCTCCCCAGCACCTAACATACACATTAGGTGCTTAATACATGCTTAATGGTTGGTTGATGAAGAAAATATATTTTTAAGAGGGCTTCATAAATTTCTTATCAGCCATTAATAATGGGGAAAAGCCATCCTCATAGGCCAGAAATAGCTCACCACCTGCCCAGTTTCTTCTGCCCATCTCTTGTATGCACTGGGGCTTCGGAGGTTGAGATAACTTTTCCCAGATCAGAAGAGACATGCAGTCAGGCTTCCTTGGAGCACCCACACCACTGATTTATTAGTACATGCAGTAGCATGAATGAGGAAAAGGACTGAGCTCAGGAATCTGGAACAGCCAGACTGGCTGCTGCCAAATGGTAAGAACAGTTTTAGGTCTACTCAGGATCTGACTGCTGCTCCCGCCCACTGCCCGCCTTCCGCCTTCCTCCTGTCCTTGAACACACAGATGCCGCCTTCCGCTCCCTTGCTCACCAGTTTCTTGAATTTCCACGCTTCCTGGCACCAGTTTTCCTCACTTCAGATTCTCACCTATGTCTGGTTATTCCTTTTCACCCCCAGCTCCATATATATATGTGTACCCCAGTTGACCTTTCCTTGATTTTTCCTCATTCCCTATGGGCTCAGGAAGGGATGGGCCAAAAATCTCACATACACACACACACATATATGTGCATACACATATTCAGACACACCTAAATAATATGTATATACACACATACATACACACTCTACCTGGTATATAGTAAATGCTTACCAACACTTTTTCATTTAATTGGACTCATAAAGTTGGGCATATAACAGACCTGATTATAGATTAGTAGCACTAGATGGCCAGATGAATGCTCCTCGAGGGCAGGGATTGTTTTGTTCTTTCTCTTTGCAGCCCTGGGAACCTCTCAATGGGTCTGTGATTTTCTCAATGTAGCTGTCCCCATACCACACCCCCCCCCCAATGATATTTCCCCATCCCTAGCTGCCCATCTATATGACTCATTCATATCCTTCTATACATCTACCACAGGGGATCTATCCAGGGTTCTGGAGGTCATCCTTTCCTTATTCCAACAAAAAGATACTGATAGAATTCTTGGGATGTTTACCCGTGACCCCTCACCCGTACATGTGACCAGTAGTTTTCAGCCCTATGCCTCTAACCAGTGATTGTGGGAGAAGGAGGGCAGCGGATGCTAACAATCACAGTTTGCTTTGATAGACCATCTGTAAGCTTTAACTTGGCCTTACATACCGTAGGCACTTCATAAATGTTTGTTGAACGTCTTGAATTGACTACAAGGCAGCCTTGGATTTTTGTCTCAGTTTTGCCATTAGCTAATGACTTTGGGCCAGGCATTTGACCTCTGTGGATTGGTGTTCTGCTCAGTAAAATGAAAGGGCTGGCCTACATACTCTCTAAAGTCCCCCCAGCTCTATAATGCTGTAATTTTCTCTGATCCATTCCTGGCACAGACATAACCTGTGATGGTATCTGGATGTAGCAGAAGGACTGATGTGCCCAGTTCTCTGTTTCTACTTCGTTCCTGCCAGGTTGTCCCTGAAAATTAACTTTCTGTTCTTCCACTGCTGTACAGGCCAGCTAGATGCAGGGTCTCATCCCACAACTGACTCAACCACTTTTGTCAATTACCTAGATTCTGCTTTGGCTGAAATCTAAATCATGTCATCTGGGCTATAATGGACCCAGAGCAGCACAATCTGCTCGTTAGCTTCCCAAGTAAAAAAGAAGCAACCCAGATTTCTCCCAGAATTTCAGGGAGTTTGGGGGAGTTCAAAGCATAGCCATGGAAAAGTATTTTATCCCCAAGGATTTTCAGAGTGCTTTTCCCAGTTTGCCTCTGGAAAACTGGATCCTGATCTTCTATAATGATCCTCTTGGTTTTCTGTGATTCTCATTAGAGGTTCCTGTCATAGACCAGACAAGAAGTCCAGTGAGGCAATGTGCTATAGTGGACAGAGCTCTGGCCCTGCAGTCCTGGGTTCCAATTCTATCTCTAAAATTTGCTAGTGTAATTTCCCTGGGCCACAGTGACTCATGAGCCCTGCCCACAAAACCTTTGGGACCTGAGGGTGGGTGTGGGGTGGGAGTGAGGGCAGGGTGAGTGTGAAGGAGAAGCTTGGGGAACCCATTCCTGGATAATGGAGGCTACATGTTCTTCTTCTCTGGATGTTTAGTCAATACTAAAAGACCTGGGCTGTCTATTCCTTGTTGAAATAACAGCAGCAACAGCAGCAGGAGGAGGAGGAGGAGGAGGAAGAAGAAGAGCAGCAGCAGCAGCAGCAGCAGTAACAGCACCAGCAGCAGCAGCATTTGTATAGAGTTTTATTATTTGCAAAGCATTTTGTAAATGTTCTATCATTCGATCCTTCCACTGACCCTGTGAGCTAAATGCTATTTCCATTTTACAAATGAGGAAACTGAGGCTAACTGAGGTTAAGTGATTTGCTCTGGGTCATCTAGCTAGTAACAGGGCAACTAGGTGGTGCAGTGGATACAATGCTGGGCCTGGAGGCAGAAAGACCTGAGTTCAAAGCTAACCTCAGACACTTACTAGCTGTGTCACCCTGAGCAAGTCACTTAACCCTGTTTGCCTCAGTTTCCACATGTGTAAAATGAGCTGAGAAGGAAATGGCAAACCATTCCAATATCTTTGGCAAGAAAACTCCATATAGGGTCGCAAAGAGGCAGATAGGATTGAAACAAATGAACAACAAGAACCACCAAATATAGCTAGTTAACATCTGAAAAGGACTTAGACTTGGATGTTCCTGACTCCAAGCCCAGTACTCCATGCACTATGCCCCTCTACTACTTCTCTTCACTGTCAACCTGACAGGATCAAAGAATAGAGGGAGGTTTACTCCAATGGAGACATCAGTGCCTGTCCTACATGGCCCCTTCCACCAGAGAGAGGCAGAGACCAGTTGGAAGACCTCGAGTACCTGAGACACCCTAATTCAATGATCATAGAAACAATGTGGAAAAAACCACGGGCTTTGGAGTCAAGGGACCTGGATTCGAATCCTGTTTCTGACACTTCCAGATAGTGTGACCCTGGGAAGTCACTTAAATTCTCTGGGCCTCGGGTTACTCAGCTAAAAAATGACAGAGGTTAAACTAAATGACCTCTCAGATCTCCTGCAACTCTTGATTCTATGATCTTATGATGCAATCTTTGGGCATTTTCTTCACAGGAGTGATTGCTGGGAGGAGTACAGTTGAAGCCTGGATGCCTGAGAAGAACTCAAATTCCTTAGGTTAGTTTTATTTGCCTGCCACATGTGTGTATGCATGTGTGTGTGTGTGCATGTCTGTATGTCTGTCTGTCTTTCTGTCTACAAGGTCCAGGGAGAGTTTGGGACCTGGGAAGAGATGTCTATATTCACAATATTGCTGTATGTAAAATCTGGCACAGACAGGTGGAGGGCATTGTAAACTCTGATATGGTTGGATAAATCCATGTGAACCCCTTGTGGCTCAGGCACATAGAGTCATTGCTTTCCGAAGGTTAGGGAAGTGGAGCGGCCAGCTTTTTGAGAATCAGCCTGAGCTTGGTAGTGGCCCAGCCCACCCTAAGAGGTTCTCCTAAGATTTAGAGATCAATAGCCAACAGCCCAGTGGCTGACTAGATTAGAGATCCAGGCTTTGCTCCGAAGCATCCCTTGGCCATGACAACCAAAGCACCCCAGGAAAATCACTTAATCTCTCTGAGCCCATTTCTTTATCTTTGCACTGGCTATATCCCAAGCCTGCAATGTACTCCCTCCTCATCTCCCTCTCCTAGAGCCTCTTCCTTCTTTCAAGAACCAGACCTAACACCTTCTTCTTCATGAAGCCTTTTCTGATCCACCCTTCTAGCTGCTGGTGTTCTTCCTCTCAAACCACTTTGTATTTATATTTCTTCTCTTTATTCTGTATATGCTTACAGATGTACATGTTATTTCTTCCATTAGAATGTTGATTCCCTTTAAGAATTAATTCATTTTGATCTTTGTAGCCTCAGTGCTTAGCACAGTGCCTGACACATAGTAGGCACTTAATACATGCTTATTGATCAATTTATTCATCTTTAAAATGGTCATAATACTATCTCCACTACTTACTTCACTGAGCTATGAGATGTTTTAAGATGTTTTGAAGGCTGCAAGTGGGCTGCACGAATGTTGACTGTATCACTGTCGTTACTGTTACCATTATCATCATAAAATTTAGAGGGCAGGTTAATTGTAGGTCAGAACTCAAGGATCTCCAAAGCTGTCTGAAATCTTTAGAGTTGCATGTGTAGACACATGCGCACACTCACACACATGCGCACACTCACACACACACATATACATACACAGCTTGAAAGGCAGTATAGTCTGGTGGAAAATGGACTCTATTTGGAGGCAGAACTCCTTGGCATCCTTCTAAGGCAAATCAGGGTTTGGGTTAAGTCATCTCAAATGTCCCTTCTAGCTCAAAACACTATCATCCTGTGAGTCCTGGATATTGCTGCAAATCTACTTTCATGAATAGTATAGACAACTTTTAGAGACACTTAAAATTAAACAAAAATATGAATAGCATTTCTCTTTTTCTAAAAATGAAAGGAAGGCCTGCCTTGGGTTCTAGGTCATCTTAGAATCTTCAGGACCATCTGGAACATTTCACCCTTTCTCCTTTGCAATTTCTTTATGCTATTTTTCCTTTAAAATCTTTTGCACTAAGAAAAATATCCCCAGAAATCCAAGCCAAAAATCCATGTGAATCCCATCAGCAGACTCCAGAATGACAAGTGGGAGGAGAGAAATGGAAATGCTGCCGTTTCCAAAAGCATCCAATGATCCATCCTTCATCCGGAATTCACTGACTCCTTAGCCCAGCTTAGCTTGTGAAGGGAGGGCTGCGGAAGCCAGGGCATGTGGGCTTTCCATCTTAGAGACAGCATGCTGGCATCTATCTGCCTATCCATCTATTTCAATGGCTCAGGATTTGGTGACCTTTAGGATTCAGCTCAAAATCCAGATGTTCAATCTGGCTTTTAAACCACCAGGGGGTCTGTTATTGGAGGATCACAGAGGTGGAGGGAGAAATGTAAAACTCAGCAGACTGGGTTAATAAGGATGGAGGGGGTGATGAAGAACATTGGGAAGACGCCCGTTCTGCCTCCGTTAAATGGGATGCTTTTTGCTGTTTATATTAACTTCCAAAAAATAAACCAGATTCTTAGATGCCTACTAGCTGCTAATCATAGATCCATAACAGAGTATAGTACTTGTAGGAAGAGAGGGATAAATATACAAATATTCAGGTGCCCTCCACTTTAAGAAAGATTGTTATTGGAAACCAAGACCTTCAAAACAGATTAATTAGGAGATGATTATTTGCAATTCAAACGGATTCTTTCATTTACAAAAAGGGTTCACCACAGGGTTCTTTTAAACAGCTAGCTCCCCTGGTGCAGTTAAAATATAATTAGATTTCGAGAAACTCAGTTGACACAAAACTTTTCAGGAGAAAATCTCTGTGGGAGGCTGGGAGGGGGGCAGAAAGCTGGACTTCTTAGCATCCAGAGAGGTGGACCGGTTCAAATCCTGCCTCCAATATTTACCAGGTAGGTGACCCTGGGCAAGTCATTTTATTTCTATGAATTTCAAAAACATTCATCTGGAAAATGGCGATAATAATACCAACTCAGAGTAGATTTTCACAATTAAATTAGATAATAAAAGACTTTGATTGGTGGCAGATTGGGGGCAGGGAGAGCTGTGGTGGAAGGTAGAAAACAATCCCTACGATCATCCCATCTCCTGTCACTTCCCTCTCTGTCCTGGTTTATGGGGGTAGTGTGCTCTGCTGCTCCTAAACCTGTCCTTCCTCCTCACTGTGATCTCAACTCTTTTCAGCCAGGCCATTGGCCCTTCAGTGGATACACGGTCTTAGTGAACCAGCTTTGGGAACGTGGCCCTCCTGCTCTTGCATCCATAGCTCCCTTGTCCTAGAGCTGTCAACACTTAAACAAACCCCGTTCTTGGATTATCCCATCATGCTCTATTTCTTCCATTCCTGATCACGAGCCGCTAAATGGGGATAGAGGGAATCTAGCAACTCCTGGATCTTCTTCAGATTGATGTTATCTCATCTCCCCTGAGCTTTCACTGTAGCGAGGCAAACATTTTACTCCTTCCTAATGAATTCTCTATCCCACTCACTACAAAAGCTTTTCGAAACCTCTATTATCATCAAACCTTCCACAGCACCCTCACAATGGCTCAGTTGAAGCCCTTGCCTCATATTTTACCAGTTTTTGAGGCTATTTTTCTAATACTCTGGCTTCTCGCCACTTCATATGCCAATTCTTTGACAATCAACCCCCACAATTTCCTCTCTTATTATAGTCTCTCATTAAGAAGTGCTTCTTCTTCTTCATCAACATGGCCAACCCCTCTATATGTTTTTCAGATCCTCTTCCCTTCTTCTCTAGCAGATTACACACTCTGTTGCTTTTCCTCTCTTCTTCCCTCTTTCCATCAACTGATTCTTTACCTACTACCTATAACACACCCATTTCTACCCCATTGTTTTTAAAAATAAAATTTTATTGGTCTTTTTTTAATATCACCAAAATTTTCCCTACTATCCTTCCTGTACCCCTTTCCAGAGAGTCATCTCATAAAATAATCTTTTAAGAAAATACAAAAAGAGGGCAAATCAATATATATATATGTATATTATGTATATAATTTCTGAATATGTGTACAATGTACCATATTTGTGGACCTCCCTCCTCTACAAGGATCAGGAAGAGGTTTCTTCTCAGATCTCTTATTTTTATTCTTGTTCTTTGTAATTTTGCAACATTCGCTTTTGATTTTTTGTGGTTATTATTTCCATTGTCATCGTGTGTTTGTGTGTGTATATGTATCATGTGTGTATGTATGTGTGTATGTGAATATGTATACATGTATGTATATGTGTGTATGTATGTGTATATGTATATACACATATACACACACATATATATATATGTGTGTGTGTATATATATATATAGGCTTTGCTTATTTCATTTTCTTTCTGTCCTCTAGATTCATCATATTTGTAATTTCTTATAACGCAGTCATATTCCTTTCCATTCATGTCCCAAAATTTGTTTAGCCATGCCATAACCAATGGATATCTACTTTGTTTCCAACTCTTTGCTACCACAAAAAATGCTGCTAGCAATACTCTGGTGTATATTAAGATTTTTTTTTCCTATATTGACCTAAATTAAAAAAAAAACCTCACTAGATCTCTCTGTCTTGGGTAACTATAATCCCATATGTCTTCTTTTCTCAGCTGAATTACTTGAAATAGCTGTTGATCCTCATTGCCTTGATTTTCTCTCCTCTCACACCATTCTTAACCCCCTGTAATATGGCTTCTAAAATTAACATTAAGTTGAAACTGTTCTCTCCAAAGTTATCAATGGTCCCTTAACTACCAAATCTAAGCTTTTTTTCTCAATTCTCGTTGAGATTTCAATTCTCCCTTACCCCTATGATATTGGATATTATTGGTCTGTCCTTGATACTGTCTCCTGTCTGGGTTTTCACAGAACTCTTCTCTCTTGGTCCTCCTGCTACCTGCCAAAGACAGCATGGCTAGTGGCTAGAGTTCTTGGCCTAGACTCTGGGAGACCTGGATTCAGATCCCTCTTTTGCTACTTACTGTGACTCTGGGCCAATCTTTAATCCCTTTGAGCCTCTGTTTCCTCATCTGTAAAATGCAGAGGCTAGACTAGATGACTTCCAAGACCTCTTATAAATCTATAATCTCTGACTATGTCCTGGGCACTCTTCCTGAGTGTCCTTTTGTGGCTCATTGTCTGTGTCCATCCCCCTAAATGTGGATGTAATCCAGGCCTCAATCATAGATTTCTCTTTTTTCTCTGCACTCAATGACCTCATTAGCTCCCATGGGATCAATCATCACCTATGTATAGATTACAGCCACATCTCAACATCCAGTCCTGGTCTCTTTCCAGAATCCTGGTCCTATATAACCAATTTCCTATTAGACATTTCAAACTGGATGCCTTGTAGACATCTTGAACTTAACAATTTCAAAACTTAACTTATTCATTCCCCACTCCTTCTTGCACAGTCACTCAGTTGTGACTGACTCTATGACCACATGGACTTTGTCCATGGTGTTTCTTGCTGAAGATACTGGAGTGGTTTTCCATTGCCTTCTCCAGTTTGTCCCCATTTTACAGATGAGGAACTGAGGCAAATAGAGCTTAAGTGACTTGCCCAGGGTCACACAGCTAGTAAGTGTCTGAGGCTGGCTTAGAATTTTGATCTTCCTGATTTCGAGTCCAGTGGCCTATCCACTGCGCCCCACCAAACCCATTCCTCTTCTGCACTGCCCTATTTCTGTCAAGGTTGCCATCATCTTTCTAGTTACCCAGGCCCACAAGCTTAGTGTTAATCTTGACTCCGCTCTCCCACTTATCCCTCAAATACAAACAATCGCCAGATCTTATCACTTCTATCTCCACAGCTCTGTCTGTGCACACATTCCTCTCCATAGTTCATTCCCTTTCCACCTCATGCTTGGACTTTTGCAATGGCCTCTAATGGGTCTCCCTGCCTCCAGTCTTTCCTCACTCCAGCCCATCCTCCATTCAGCTGCCAAAATGATTGTCCTAAAGTACAATTCTGCTCAGCCCTCCCTCTCCCATTCCCTCAACAAATTCTAGCAGCTCCCTTTTGCTTCTAGCATCACCTATAAACCCCTCTGTTCTTACCTTTTCAGTCTTACATATTCATTTACTCCTTGTATTCTGTGATCAAGCCCTACCGATCTACTTGCTGTAGACTAAGCATTTGAGGTGGGATTTGAACCCAGGTCTAATTGGCCTTGTTTCTCTGCCTATAAGCAGCAAATGGCCAAGTCAAAATTCATTCGCAAATCTTCTGACTCCAAATCCAGCTTTCTTCCCACTATCTGCCTCTGCCTCTCCTGTATGACTGTGTGCCAGGCAGGAAATGTTCATTTCTTCATTGGGTCAGTGTTTCAGAACTGCTCGTTTTCTAAGGATGTCAGGCCAAGGATCCCTAGGCTCACTGGATGCTGCCTGCTCTTTCCTACAGCACTCTTGGCATGCACCATTCTTCTCCTCCGGGTCATAGAGTTCCAAGGTTTTATGACAAAGTTCCAAACAACATAAAAAATAAAGTGTGATGGCTCCAAGTAACTTGGCTTGTGAATGATAACACAAAGAAGGCATTCATCTTCCTCAGTTGTGAACAATTCCTCCAAGCACACACTCTCTTCCCTTCCCATGAACTGGGTTTGTCACTGAATGATGCTGAGTGGCCAAAGCCCACTTAGGGGTTGCCTCCTTGTCCTGCAAGGAATTTGGTTTCCATCTGTCTTTTTGTATACTATGCCAGAAGGAGTCCTTCAGTTTCAAAGCTGTGTATCAGATGGGGAAGCTTATTGAGTCTTTGCATTAGGAAGATGCGGGCTCATTTATTTCCTTTATCAATTCCCTCTATCAACTTCCTTAGCTTTTGGAAAAATTAAGCATAATTTATTATTATACTCGACTTTAAACAACAGTGAAACCAATGAAACATTCATTTACAACTATTTACATTCAAGGACAAATTTCTACATACGTTATGTCCATAACAGCTTGGTGGTTAATCACGCTTTTTCTCTTTCCATTCTGTTTTTCCATTCATCTTTGTACTTGAGGATTAATTTTTCATTTTATATATTGGAGCCAATACTACATAGTGGATAGGGTGTATGGGGATGTTCATGGAAGGCTAGCACCTCTGGTGTGAGGACTTGCCAAGCCCTTTTGGGGGCTGTTCATCTACTTTTGGCATCTACCTGTCATCAAGTGCTCACCTGGGACTCTAAGAAGCTGTAGCATGTACAGCAGCCACACCCCAATAAAACCATCTGCGAAAAGGCTAAACCAGGCTAAAGCAAGAGGCCCCAAACTCACTGGTGAGTTAGAGCAATGCCTTGCCACTGGACTTTTGTGACTCTGGAAGAGAGAATGAGGCTGATGACTTTGTGCAACTCTGCCTCACTTATATCCAATTCATGTGCAAGTCCAGACATCATCTATGATGTCATTGGTCTTCTAAAAAATGAAGGATGAACAACTACATTGTGGATCAAGGATCCAACTTGGAGAGAAGATATCCTAGGTTGAATTTCTGTCTTAGACACATATTGGCCCATATGGGTACATGGAAGATGGGCAGTTTGTGCTGAGGAGCATATCCCTTGGCATTGAAGGAAAGGGAAGGGCTGATTGGAATTAAGTCCT
The DNA here is from genome assembly GCF_011100635.1 of Trichosurus vulpecula. NCBI lineage: Eukaryota > Metazoa > Chordata > Mammalia > Diprotodontia > Phalangeridae > Trichosurus > Trichosurus vulpecula. The sequence continues at coordinate 190,445,395 of NC_050581.1, read as the reverse complement.
AATCAGGACTTCAGTGAATTCACTAAGGGTACAACTTTCTGAGCTGCCACAGTAGGGGGAGTTTGAATATTAAGAGTTCCCTAGGCCAATGAACTCACAGGTCTGGACACCAAACAAATGAAAGCAATGTTCAACCATTTATAGGTCCTGGCATTATAGGGGCAAAGAGCATAATTTATTTTTATTGCTTCTGTTATAGATTCCAACAAGAGTGCAGCAAATTCAACTACAATGGAAGAATGTGCCTATTTCTCTGTAGTCTGCCAGCATTGACTTTCATCATTTTTAGTTATTTTTACCAATTTAATGAGCATGAAGCAGTAATTCACAGTTGTTTTAATTGGTATTTTGCTGATTGTTCAGAACAGCCAGGTTGTGAATAAAGGGCTGGACTTGGAGTTAGTGAGATGGAAATTAAAATCCTACCTCAGGCATTTATTAGCTGAGAAACATAGGCTCTCAGCCTCAATTTCTCCATCCATAAAATGGGGATAATAACGATCAAGTGAAATAATATTTGCAAAGGGTTTTACAAACCTTAAATTTTTTTAATAAATGCTAGCTATTATTATTATTATTAATAATAATAATTTTAAAGTTAGACTTTTTAAAGTGATTATTCCAAATAAGAATATCTTCCTTTGAAGGTTTATCCAATGGGAGCTGGGTACAGAATCAAAAAATATATTGGTTCTTTAAAAATTTTAGATAGTAAGCTATCTGTTAACCTAGGCATATCTGGGCATCTTGCCATCTGCCCTGCCACTGATACCCTGCAGCATATCCTGTCCTCCAGAAGCCAAAGCTTCACCCCACAGCCCATGGTAGAGTCAGGCCTCTTAGGATTATTATAACCTTGCTCTGGGGCTCAGCTCTCCTGCTTGTTGAGTGTTAGCTCTCATAGTCCTAGAGTCTGAGAACTTGAAGTGACCTTAGCTGTCAACTGGTCTGACTCATAGATGAGAGTTATCACTATAATATCGAGGCAAATGCTATGCTAAGAAAGTTAATTAGTCCACTATATCTGGGCCACCCTGCACCAAGTTAATTTCTTCATTTCTTTTTATTTTCCTTCCACCTTCGTTTCTTTTTTCCTTCTTTCCTTCCCTCCTTCCTTCCCTCTCTCCTTTCCTTACTTCCTTCCTTCCTTCCTTCTTTCCTTCCTTATTTCCTTCTCTCTCTCCTTTCCTTCCTTCCCTCCTTCCTTCCCTCTCTCCTTTCCTTTCTTCCTTTCCTTCTTTCCTTCCTTTCCTTCCTTTCTTCCTTCCTTTCCTTCCTTCCTCCCTCCCTCCCTTCCATCCTTCCTTCCTTCCTTCCTTCCTTCCTTCCTTCCTTCGATAGTCCTCTCTTGCCCAGGCTGGACATGCAGTGATCATTCATGGCCTGATCTCACTGCTGATCAGCATAGAAGTTTAGACCTTCTCTCCTCCCACTACAATCTGTTTACTCCTCCTTAGGCCTTCTACTACTAGGTCTTACCATATTGATGAGAAACTTGGAGTGGATACCTGATCAGCTGTACCCCCTCTGAAGCTCTCAACTCCTGAGCTCAAGTGATCTATCAATTCTAGCAGAGATTACAGGTGTATGCCACTCATACCTGGCCTGGCCAAGTTTTATTTCCCATCTAGCCAGAAACTTAAACCAGGGCCTACCTGGTCTACTCAGCACAGACTTCTTACCATCTGCCTTTTTTCTACATACAACCAACAGTCCCTTTCCTGGCCGCCATTGCCCTATTTGTGTTATCTCAGCACTAAGCCCTGTTCCTGGCATTTCACAAGCAGGTGCTTAACAATTTTTTTTCATTTCTGCAAATATTTCATTAGTCTGTTCGTTTATATTTATCCTGATTATGTTACTTTTTTTCTGCAGAAATTTATTTTTAACAAAATTAAATCAATTTACCTTACCCCTACTACTTTCTCCTATTAATATCCCCAACAGAAAATGTATCTACCTTCCACAATTTAGATCAGGAGCTCTCACCCTGGGGTCTACCAACTCCATTTTTAATACTTCAGTAACTGCATTTCAATAGATTATTAATCCTATGTATGTTTTTTGGCATTTAAAAGCAATATCATGAGGAGTCTATAGGTTTCACTAGATGTCAAAGGGACCCATGATACAAAAGAGGTTAATAGCCCCTGATGTGATGAATATTTTATTTGAGGCCATGTCGTGTTGTAACAAAACAAAACAAAACAAAACAATATCTGGCTTCAGAGAAGCTCAGTTCAAATGATCTACCACTTACTGGCACAATGGCCCTGGGCAAATCAGATCACTTCTCTGACCCTCAGTTTCTTCATCTCTAAATTTGACATAATACTTGGAAGCTAGTTTCTAGTTGCTGTATCATAGCAAATTTCAAAATGATATAAGAATTATTTTTATATATCATATTGTAATAGTCAAAGAGCTACCACCACAGTCGTGATGACCTGGCCTCCAGTCAGATCCTCCTGATATATACAAACCATGTGACCACTGACAAGTTAGTCAGCCTCTCAGCGCTCTGGGCAGCCTTCTGAGGTTTTAAGCTGCTGAAGGGGGGTTGATCAGCTTCTTCACAAAGGAGTGAAATCACAGATCAAGTTGCCATTGCTAATGCTTGCTCTAACTACCTTACAAAATTGTGGTGAGCAAAGCAAGTTATAAATGGATATAAATGTAACTTATTATCATTCCCTTTTCTTCTTCTTTCCTTGCGTTTAATTCTGTGATCCAGGTGCAGTTTCTTATGGTATACAGTGCAGGATGAAGGATCTAAATTTATCTTGCACCAGATTGCCAGTTTTCCCAACAACATTTATTAAGTAATGAATTCTTTCCACAGTTTTTTTTGTCTGTAGGTTTGCCAAACGCTAATCTTTTGTATGCATTTGGTTTTATATCTGGGATTTCTATTTTTCCCAGTAACAGACAATCTCTATGCGAACTGCTTCATAATATTCTTTAACAACAGGGATAATGAGCCCCTCTTAATTCACTTTTTAAACCTCCCAATTAACCCTTGATGGTCTTTTCTGTGTGTTCTTCCATAAAAATTCCATGATGGTTTTATCCAGTTCTAACAAGAAGCCCTCTGGTACTGCATTAAAACTGTCAATTAATTCCTCTTTATTTTTGCAAGGAGAAAAGCGTGTGCTTGAGAGGAAACTGGGGTATCAGGGAGGTTTGCAGGCTGAATTCCAATTGCAGTCATGCACTTGGAGAGCTGTTTACTATCCACAATTCTCACTGAAGAGAATGATAGGAAAATCAAGCCAAAACCCAAAGAAAACAAAGGAGATTCATAGGGAAGCCTGGCATAACAGTGTCTACTGAGCAAGCAGTGAGGCTTTAGTGAGCATCTACTGGGTACTTCACATGGGGTGGCATGGTCAATGGTGTGCTGAATGCAAAAGGTAGAAACCCTGGGTTCACATTTTGCTTTAGACATTTATTAGCTATTGTACTTTGGGCAAAGGATCTACCAGGGGTCAAAACCTGCAGCCTTGAGGCTGCATGTGGCCTTCTAGGTCCTTGGGTGCGGCTTTTTGACTGAATCCAAGTTTCACAGAATAAATCCTTTTATTAAGGGGATTCGTTCTGTGAAGTGTGGGTTCAGTCAAAGAGCTGCACTTGAGGACCTAGAGGGCCACATGTAGCCTTGAGGCTTCAGGTTCCTCACCCCTGAATCTCTAACCTCAGGAAGCACTCTAATGTTATCTATTAGGTTACAAATGTGTGGTGATAGAAATCACAGGTCCTGAATGCTCCACCCTGTCTTCAGAATGGTACCAAATGCCACAGGCCAGAAGAATGAAATGATCTGGAATCAGAGGTCTTGAGTGCCAACACCAGCATTGCCAATACTACGTGTGTGATTTTGGGCAAGTCACTTAACCCCTGTGGGCCTCTATTTCCTCATCTCTGAGATGAAGTGGAGGTGGAAGGGGGTTAGAATAGATCAGAGGTAGGGAGCCAGGCCACGTGGCCTCAAGGCCATAGGTTCCTCACCCCCAGGTGTGGTCTTGAAGGTCCTTTCTAGGTCTTATTCTTATGATCCCTTCACTCAAGGAGGTAATAATTGCCCCTAGGCCCCACTTAAACATGGAGTCCCAGAAAACTATTCCATATTTGAGGTATCTTGTCTCACATCCATGAAGCTGTGCTCACTCTATATTTTTGATTGATTAATAACATATTATCGAATTTTCAAAGAACCAAAGCCACACTTACTTGCCTCTAAATTGAAGAACCTCTTACCCTTCAGAAACTTGAGACAATAGCTGCCTATTTACAAAGTTGTGTTATACAGCATAATGCATGAGAGAGAATGCTGAATTTCTAATCATATGACTTGAATTCAAATCCTGGCTCTTCAGCTTACTACCTGGGTGACCTTCTACAAGTTACTTTCTGTCTTTGGCCCTTAGTTTCATCATCTATAAAATCAGGAGTTTGAACTGGTGACTTCTAAGGTCTGTCCCAGCTTGAAATCTAGAATATGTTGAGCCTGCAATCTCAATAATCACTTAGTGGTTTTTATTGCCAAATGGTTCCTCATATTTCAGTTCACTAAGAAATGAGCCACTTTCCTGACATATCCTTACCTAGCTTAGGTTTCAACCCCTTAGTACTTTTGATTCTATTTCTGTTTTTTTTTTAAGTTGAGTTAAGAGGTTAATTTTCCCAAGTCACAGAATCTGAGAATTAGAAGGTCCATCAGGAAGAGAAAGGGAAAGAGAAAGAGGAAGAAGGGAAAAAGAAAGGGGGAAAAGGAGAGAATGAGAAAATGGAGTGGGAAAGGAAAGCAGAAGAGAAGGAAAGGGAAAGAGAAGGCAAGAAAGAGACAAAAGAGGAAAGAGGAGGAGAGAGGGCCAATATGTAGAAACCAACAAGCAGCAGCAGCATTTATTAGGTACCAGTTTTGTACTAGGCCCTGGGTGATAGAAAGACCAAAAAGTGAAGGATTCCTTACCCTCAAAAAGCTTGCATTCTACCGGGGGAGAAACATCATGTGTGCAGATGACTAAATATAAAATATATACCAAGTAAATGCAGAACAGTGGCGGATGGGGTAGAGGAGAGGGAGGGAGAAAATCGGCTTGAAGCAATTCTTGCTTTTTAAATTGGATGATTGTTTTAGGAAGAACAGCTGAATCTCCCTTTTGCTAGGAAGACCCTGACTTTCTGCTGTTCTCAAGGTGAAAGGTCTGGGGAGAACAGCTGTGGATGATGGTGTGCACATTAAGCAGGGAGATCTGCTGAGAAGAGGGCGCTGAGCATGGGCTGGGGGTGGGGGAGAGCAGCGGAGAGGGGCTGGAGGCTGGGGGCTGCCCCCCACCCCATATGGAGAGTCTCTCATTCTTGGCGAGCCTGCTCCAAGGAGATCAGGGCGGGGGCGGGGGCGGGGCTTGGCAGGGTTGTGCTGTTGGCTCCTTTGCACAGCTGGCTGGCCTTGTTGGTGTTTTCTCCTAGGCTGTAATCTCCAAGTATGTTTGCTGTTTGGATTGGAACAGGAGAAAACATTGGTGGTCATCTGCTGTGATGGGACCAGCCCTGTTTTATTCTTTTGTGAGGCCTTGGCACTAAGAATCCTAACTAGAGCTGGGCCTGGCCTGAGGTCACTGTGAGTGCCTGCCTCCCTTTCCCCACACATTTCAAAGCATCAAAGGTTTTAGAGTTGGAAGGCATTTTAGAGATCACCTTGATGTGGATACAAATGGTACCCTAAGGGTTAAGATTAGGGGTTACTTTCCCAGGCCCCCTGAGGGGTTTTGAGGTTCATTCTGTAGCCCATCCTATAATTTGAGGGTGTCTTAATACCCTTTCCCCCTTATCTTGAAATACCCTACACTTGTACTGAAAGAACTGCTTTTGTCCCCCTTACCCTGTGTCCCCTATCCTGTCATTCATCTTTCTCATCCTGTGTCCTGACAATTCTTCCTTATCTTAAAGTAACCGCCTTCCTCATCTTCTTTGTACTTATTGTGTCCCCAAATCTCCAACCCCCATAAGAAACCCTCAAAACTACATGATCATCCTGAACATCTCTATATAAGCAGGGCTCCCCCTAATATCGGGGTCTTGTTTAGCTTTCTTGCTAAGGAGGCTTGTGATACTTTTTCAAGTAAAGTAAAAAAGCTCCCATTGGCTGAAAGAGAAGGTCTAAGTGAATTCTTCCACATCTGAAGCTGCTCTCCTGACTCTGACCTCACAAACCTGGTCCAGTCCTCTTACAGATGAGGAAACTGGGGCTCAGAGAAAGGAGGTGACACGTATTCAAGGTGACCTGAGTCATTAGGTGTCAACACCAGATCTGTGCCCAGACCTCAGTCAGTCAGTCAGTGAACAAGCATTGCTCAAGAACTTACTATGTGCAAGGGACTACACCAAGTGCTAGAGAGAGAGAGAGAAAGGCCACAATATTATCCCTGCCCCGAGGAGGAGGTGATACATAAATAATTGGGTATATGCAAGATCTGTATATATCTGAAGGCAATCTGAAGGACAAGGCAAGAGCTTCTGCTGTTTAAAAATTTAATTAATTAAGGCCATAGCTCAAATCTTTATTAAACTTGCAGAGGAGATAAAGATGGGATGGATACCTAAAATATTGGATGGCAATTAGTATCAAAAATGTGAGGTCCAGTCACTTTCCTCAGAACTACATCTTGGCCTCAGATAGCTCACTGGTGCCCAATAAAAATGTTATGCTGGTGTAACTTCTTGCTAAAATGCACATCTAAGTTATTATCCTTTCTTCCTTCAGTTTCCTTCCTTCCTTCCTTCCTTCCTTCCTTCCTTCCTTCCTTCTTTCCTTCCTTCCTTCTTTCCTTCCTTCCTTTCTCCCTTTCCTCTTCTCTCTCTCTCTCTCTCTCTCTCTCTCTCTCTCTCTCACTCACACACACACACACACACACACACACACACACACACACACACACACACATTTTCTCTCTTAATTTCCTCATCTATAAAGTAAGGGGTTTGGACTTGTTGGCCTCTAATGGCCCAACCAGCTCTAAATCTATGGTCCTACATGTGGCAAGACTCTGGATTTACCCTGCCAATTCTGTCCACTAGCAGGTCAGGGCTCCAGAGTCTGGCTGGATATATCTTCCCCTCAGGATTCTAGGGGTGCCTCTGAGGGGCTGTGAGGTTCTTCTAATTCTGTCAGCTTGTGTACCCAGTATATTTCTCCATAATTCTGGTGTGATTGGTTAGATAAGTACTTTTTGAATGATTGTTGAGTTCATTGAGGACGATTTATAAGGTTTTATTACAATTCATACAATGTAATCTGTGAATCTGAAAGTATGGAAACATCGCTAGAACAGGGATTCTTCACCCTTTTCTATGTCCTAGGTGCTTTTGGCAGTCTGGAAAAGCTATAAACCCCTTTTCAGAATGTTTTAAAATAAATAAAGGAAATGCTAATTTTCAGTTAGAGGTTGGTGAAAATAAAGAGGTATTTCTTTTCCCATTCAAGTTCACTGACCTCTTGAAATCTATCCATGGATGCCTTAGGGGGTCTGTGGATTCCAGGCTAAGAACCTGGATAAGAGAGACCCCTCTTTCTTCTGTTTGGATTCTGTTTGAAACATTCTCCATGACCTTCATGAACACTTTAGGTGAGTACTGGGTTTTCTTTTTTTTTGACTCAACTGATGTTGGCCTAGGAACATTAATCAATGATCTCTATGTACCCACATCTGTCCCTCTGGTATGATACTAATATATACACACCTCCTTTTCAGGGCTCTTCATTCACCATTGGTGTTCACCTGTTATCAAACTCTTACCTGTGGCTCCAAGAAGCTGTAGCATGCACAGTGGCTACACCCTAGTAAAACTGTCTGGGCAGCTGGGCTAAACCACAGTGAGGGTTACCAACAGGCCTCAAACCTGTAGGTGAGAAAGAGGGATGTCTACATATGCATATGAAGACTTTCCCTGGCAGAATGGGTGGGTGAGAAAGAAGTTGTTCCAATGGCTGTGAAGGCAGCTGAATTTGGCACTGTGGAGTGCTTAGAGCTTGGTCAGACACTGAAGATGCCGAGGTCATCCACTGCATGCCAGGCCATCACCAGGCATCTTGACTTTTGTCTTGCAACTGGACTTTGATGACTGTGAAAGAGTGAGGCTGACTTTGCACAGCTCTGCCTCCCTTAAATCCAGTCCATGCCCAAGTCAAGATATAACCCATGATGTCATTGGCCTTCTTCAAAAACAAAGAATGAACAACAGTGAAATATGCGTGGGAAATGCTTTTTTGGTAAGCCTTTAAAGACAATGCAGTGTGGTGGATAAAGTGTTAGACTTGGAATCAGGAGGGCCAGGGATCAACTATTTGTGACCTTAGGCAAATTGGTTAATCTCTCTTAGATCCAACGTGGTTATCTGTCAAACGGGAATAATACAAGTGCTTCCCTCATAAGGTGCTTGTGAGGACAAGTAAGATGACATATGTAAACATATGATCGTTTTGTCCTTCCAAGGCATAGATCTATTTTATGAAAAGCACGCAGCGAGCCCACTAGGATTTCATCTCTCTGCTACTGTCAGTTACATGATTGTCAAGTTCTGGCCGTGTTCAAAAACCCATTTGTCTCTCTTCCAGGTTTTCATGTGTTATAACTCTGATGTGTTAAAGCATTCTTATTAAGATTTCATAGAAATGAGAAAGTAAGTCTATGGGTCAACCCTTGTGGATACTTTCTTTTTTTGTACCTGTGGTTTCATTGGAATGAAGAATTTCCAGTATGGAAACTCCCTCCATTGATGTAGCACCCCTTCTGGTTGCCTTTTTTGGGGGGTGCTGTTGCTATATTCTTATGAAATTTGATATAAATCTCAGAGGCCACCTGATCCATCCCTCTCCTTTTAAAGATGAGAAACTGAGGCCCAGAGAAGGTAAGTCATTTGGTCTAGACTGTATGTGTTTATTAATTTTATATTTATTACTTATATTTTATGTCCCTTTCATCTCCCCCATCAGAATGTAAACGTCTTGTGAATAGGAATTGTTTTATTCTTTGTACTCATCCCCAGAACCTTGTACCTAGCACAGTAAAATACTAACACAACAAATTACTTATTGTTTGATTTTATCAGAGGCAGGATTTGAACCCAGGTCCTTTGATTTTGTTTCTAACAATCTTTTCTCTGCACCACGCTTGTCTTTGTCTCATAGTCTTAGAAAGTTGTGTGGGGACCATTAAAGGTAAATGGCCTGTCTAGAATGATATAGCTGGGTTGTTTCATAGGCAGAACTTAAACCCAGCTCTTCTTGACTCTAAGGCTGATGTTCTTTTCACTACATGACTCTGTCTCAATATTTACTTGGTCATACATTTTTGCTCCATTCTTTTGGAAAATTACCATCTTTTGTTGTCTCTTAAAAAGTGATCCCTAAGTGTCTTCACTATGGGGCCCTTTTCAGTATGAATTTTTCCTCTATCTGTTGGTTTGGTCTGCTGGCTCTCTCTGTGTCCCATTGCCATTTCTGCCTTCAGGACTACTTCTGTGAAATGGGAATGACTGCCATCATTTCTCTTTCTGTCTAAAGTCATCAGAAAGTAAATAGGAGTGCATTATTACCTGAATTGATGCTTTCACATATGACATACTTCCTTCCAAGTATTCTGGATTTCCTAAGGCTTTTTTGGGCTTGACGTCAATTAAAAAAAAAAACCCGAGAAATCCACTTCCTAGCAAATCTGTCCAGAAGTGTGATGGTTTATTTCTGGAGGTCTTCAAGGAAAGACTGGATGACCGTTTGTCAGTTATACTGTAGTGGGGATTACTTTGTGTATAGGTTGAGCTAGATGGCCACTGAGGTCCTTTACTTTTCTCAAAATCTGTCATCCTGTTACTTGAGTACAAAGAAATCTAGATTCCAACCTTGTCTCTATCACTTATTGTGCAGCTGTAGATAAATTTCTTACTCTCCCTGAGCCTTTGTGTCACCAAATGGAAAACAAATTGTAGCTACTGTTGAGAGCCTCAAATGAGATAATAGGTGCAGAGAGCTTTGCTAACTTGAAGTTCTCTTAATAACTGTCTCTTAGTCTCTTAGTAATTGTCTCTTAGTCTCTTAGTAATTGTCTCCTTGTCTCTTAGTAATTGTCTCGTTGTCTCTTAGTAATTGTCTCGTTGTCTCTTGGTAATTGTTTCTTTGTCTCTTGGTAATTGTTTCTTTGTCTCTTGGTAATATCATGATCTAAGCTTAATTTGCTATATTCTTTCCTATTAATGAGAACTATAAATTGTTACATTGTTTCCCATCAATACTGTGGTTCAATCTTAAGTTGCTACATCATTTCTACTCATTGCTATGGTCTAACCTTAAAAGACATCATTGTTTCTACTCCATATTGTAATTCAACCTTTAATTGCTACATTGTTTCCATTTACCATTATCATCCACTCTTACATTTCTACATTATCTCCATTCAACATTATGGCCTAACCTTTAATTGCTACATTGACTCCTATTAATTTTATGGTATCAGAAATGTAAATTTTCTTTTTGTGCCTACTTTTCCCATGAACCTGGAATAATGTGCACAGAATTGTCAGAGAACCCTGGACATAAGCTATAATGTAATTGTAGAGAAATGTTTCATTTCACATAGCTAATCTGTTGGAAAGGTGATGTAATAATTCCAATTTGAAAGAAATTATTTCTTTTTGGAAAGCTTATGCAGGTGAAATCCTATTATAATGAAACCACTGGGGTGGCCCCTTTCCTTAATTGTGTTAAAGTTTTGTCTTTCTCTAGTGGAAATAGAATGTAGTCAGTAATCAGCCAAAACTTTTCCCTGTTTCATAGTAATGAACTAACAGAATCATTGCTACATTCCACCTGTGCCACTCTCTAACCACCATGTTTGGCCACTGGCCCAAAATACATGGCAACGATTCAGGGGGATTTGAGTTTGTGTGGTTAATTCATATCTAGACCCAAGTAAGGACGGATAACTAAAACTGCCATTGGCAGAAGGCTGCTAGTTGTAGCAGTAAAAACACCTGCTTTTCACCCAGGAATACCAATTAGCAAATGCATTTGAGCACAAGAACAAGTCAGAGACATCAGGCAGTGGGAAAAGAAAATGTTCACCCTCAAAGAGAAAAATCCAGCAGGATTCCACTATGGACCAAAATGCTATTTTTGTGGTACAGCAGTGGGATGACTAGACCTCTGGACTTGTAGTCGGAAGAGCTAAGATGGAAATGGAAATAGCTATCACCCTTCCTACTTCCATCCAAATCAGAGGGAGGTGGATGGGAATGCAACCTGACCCAGGTGCTTGGAGGACATAGCAGTAGAGTGGGAATGTCTTTAGATTTGGAGGCCACAGCTCATCTTTGACACTCACTAGCAATGGCTCAGTGCGTGAGCCTCAGTTTCTTCATTGGTAAGGTTAGGATAAGAACAACTAGAGTTCCTACTTCACAAGGTTGTCATGAAGATACAATGAGATTTTTGTAAAGTGCTTTGCAAACACTGGATATGTCAGTTATTATGAGGAATTAATCAAGAAACAAGCATTTATTAAACACCTGCTAGGAACAACAGAGAGGCATCATGGTGTAGGGGATAGGCAGCTGGTCTCAAAGCCAGGAAGAGCTGGGTTCCAGGTCTTTGTAAGGATGTTTAAGATTATAAATTGCCAAGAAGTTTCTGACCTGAATTAGAAGTGGAATTTCCTCATGTGGACCTTCCCTATACCAAAGAAATCTCCCTGTGCCCACCCTTTCATAGGGCCAGGAAGTATGCTAGGTATTTGTGATATTAGGAGAAAAATGAAACAGTGCCTGCCCTCAAGGACTCTCTTGGGGGAAACCATACAAACATTCAAAATATGTAGAGTGTAAAGGAAGAGCATGTTGCTGCTGCTGAGAAAGAAGAACAGAGGGTATGGAGCAAGAGTTCAGGCCTCCGGGCCTTGGCATCTCACAGAGGACCTTTCCAAGGCCCAAAGTTGGATGGGTGTTTTGCTGTGTACTGAAACTACAATTTGGGTCTTACATTTCTTCAAATGACTAGCACTATCCATTAGAATGTAAGCTCCTTTAGGGCAGGAATTGTTTTTCCTTTTTCTTGATATCCCTAGCCCTTAGCACAGTCCTTGGCACATAGTGAGTACTTAGTAAATGCTTTTTGACTGATTACTTGACTGAAGAATGGTCACAGCTAGCAAGCATGCAATGAAGGCACAGGAACTGGAGAAGACAATAAGAGCTCCTGGTTCTTCTCTTGGATGATACCACTGTAAATGGACAAGAGCTTTTTGGAGATTATGTGCCAAGACTGTGTTAGCTTTCAGGGAGATTTGTTCGCAAACTCACACAATCCAGACATTGTCAGAATAAATTTCAAAGTAGCTCAAAGGAAGTAAAAGAATGTTCCACTGACCTAAAAAATCTCTAGGAAAGTCTGCCCCCAAAGGAAGGGCAGCTAACAAGAATTAAACTTGTAATAAATCAACATATAAAATAATTGAGGAAGGAAAGGGAGGGAACAGAATAAAAAGTGCTCAAAGCAAAGTACTAAAGTAGATATATAGGGAATTCATAATTCAACTTAGATTTTCATCATCTGGGAGTCTGAGTTCAACTTCAGTCCTTATCCCTAGTCTTAAAGAACTAAGACAAAGCCTGGAATGAAGCAATTCCTATCTCCCCCCACCATGACCTTACATTCTAGGGGGATGGGGGGATGATAGCACACACACTTAAAAGCAAATACAACCTCTGTACAAAGTAATTGGATGGGAGAGGAGAGATATGATAAGCAATAGAACAGTATTTAGGGGTAACACTGAAAGGATATAAAGGAAAACGGGAAGATTAGGAACATCAGTAGGTATAATGGTCAGGGAATTTTTTCCAGCTTCATTAATCTATAGCTTGGAATCACAGGGATTCTGAGTGGTGTCACATACAACTAAGCAGGAGCAGGTTGCCTAGCCTTTCATGAGAATACAGGCAAGTTTGATTTGAGCACAAACCTCTAAGAAAGGAATGGACAGGTGAAGGTATGTATGAGGTGGTGGAACAGATGTCTAATCCCTGGTCTTTTCTGATAGTCAAGGCAAGGGGTCAATGGAAGCCTAGTGTTTTCTCTGAGTCATAGATTTGGAGTTCAAGAGATGTCAAAGGCCATCAAGTTCCATCTCCTCATTTTACAGATAGGAAAGCTGTAGCAAAGAGAGGTTCACGTGACTTTCCCAGGGTAATGCAGCTAATAAATATTCGAAATGGCATCTAAACCCAAGTCTTCGTAAGTCCAAGTGGTCTATCCACTATACCATGTTACATTTATGTTTTGAGGGTCCTTGGGAACTAATTGATCCAATCCATACTGCGGTAGAGCCATCTACATCATTGTCAGGATGCATAGCACAGGTATGCTTTTGTCTTAGTTTGACACATATGGCAGCTGAATTGGAGATCTTTTGTGGATTCTATCCTTCCTTACTCTTAGCTCACTTTTCCTTTGGCATAAATTCAATTCCCTCTTTTACTCCAGAATATTAGACATGGTCTAGGACCTTTCCCTTTTATTGCAGTAGGTAAAAAGGTAATTTGGAAGCAGCTTGTTTTACCATGTCTCTATTTCTATTTACCAAGATTTTCCCAGCCCTGTTGAGCATGATTTATAACAATTGCTGTGAAGTGAGCTGGTCGTATTAGTTTCATAAATGTGTGATGGTGTCACAGAAAAGGGAAATGATTGGTTCAAGCCTAGCGTGAGTTGTGCTTGAGAATATCCTTGACTTCAGTATTCTTAGCTAGGGCAACCGGGAAGAGAAGCAGGTTTCATCATTTTGGAGGCTCCCATGTTTCCCCCTGGAGTGAGAGACCCCTGTTTCTAGTCTTATTCTTCACTCCCTTCTGTTCCATGACTCCAAGATAGAAATCAGGTGTTTAGAGGACTAGTGTCTTATGTCAGTGCCTTCATGTCCCCAAATGGGGACACAGATTGAAAGAGATGGCTAATCCTATGAGGCACTCAGTGGTTGTGACATGCGTGTGACATTAGCAGGAAAATAGGTGACATAATGAAGGTAGACCTGGCATTGGAATAATAAAGATCTCAGTTCCAATCCTGCCCCAGATACTTACTGTCTAGGTGACTCTGGGCAAGTCACTTAACCTCTTCCAAGCCTCAGGATTCTCATCTCTAAAATGGGGCTAACCTCATAGGATTGTTGTGAGGATCAAATAAGATAATATGTGGAAACTGTTTTGCAAACTTCAAAATGCTATATAAATACTAAATAAATACTAACTGGTATTCCTAACAAGGAGGGCTATCTCTTCAATGGAGCTTCCTTCTGAGGGAGTTCTTCCTTACTAATGGTCTTGAAACAATATTGAATCTAGATCTTTTGGGGGGAGATAATGTAGTAGGAATTCTTGTTCAGGGAAACACTGGCCAACATGGCCTTCTTGGTCCTTTCTGACTCCAAGGTTCAAATATGCTATAAGGGAAAGCTGCAGAATACCTCCTGTCTCTGTGGGTCAGGCATTTTTCCTCCTGTTCTTGGTTTCGTGATTAATTTCATCATCCACACCTAAAATTTCTGATAATATCCTTGCTCCTCCCATTGTTGAGAATGATATTCTTTATAATTATAGGGATTTCCCTTATAATTACATGTATATAATTGAACATGTGTAAATGTATATAATTATATATATATACAATTATGTATATATTATATATAATTATATATGATTAAATTGAATTTAAAATGTCTTAGCCTTTTGTTCACGGGCATCAGCATAGGTCTTTGGGACATTTGGTACCAGATATTCTCACTCACATACTCTCCATTCCCTCCCCATTGCCCATGCCTCTGCCTCAGCTGTTTTCTACATCCAGAATGCTATCCCTCCTCATATCCCCTTCTTGGAGGCCTGAAGTCCATTCAAAGCCCAGTTTAAGTACCCCTGCTTTCATGAGGCCTTTTCTGATTTCCTCAATTGAGAGAACTTCTCAGGCACCCAAATCACTTAGCAATTACTTGGTAAAGGGCTGTCCAAAACGTGGCCCACTGGCCACATGCGGCCTGCAGTGCAATTTATGTAGCCTGCCTACACCATAGAAATTTACATAAATGCTTTAGTAAATGAAGCCATGCTACCGCAGAGCTCTCACTAAAATGGCAAATCAAAATACACTGTCTATGGTTTCAATGAAAACCTAAGGTTGGACAGCGCTGACTTAGTGTATGGTTTATACACATGTCTGTGCACATGTTGTTTCTACCCAATAGAATATAAGCTCCTTGAGGACAGGGTCTATCTCATTTTATCTCCAATGCCTTGCACAGTACTTGGCACATGTAATAGGTATTAGTTAATTAATTAATTACTACTCATTGAATCATCTTGAATATATTATGTTACAAATGAGGCAGTGAGGTCCAGTGCCCAATTGTGAGCCAATGGATTGAAATTTGAATCTTCACTCTGTTACTGTGACCTGCAGCAAATCAATCTCTCTGGGCCTCAGTTTTCCCCCTTGTAAAGTGAGGAGGTTAAAGCAAGTACCTTCTAAGGTTCCTCCCAGCTATAACACTATAAAGGATATACTGAAATTGAAAGGGATTCCACTAACAAGAGGAATGTGTTGAGTCAGTACCCACCCCATCAGTCCCAAAGACAGGCTTGGTACTGAACTACTGCAGCTGTGGCGTGAGGAGAGGCTCTGGAACACTCTGTGACTCTCCTTTGTATCTGACTGAAGCAATTAGAATGTTTTCTTTTGTTTGGTAGCTGTCTGTCTATATGGCACACAAGCCCAGAATCAGTTATCAAGGACCTCATCTATTCCCACCTTTTCCTGAGCCCCAACATCACTGACATGTGGGTGTCCAGCATTTGCTTGAGATCTCAAGTGACAGGCAACTTACTATATCCTGAGGCAGTCCATCATACCATGCTGACACAGCTCTTATGATTCATTTCCTGGAATCAAGCCCAAATTAGCCTCTTCACAATGTCCACCCCAGGGGTGGAGAACCTGTGACCTCGAGGCCACATTTGGCCCTCTAGGTCCTCAAGTGTTGCCCTTTGACTGAATCCAACATTTACATTCAGGACTGCACTTGAGGGCCTCGAGGCCACAAGTTCTCCACCCCTGGCTCATCCCTTTCTCAGAACATATTCCCCTAACTGGGCCGAGTGAATCTCCCCTAGTCCCTAGCCCAGTCCTCTACATCCAGGAGGCACATAATTATTTTTGAATTGAATTCATAGGATTCCCCCAAATGTTAGAGGCTGAGATTGGCTCCCCAAGCTCTAGCACCCCGTTCCAAGCCCTGTGTCCTAAAGATTCCACAAGTGATCTGGGAGTTGTTGATTGTTTCTTCAGGACTGGGACCAGCTTGGATTTACTATCAGCTATGCAAGCCAAGTACATTTGTCTCTCTCCATTTGTCCCAGATGAATCGCCAACATAGGATGAAAAGGTTCTGGGGAGAAAGAGAGGGCGGGGGGGGGGGGGGAAGTGCTGCGAACATTTTAATGAGAGTAGGTACCTGATTGCTTGTCAAAAGAAGAAAAAGCAACATGCTCCTATTTCCTTCTCCTTTGATGTTAAGAATCTTTTTAAGAGATAAGTCTCTATTGTCTCCTTTTTGCTGTGCCATGATACCTCAATTAACAAATCCTCCGGGAACAAATTCCCTTTCACAAAGGTAGCCCAGGCTTACATGGAGTTGGGGGGAGTTCTGAAGCACTTGGGGTCTGAGTGTGTGGAGAGCAGTAACAGCCGGGGAGGGAAAGGCATTGGAGCTGTCTCAGGGATGGATCCCTCCTGGCCAGACAAGGATCTGATTCTGGCTGAGGGAATGGCCTAAGTTCTGGGGCTTTGTAAGGCTCAGTCACCCAGGAGTGCTGGGTCCACTTCTTTCTGTCTCTCTAATCTCTCTCAGTGACTTCATCAGTTCCCTTGGGTTCAATTAACTATATTTATGCAGATGATTCCCAAACTTACATGCCCAGTCCTCATTTCTTTCTTCAGCTCCAGACTCACATGTCTAGTCACTCCTTGGATATCGCCTACTGAATGCCTCATAGGCACCCCCAACACACGTCCAAAATTTGCCTCATTATTTGCACCCCTATATGCTCCCCTATTTTTAATTTTAATTTGTTTTTTTTTCAATTAACAAACGTTTATTTTCTCTCTCTCCTATTCTGCCACCTCATTTAAAAGAAAAGCAAAACCCTCGTAGCAAATATGCACAGTCTAACAAAAGAAGTTCTACATTGGTTGTATCTAAAATGTCTGCTTTTTCAGCATCTTGAGTTCATCACTTATCTGGCAGGAAGTGGACAGGCAGTAAGTTCAATCATGGCTCCTCTGGAATTGTAATTGGTTGTTGAATTAATCAGAGTTAAGTCTCTCAAAATTGTTTGTCTTTATAATGTTATCATACAAGATATTTTCCTGACTCTGCTCACTTCATTCTACATTAGTTCAATTAAGTCTTTCCAAGTTTCTGTGAAGCAACCTCTTTCATTATTTCTTATGGCACAGTAGTCAGAAGCAGCAATACAAGTACACTCCCAAGGTCTCTCTGAAGAACTTTGGAATCAGCATGATATGCCCACATCAGAGAGGTGCTGTGCTCTATGAGCAAAGCAGAATTGCAGTAGCTCAAAAGAAATGTGAGATGCACAACTCCAAATGCTCATATGGACTATTCACGCCCAACCTGTGGTAGAGCCTTCTGAGCCCCTGTTGGTCTGATCTGCCACAGTTGGACACACTGTACCTTGACTCCAACATAGTGATGTCATTTTGGTCCTCTTTGAGAATGAAGGACAATGACCAACCAACCAATGGTGCAATAATATTCCAACACATTTGCATAGGAGGGCGCACTAGGTTTGTAATCAGGAAGACCTGAATACAAATCTGACAAAGCTTTATGTGTGTGACCCTGGGCAAGACAATGAACCTGTTTGTTTTTAGTTTCTTCAACTATAAAATGCAGATAATACATGCACCTACAACACAGAGTTGTTGTGAGGATCAAATTAAGTAAGATCTGTGAACTGCTTAGCACAGTTCCTGGCACGGAGTGGGTGCATAGGGAATGTTTGTTCCTTCTCTTCCCTTTCCCCAATTGATGACCCACCTCTATTTCTAACAGGGCTGGTTCTATCAAGAACACCACCATCCTTCCTATGCCTGTGATATCATATCACTAACTCTGACCTCTCCTACTCCAGATATCAAAAGAGTGGCCAAGTGGGTGGATCTACCTAAGCACCTCTTGCATCCCTAACCTTCTCTGTACTCATGTGGACGCCACTCTAGTTTAGGGCCTTATCACAGCTCACCTGTTCTGTTGCAATACTCTCCTAACCAGCATCCACATCACCAGCCAATCTCCTCACACAGCTCCCACTTGTCTTTTCTTGTATATAATATTCCATTTTCTTGTTGTTGTCGGTCATTCATGTCCAAATCTTTGTGACTCCATTTGGGGTTTTCTTGGCAAAGATGCTGCAGTGGTTTGCCATTTTTTCACCAGCTCATTTTACAGATGAAGAAACTGAGGCAAAGAGGGTTAAGTGACTTGGCCAGGTTCACACAGCTAGAAGTGTCTGAGGACAGGTCTGAACTCAAGAAGGTGAGTCTTCCTGATTCCAGGCAGGATGTTCTATGCACTATGAGGCCACCGAGCTGCCTATTCTCTACTTTCTTACTCTCTACGATTGCACAAGCTCTTTGCAATGTTTGGGCAGCTCTCTCACCTTACCTTTGCCTCTCAGCTGAGATGTTACTTCTTAGACCTGTGTTTTCCTCATCCCCCATTTGTTAGCATTCTCATTCCCCAAATTATTTGCTTTTTTTTTACAATTATCTATGTGTCCACGTATTGTTTTTCTGCCTGATAGGATATAAGCTCCTCAAGGGCAGGGGCTATTTGAGTTTTGCTTTTGTTTCCCTACCACTAGCCCAGTGCCTGGTATACAGTAAGTATCTAATTAGTGCTTATTGAAATGAACTGCTGGACTGAATATTGACTGAGCTCAATGACATCTTTCTTGATTCTCCTTCCTTGTGGTTAGTATTGCCTCTAGAATTCCTTTGTTTTTCTTTCTCTCTTTATGTACTGATCCCCCCACCCCAAAGAAGGGCAGCTTCTTGAGAGAGGCCCCTTTCATTTTTACCTTTGTGTCTCCATTGCCTAGCACAGTGCCTTGCCCACAAAAGTTTCTCCATTGATGCTCTTTGAATTGATTGGAATTGAGAGCAGAGGCTCCACCTCTGGTGTAGGCCAGTCATTAGGCAAAAGGACTGTGCAGTGAGAGACTGAGTCTGGCCAGAGACTTCAATCTAAAATGGATCGCAAGGTTGTCCAGCTTGTCCTCATTTTGTGGCTGAGGACACCAGAGAGGTGAAGTGAGCTCCCCAATATCACACAGGTCTAGGGAGCTGTTCCAGGTTTTGAATTTAAGTCCTTCAGCTCCAAAGCCAATACAATTTTCCTGCATCACATTGAATGCCTAGTCAGGTGGAACAGACTAGGGTGCCTGCTTTGCCTAGAGGGAGGAGAGATGCTCTCTGTTATCATTTGTCTATGTTATCATTTCTTCTTCCGTGTTCATAATTCTATTTCTGGCATGGATGACTTATCCAGTCCCTTAACATGATGCCATTTGCAAGGCCGCACAGTATATCAATCAATCTGTCAATGATTATTTCTAAACTACCTACTACGTGCCAGGCACTCTGCTAGGCATTGGAGATGTAAGTGCAAAGAGTAAAATGATCCCTATTGGCAATAACATGATGCCTGGGTAAACAAAAAATGATAAAATATCCCCCTGTTTTCCCAAGTTGGCATTATGCCAACTCCCTTTCAAGAACACACCAGAAAAGGCCCATTTGCAACCCAAACACCACTCACTTAATAAAATTTGCCCGGGACAATAATAGTGACTCTGTTTGAGAAGACTCCTATCCTGGAACTTTGGATCCCAGAGTGAGTTCCTGGGCATGCTGCCTTCCGGGGGTTGGCCTCGTTTGTTTATTCTTTGTTCCCTGTGAACTGTTCAATACAAGTTCTGCAGTATCTCCCTACCCTGAATAGCAAGTTGGACTCTCCTGGTTCCCAGTGATTGTTTGCAATGCAAATGGCCAGGCTGTGAGCATCGGGTACCATAACCATGGTAACCAGAGGAAGACAAGTTGGCCTGACTTCCTTGGTGAAGGGTAAGCCCTGCCTGCCTTTGCTCCTGCCAGCAGGTCAACCTGCATTAAAGGAACAGGCAAGTCTTCTTAGAAACCATATGACTGGAACCTCTTTTCTCCACCCACCTTTTCTTGGAGGTCAGGATTCTCTGGGCTTGGGGCATAGTTTTTTTCTTTTCAGTTCTTTTCATTGGTTACTTCAGTGGTTACTTCCTTTTCTGTGGATGGAAAGGAAAATAAATATCCATCTTCCCCATAAGCTGGAAGGCTACTCTTTGGTGAATGGATTCCCTTGGCCCTACATGGCTGTTCTCTAGATGAGGCCAGAAGCTGCAGAGAGCTGAAGTGCCTATAACCTGAACTTCTCATCGTTAATTCAGAGAGCCACAGAACAAAGGCAGGAGCCCCCAGCCAACCTGTGATCCCTTTTGGATTAAGGTGAGTGCCAATAGTACAGGCCAGATCTCAGCTCAGAGCTGTTCATATGTCAGTATAGTGAAACCCAATGGTTTTGTTTTCTTAGAAAGATGGCAATCTCTTTGCTTGTTCTTAGGACTCTAGATAGATCTCTGGGGCCATCTAATCTAAGCCCCTACTTTTACAGCTGAGGAAATTGAGGCTGAGAGATGGTAAATGACTTGCCCTTTTTCAGTTTTAGTTTTCTGCTCTGGGATCAGTCATGGGCTTCCTCTCAATCTGGGAGGTGTTTAACCCATAACAAGAGAGGGTATTGGCAATAGGGAAATGGAATCTGATTATGAGAATTGTTTCCTAGACACTCTGATCCTCCAAGGCCTGTCTGAACAGCTGCTACTGAAACGGCAACAGATGAGAAGACAGTTTCCCTTTAATGCAATGGACACCTTAGTCAGGTTTCTGAGTGATCCCAATATTCTGTGGAGAGGTTCAAGCAACACTTTTGAGGTTAGAGGCAGAAAACATGTTCTTCCCTTTCTTTGGAAGGTATCTGTTATTTCTCACAAGCCCAATGTTATTTGCACCTGCTCTCACCTATTTTAAGGCTAAGGTTAGTCACATGTCATCATGGAGTTGTCACTAATTTATATCCATGGATCCCAGGGAATTAAATTATTATGAAGTAAGAATGATCTTAGGATTTGGAGGAAAAGCAGGGGCTTCTGGATGATGGCAGGGTTCTGAGATCATTGCTTTATGACTAGAAGAGAACTCAGGGTCATGGGTCCAACCAGTTCATTTTACAGAGGAGAAAACTGAGGTCTATTGAGGTGAATTGCCATAGAATCATAGGAGGGCCTTTGTAGTTCAAACTGCTGTACAGGGGGAAAAGATGAGAAATAAAGAAGGATGTGATTGAAGAAGATACACATTCAGCTCATGGCCCCTTTTATTATCAACTTTTCACTATCACTGCATCAATGAAAAAACTTAGTTATGACACCGTTTGTTCATTTGGCTGCATGTGGGTGAGGGGAAGAGATGGGGACCTAGGACAGTAATTTTATTCATGCAGGGAGCTCCTGGTATGGAAACATCCTCTACCAAAGAAGACATGGAACTTGTCCTTAGTGTATTGTCTTAACTGAGTTGCCTAGGCACTGAGATGTTTAGGGATTTGCCCAGGGTTGGTAGGTGTGTCAGAAAAGGGACTTGAGGTCTTCATGAATAAACAGTCTTCTATCCAGCATACCACACCATTTCATTTTTCTCATTTGATTAAAATGGAAGAGATACACTGACAGAAAGAAAGAGAAATAATTAAAGTTATATTATAGAATATCTTGATTCCTAGTGAGAGATCATTCCTCATAATTCTATTAGATTGTAAGCTCCTTGAGGGCAGAGACTGCCTTTTGCCTCTTTTTGTATCCCCAGTGCTTAGCATAGTGCCTGGCACATAGTAGGTGCTTGATAAATGTTTATCGCCCGACTGACTGGTAATGATATGATTATCATGGATGACCAAGATTTATAAGACATGAAACAATGGCAGTGGAGAGTGATGGACTTAGAACCAGGAGACAAGGCCCAATCTCACCCACCTCTTCCTCCTCTGTTGCCTCTTCTTTGTCTTCCTCTTGCTCTTCCCCTATGACATCAGAAATTATTTCCATGGCTTCTAAGTTTCCTGTCTTACCAGGAAATGCCTTAGGTACCTGCAGAAAATTGATTTCCCAGACTTTCTTCACTGATCCATGTGTACCAAATCTACTTTCCTGAAACTTCCAGCCTGCTCATTATCAGGAAACAAACTTCACAATTAGAACTCTTCAAAGGGAAATGTACTGTCTCCAAAATGGAGTGGATTTCCCCTCATTGAAGACCTTCAAATAGAAGCTGAATGTTGGGCATGGTATGGAAGGGAGGAGATTATTTGGGGGGAATGGGTTGGACTAGATGGTCACTAAAGCCCAGCCCACAACCCAACTTAGAATGTTTGATTCTACAGAGATGTGATAGAAAAGTAAGAAAGAAAGAAAGAAAGAAAGAAAGAAAGAAAGAAAGAAAGAAAGAAAGGAAGGAAGGAAGGAAGGAAGGAAGGAAGGGAGAAAGGAAGGGAGGAAGAAAAGAAGGAAGAAAAGAAAGAAAGAAAGAAAGAAAGAAAGAAAGAAAGAAAGGAAGGAAGGAAGGAAGGAAGGAAGGAAAGAAGGAAGGAAGGAAGGAATAAAGGAAGGAAGAAGGAAATAAAGAAAGAAGGAAGGAAGGAAGGAAGGAAGGAAGGAAGGAAGGAAGGAGGGATGAGTGACAATCACTATGGACAATACACTGTCAGTTCTGGGGAAACAGAAAAGATCGGCCCTCCTCTCAAGGAGCTCACATTCTAATGGTGGAGACACCACAAATGGGGTATTTCAACTGCAAATCAGATGGAAAAATCTCATGGTACTTGGCATTTCAGTGGCAAATTAGATGGGCAGGCTTCTTATTTAATGTAATTTACACTGATAAAATGATATCAGGGTCACACATCCAGAACGGGGAAGAAACAAAACTTTAACTCAGTTCTCCTTGGCCCTGAAACCAGAGATCTAGCCACTATGAAATGCTGTCTCTTCTTTTTAAATTAAAGAAAATGCAATACTAAGCTATTTTTTAAAAGTCTCAGTGGTGAAAGCCTGAAGTTATAGAATATGCGGATGTTACTTTATGGGACAGGGACATTTGATAAATGAAATGAAATCCTCTGCTCCACATTTCAAAGAACATAAAATAATTGATTTTATCCCTTAGACAATGATGCAGGAAGATACTATACCCTCTCATCTTCTAAACCTTCATACATTAGGTAAGAACAAATTTAAAACATTATTGAAAAAAAGTCTTGCAAATGTTTGTTGATATCTAAACAGTTACTAATTTTTCAATAGATGCACTAATCATAAAATGTTATTTAAGAGAATTCACTTGACTCTTAACTTTTTGTTATGAATAAGGTTCTGGACTACATTTGGTGTAATTATAACATTGAGAAGCAGTGTGGTGATAAAAGATCACTGGATGTGGAGACCAAGGGCTGAAAGTGGAGGTCAAAGCTTGCTTATGTAACTTTGGACAAGGCACTTTACTTACCAAGCCTTCCTCAGTTTCCACATCTATAAAATGAATCTAAATCACTTCCCATTCTAGATCTTAGATCTATAAGAGTCATTCCTTTTCTCTATGCCTCAGTTTCCTTATCTGTGAAATAAAGAGGTTGGACTAAAAAAGGTGCCTTCTAGCCCTAAGTCTAAGATCTATGAAACCATTTCTTTTCCTTGTGTGTGTTTCCTCATGTATAATATGAGGTGGTTGATCCAGCATCTAAGGTCTTTCCCAGTTTTCAACTCATGATCTTATGATCCTGTCAGCTATGGGAAGTCATTAAAGGATTTTGAGAAGATGAATCACCGGACCAGATCTAGGCATTAGAAAAATGAGCATATATTCTAAGTAAATCTCTGTATGATTGTAGCTTGGGTTGGATGGCATCTGGGGGCCCTTGCAAATCCGAGATTCTGTGATTCCATTTAATACATCTTTTCACATATACAATATTAAAATGTTAATAAGATTGACCAACTATATTGTTCACAATTCTTTTCTGAATGCTTTCACTATTTCTGAAGCTTATATTGACCTTTAAATTCATTTTCTGTATTTATGACCCAGAGAACTCATTTAT
Source organism: Trichosurus vulpecula (assembly GCF_011100635.1). Lineage (NCBI taxonomy): Eukaryota > Metazoa > Chordata > Mammalia > Diprotodontia > Phalangeridae > Trichosurus > Trichosurus vulpecula. The sequence continues at coordinate 190,421,027 of NC_050581.1, read as the reverse complement.
GCTGTTTGCAAACCTTGGATGTACATCCTTGGAATTAGCTGCTGGCCTCAAAGTCTGGAGAACATAGAAATTCTTAGCTGAACTCTACAAAAAGATGTAATAATTACCTTAACGAGAGCATAGCCATCCAACTGATAAAACTGATTAGATATTCATTCCTTAAGGAGTGCGTGTGTGTGTGTGTGTGTAAGTGGAACATGTTGCATTTTGTGAGTATAAATCAAAAATGGTATATGCATAGACTCCTTGAGGATATGGGTTATTTTGTTTTTGTCTTTGATTTCCTAGCACATAGTGAGAGCTTAATAAATAAGTGAATGAATGAATAAATGAATGAATGTGTTTCCTCTTATAAGTGGGTATTTCCTTAAATTAAAATCACCTTTTGGGGGTGTGCCTTGAATCATCTAAGTCTTTAAATTAGAATTTGGGCAAGGGACATAGACTCACTGGTGGCCCCTGTTTGAATGTATATAGGAAGCACTTCCTTGTTGTCATGAAAAAGTATTAAGTGGACAGTCAAAAAGCATGTTCTCATAAAGCACATCATATGTTTCCATAGAAATACTGAGTCATCTGAATTTACATTCCCTATCAAAGATTCAATATTAAAAACATAGCTACAATCAAGAACAGCTCATTGATTCCAAAGCTAGTGCTAAATATAGCCTAAAACTCAATGAAAAAGCTGACCCCAAAGCATTATCTTAGCTATAATAAGTATAATGGAATATTTAATAACAGTTGTTATTAAAATATTTTGTTATTAAGTAACATTTAATAAAATAATGATAAATAAAAATATTTTGTTATAAACTGTTATTAAAACACAGCTGCCATACACCTCAGATGCTGCTAATCCAACACCTTCATTTTACACAGGAGAAAATTGAGGACCAAGGAAGTTAATTGTATGAAGGAACATTGTGTACTTTGTGTTTGGGGCATGAGCCTGACAAAAATAATTTTTATTAATTTAGATTAAACTCTTTCCAAAAATTTCTTCTTAGATAGAGGTTCAAAGATGGGCAGAATTATACCATGCATTTGAAAATCTTTCCAACATAAACCATCTCACCATTATAGTTTATAATATCCTCAAATATTAAACACAATGCTACATTCAAGATAAATCAGTTTCAAAGTTTAGTTAACAGTCTCAGAACAATAGTAACTTCAAATGTTGGCACACCTAGAGAATCGTTTTTCTAAAACCAGTCAATTTTCCTTTGACCATTCCCTCTAAGGAAGGATTTCCTTTTTCACAGGGTCAAAAGTGAACTCAAGAGATGCTTACTTTAGGTGAAGAGTTTTCTTTCTTTTATTCTGATCATTAACCTAATTAGGCCAAGGTGTGGGAATAGGTTTATGGAGAAACCACTCTTAACTACGTAAATCAAGTGCTCATTGCCCTTTCACCCAATTCCATCTTTAGAGAGATTAATGAGAAACTGACCCTGACCTTTTACTCAGTTTTCTCAAAGAAAATAGTTAAGCCTTTGGCAAGGCAGAAACCAGATTTCATTCAAGGAATTGTTTTGGCGTTGTAAATTTACAAAAGGCTGAGAAGGACCAAGTACTTCAGATTAAAGTTGGAATTAGAGTTTTGCTAATATTTTGTATTATGTAGCCTCAAGAGGGAAGGAGTTAGTATCTTTCCACAAGTGACTTGGTCAAGATCACACAGACAGCATGAAAGATGGCATTTGAAGTCATGATCCGGGACTGTAGGTCTACACCACTCTGACTTTAGGAAGATGACTTAGATGACCTCAGTCTCCACAAAATGATCTAAGGACCATGTCAAGATCTATCTTTATTTTGAGAGTCAGTTTCCCTGTAGTAGAGACATTCATTGGCGTTCAGCTGCCTCTGGCTCCTATGGTTTCATGCACATTTGCTGATGATGGTGTTGGTGGGTTGCTGGAATTAGTCATTGGTCCCTCAGTCCTCCTACTCCCTTCTTCCTGGCTTCTCTCTACTGTCTTCAAAGCAACAAGGGCAGCTGCTTAGGATCATGCAGCCCATCTGCCCAGAAAAAATAATCAAGGCTACCAGGCCAGTCTGTCTTACCCTCCTGGGCACTTTATGGCTACCTCCTGTTAGAATGTAAGCACCTTCAAGGCAGGGACTGTCTTTGCATCTCTGTATCTCCAGTGTTTAGCATAGTGTCTAACACAATAAGAACCAAATAACTGCTTGTTGATTGGTTGATACCAGGCTGCTTTAAAGTTCCATTAAAAAGTCATAAGAGCCATTAGTTCAAACATTAAATGAGGAGTTTCCAAACCCTGCTCATGAAGTGTTGAAGACAGGTATAAGAGAATGTCCTATAGCACTGATTTTGTGTGTTCATTACAGGGATAGATAAAAATGGGGAGAACGAAGGTAAAGGTCTTAAGTAGGTGGTGTAAAATGAGCCAGTCCATAAAGTTCAATGCTTTAAAAGGGGGAGACTTAGCACACTTCATGGGAAATAATCCTAGTATTTCTCTTGCTGCCTTGATTACTACAAGAACCGTTTACATACTGCAGCCTCCTTCATGGTACATCAGGATGTATACTACTTCTGTTTCAGGACCTGGGTTCAAATACCTCTGTGTGTGACCTTGGGCAACTCATTTAATCTCCTTGGGCCTGGATGTCTTCTTTTGTCAAACAAGAAAGCTGGACCAGATGACCTCTGAGGTGCTTTTCACCTCCACATCTAGGATCTTTTTAGAATTTGCTCTTGTTGGCCTCCTGTAACACTCATTCAGGGAGCAGGCTAAAACAGGGCAGAAGATAAACAGCCTCTGCCCTAGAATTAGCATTCAGCCCTGCTCACAGACTCTGATTTCTTGGACACTGGATGGTGCTCTGGCATTGACCTGTGTAGACCTGTGGTATCTGGCTATTTGGACTCAGGATCCAATACCCCCCACCTTCCACCCCCACCCCAGACACTGGATAGTGCTCTGGCAGTGACCTGTGTAGACCTGTGGTATCTGGCTGTTTGGACTCAGGATCCAGTCCACCCCAGACATTGAATAGTGCTCTGGCATTTACCTGTGTAGACCTGTGTATCTGGCTGTTTGGACTCAGGATCCAATCCCCCCAACCCTACCCCAGACAGACACTGGATAGTGCTCTGGAATTGACTTGTGTAGACCTGTGTATCTGGCTGTTTGTACTCAGGATCCAGTCCCTCCAACCCCACCCCAGACATTGAATAGTGCTCTGGCATTTACCTGTGTAGACCTGTGTATCTGGCTGTTTGGACTCAGGATCCAATCCCCCCAACCCTACCCCAGACAGACACTGGATAGTGCTCTGGAATTGACTTGTGTAGACCTGTGTATCTGGCTGTTTGTACTCAGGATCCAGTCCCTCCAACCCCACCCCAGACATTGAATAGTGCTCTGGAATTGACCTGTGTAGACCTGTGTATCTGGCTGTTTGGACTCAGGATCCAGTCCCCTTTGAGCCAACCTGTTATCATTGTTAATCATTTGACAACAAGATCAAATGTTGTCAACCATTAATAAAATAGTTTAACATGACTAATGTGGAAATTTGTTCTACGTGATTGTGCACATATATAACCTATATCAAATTACTTACCATCTCAGGGAGGAGGGATAGGAGGGAGTGAGGGAGGAAATTTGGAATTTAAAATTCTACTTAAAAAATGAATGTTAAAAATTGTCTTTACATGTATTTGGAAAAAAATAAAATACTATTTAAAAGGAAAAAGATAAAATAGTTTTAGTGGTTTACTTTATTATTTTACCCCAAATGGAATTTGTGATAAAGCAAAAAGACCCCCAGGCAAATAAACTTTAGCTACAAGAATCCCCATCATGTTAACTGTACTGCCTGAAACCAAGATTTTCAACCTCCTCCATGGTGGGATTGTAAACTACCTGAGGACAAGTTCTATGTCTGCATTCTAATATTCATGCCAAGTACAGCAATTAATTAGCAATTATTTATTAAGCACCTGTGATGCACTGGGAACTATGTTAGTTGCTGTGGATAAAAAGACAAAAATAAAACAGTCCCTACCTTCAAAAAAAAACTTATATTCTGCTGAAGGAGATAATAAATATACATATAAGCAGATTAAAAGTATTAGAATAATACATGCAAATAATCTATCTAATGGACATAATGTATTCAAAGTGCTTTGAAAACTTTCAAATGTTATATAAATGCAAGCCATTTTTTAATTGAATACAAGGTTATGTGCGGAGGGAAAGACCCTAGCATCTGGGGGGATTAAATGCAGAAGGAGATATGTGACAGGAGCCTTGAAGGATATTAAGGATTCTATGAGGCAGAAGTGAAAAGGGAGGGCATTCCAGGCATGAGAGACAGCCTGGGCAAAGGTACATATACTAGAGATGTGTTACACGAAAAGAAAGCCACTTTGATTAGATCAAAGAGCCAGTGAAGGACTTTAATATATACTCAGGCTGGAAAGGTTTGTTGGAGTCAACTTGGGTTATGGGGGGGGCTTGCATTTGATCCTTGAGGTAAGTGGGAGCCACTGGAGTTCACTGAGCAGGGTCAGACCTGTGTCTTGGGACTCTCACTAGCACAGTGTACTTTGTGAGCATCAAGAGATCTGGAAGTGATGAGCTTCAACCAAGGAAACCAAAAAGTCAGAATAATCTTGGCTTTGATGGTGGCAGTTGCCAGATTCTGACAGCCCTGAATGGCAGTGAGGGGAGACACACAGAGATTCTGGAAAGAAAACTATGTTTCCATTTTGTAGGTTACACCGTTATGTGCCTGCTATCAAAGGAATCACATAGTGAGAATCCTTTTCTGAGAATAGCTTCAAGTCTAACTCAGGGCAATGAGAAAAGATATGGAAGGCAGCCAGAAAGGGAGTGAGCAGGTCTGGCTACAATCCTCAGACTGGGTCCACAGGAGGAAGGAGCAAACCGGTGGGATTTTTTTTTAACCTCCAAGTTCACAGACCCCCTGAAATCTCAGACTGAATGTTAAGAACCCCCTTTCTAAGCCAGTTTATGTTGACTTATTGGGAAAGTGAGTAGGTGACACAGCGGATAGTGTTAGACTTGGAGTCAGGAAGACCTAAGTTCAATTCCTCAGTGTTATTTCATAATACGTCCTAGCTGTGTGACTCTGGACAAGTCACTTAACCTCCTTAAAAATCCCAGTTTCTTTTTCTGTAAAATGAAGATAATAGCAACACCAAATTCCTGGGGTTATTGAGTGGATCAAATGAGATATCATTTATAAAACACTCTATATTCCAGCTAACTGGCTACTGACTTCCCCTTTCCATCCCCTGCTCGTGTTGAGTTCAGTAAAAATATCCGGGGAGAGCAGGGCATCGCTTTTGTTGGGGGAAATATTTTCTATTTGCCACAAGCCTCAGGAGAAGAAAAACAGTGAGAGAAAGACTTTACATTTGAAGTCAAAAGATGTGGGTTCAAATCCCAACCCTTTCTCTTATTACCTGTGTGGCTTTGGGCAAATTACAAATTACTTCTCAAGGCCTCTGATTTATCATCTGGAAAATGAAGGCACTTACTAAATGCTTGTTGATTGACCTGATGACCTTTGGGCATCATTTCCAGAGCTATCTCTATGACTCTCTGAGCTATGACAAAGTCTAGAAGCGTGAAGAGTAAGAAACTACTTATTTTCAAAAGTTAAGTGCTTTGTAAACCTTAAAACTCACTATAAATGTTATTGTCTATTATTGTATGTTGGGGTTTTGTTTTTCGAAGCTAGGTGGCCCAGTGGATAGAGTGCTGGACCTGGAGTCAGGAAGGTTCTTCTTCCTGAGTTCTAATCATACACTAGTGGTGTGACCCTGGACCAGTTACTTAACCCTGTTTGCTTCAGTTTACTTGCCTGTAAAATGAGCTAGTGAAGAAAATGGCAAACCACTCTAGTATCTTTGCTAAAAATGGGATCATGAAGAGTCAGTCAAGACCAGACAACAATTATTGCATTTTAGAATTCCAGATTTAAAGTTGGAAATGATCTTAGAATCCATATAGTACAACATTTCCCTTCTACAGAGTAATAAACTGAGGCCCAGGAAAGTGGCTCAGAAAACACAAACAGCAAAAAACAGATCTGGGGTCCAAACTCTATTCCCCTGATCACAGTGATAAAAGAGAACCAGCATGATACTGTAGAAATAGAATTGACTGTGGAGTCAGGAGACCTGGGGGCCTGTCTTGGTTATGGTACTTACTATTGTGGCCAAGGTACTTATCCACCTCAGTGTGAAATGAGGTGGGTGGGCTGGGTGACTACTACAGTCCCTCCCAACTCTAAATCTGGGATTCTAAAATACAATAATAGCTAACATTTGGAGAGAGCTTTAAGGTTTGCAAAGCACTTTACATATATTATCTCATCTGATCCTCCTCACACCCACCCTGGGAGGGAAATGCACTGCTCTTCCCACTAATCCATATTAGAATATAAGAATGCCATAGGGTTTTAAAGTTGGCAGAGACTTTGGAGGAAATGGAGTCCAAGCTGTGGCTTTGTAGCTCAGAAAACCAAGGCCTCAAGTATTGGAAAGGGAGAATGACATGATGGCTTCGCTGCTGGACTGATGGTCGGGAAAACCTGGGTTCATTTCTTTAGGTTTGCTTTAAGCAGGAAGACATTGAACAGCCCAGCTGTCTTGCTGAGGGTGCGCCCATCTAAGGGAGGATTTGACATGCTCTGGCATTTTCTGCACTTTATTAGCAATCAAGTGGGGAGGGGGGTGGGAGGGGGGAGAGAACAGGGGGCTGTGGTTCTCTTGGTGTGTAGATTTCTAATTCTACCAAAAGTGGGCAAGAGAGGATAAAGACAGTGCAGTCTGGAAGAGAGCAATGAATAGTAATGATGTTTACCTCTGTTAATAATCTAGTCAAGGAGGAAGTAGCCTCCAGAGCCTATGAGCATGAGTGAGCTGAACCTTGATCTCTTCTCATTAAGGCAAAGCTTTCCCTCTCCCTCATTCCTAGCTGGAAGGGGAGGGGGGGCAGGCAAGGCTTTCTCTTTCATGAAATTAAGACCTTTGCTATCCTACAGGGTAAAAATATAGTGCTCATTTTATTTAATCATGAGGTGTTCTCAAAGCCACCTAGAACATGACACCATGAGTCACCTAGAACACAACACCGTGACATTGAGTAGCTCTTGTTGACTTTTATTAAGAGGTCCTGTCAGGCCCTTGATAAGGAATGCAAAGGAAAATGGCTATCCTGTGGGCCATGTAAATATTTCCTCATAAGACCTGACTATTTGAATAGATAATTAGTGATTGACCACTGGCAGCAGGTAGTAGTATCCATCTGGTATTGCTAATAGCAGCACTTAGGGCAGATTTAAGGTAGAACCTTTTGTCTTAGTTTGGATCCCTTTGTTACACTTCACAAGTATCCCATTGGAACTATATATGGACCACTATGGCAGTACAGGGAATTAGGACTGGGAGAGACGAGGCAAAACTAGAAAAATAAAGAGGGGCCGACCCCAGCCCCAGGGCCCAGGGAGTTCCCAATATCTTGCAGATGTGGTGGGTTCAAAAATAAGCAAAAGAATGAATATACACACACACACACACACACACATATATGTGTGTGTGTGTGTATACATGCACATACATACATAACACACACACATACACACACATTCTTTGCTATAAGGGATAGTTATCTGGGAGCAAGGGGAAGCTTAAAGGGAGAAATTCTAGGCAATGTCAAAACAGAAGATTAAACTATTTTTAAGAGCAAATAATTAGAAAAGGCCCAGGTCATTCATACCAAAAAGCAAGACAAAGTTAAATACCGGGTAGGACTCATCATGCTAGAGCTGAAAGGGACCTCAGAGCCCATCCAGTCCAACCTTCTCACTTTACAGATGGGGCCCAGAGGTATGAGACACAGAGAGATGAAGTAAATTACCCAGGGTTACATAGTCAACAAGTGATAGGCAGGATTTGAACCCAGGTCCTTTGATTCTAAAGCCAGAGCTTTTCTTTCCTAGAGACAACAATGTCTCCCTGGAATGGTCAGGGACCAGGCATCAGACAAAGAACCCTAGAAAACATGGCCGCCATGACCCAAGAAAAGTGATCTTGTTTATTTCCCATGGTTTCCTGCACTTAGGACATGGACAGCTCAGGTCATACAGGTAGGAACAGGTGAATGAAGTACAGGCATGATAAATAGGTGGGTAATGTGCAAAGGGGGATGTAGAGTCAGAGCCAAGGGCAGTTCCTAACATCCAACTAAAAGGAGTGAGGGGTCCTTATGTCATCCTGACTAAGGCTGTAGCTATAAAATATGAACTATTCAGTTGAAAATGAAAAACAAATCAGTCAAGCTTCCTTGCTCCGCACAAAACCAAGCACCCACATTTGTGAGAGGCTCATGATCATCCAGGATAATTCACTTTTTCAGGCTTTTGTTTGAATGTGGACATCATGTAGCTTCCATGAACAACCTCAAACTGATTGCTCCAGAGGAGGCTAGACTTGGAGCCCAGAGACCAGGGTGGAAATCTTGTCTCAGCCATTTACTGCTTGTATGATCCTGTCATCACTGACATTCTCAAAGCCTCAGTGTACCCATTTATTGGCTGGAAATAATAATACTGGTACTACCTACCTCACAGGACTGTTACGAGGAAACATTGCAAACTTGAAAGCACAACAGAGTTATGAATGGCTGTTTGCTTGGTTTTTTAACCTATGGTTTCTTCAGTATGAGAAGCTCCTGGTGTGGCAATTTGCTCCACTGATGCAGATCGGCATCTTCTCTACATCTTATAGTCTTGTGAAGTTGCTTAGGACAGTGAGAGAGGTAAGGAGATAGCTTTAGATCATGCAGCCAAGATACGGCAGAGGTGAGACCTGAACCCAATTTATCAACAAACATTTGTTAAGTGCCTACTGTGTGTCAGGAACAGTGTCAGGTGTAGGAAATGTGAAGATCAAGGGTTCCTACTCTTGAGGCCTTCACAGTCTATTGCTTGGGAAGACGAGTGTGCATGCAGGTTGTCCCCAAAATATCAGTGCAGCTTGAAGTTATTAATGCTTTGAAAACTGTAAACCTTGCTAAGACTTTGATGATAACCCATAGAAGAATATGTATAACTGATACAAGGTAATTTGTAGAGAGGGAAGGAGGCAGTAGCAGCTGGGGGTAGGGACAGGGATAGACTTCATCTAGAAGGGCAAGATTGAGCTGAACTTTGAAGGGAATTAGGGGTTCTAAGAAGAATCTAAGAAGAAAAGGTGAGGAGGAAAAGCATCCCAGTCATGGAGGCCAATCAGTGCAAAAGACAAATATGGGAGATAAAGTGTCCTGAATGAGGAACAGGGAGAAGACCAGTAAGAATGGACTATAAGAAGTATGAAGGCCAATAATGAGTCATAGTTTAGGCTGGGAAGGTAAGCTGGGGCCAAGTTGTGAAGGACCTTGAATGTCAAACAGAGGAGTTGATATTTGATACTAGAAGTAATTGGGAGCCACTGGAGTTTTTTGTTTAATTGTTTTTCAGTCATGCCTGATTCTTCAGGGCCACATTTGGGATTTTCTTGGCAAAAGTACTGGAGTAGTTTGCCATTTCCTTCTCTATTTCATTTTACAAATGAGGAAACTGAGCCAAAGAAGGTTAAGTGACTTTGCCAGGGTCACACAGCTAGTAAGTGTCTGAGACTGGATTTGAGTTCAGAAAGATGAATCTTTCTGTTCCAGGCCTGGCACTCTCTCCACTGTACCACCGATTTAGTGAGCGATCTAACCAGACTTATGCTTTAGCAAAATCCCTTGGTTTCTATGTGGAAGATGAATTAGCACAGGGAGACACTTTAAGCAGGAAGACAATTTAGGACCTGATGAAGGTCTGAGCTAGGATGGAGGCTGTGTGAGTGGAAAAATGGGTATATATGCAAGGGACTGGAGACCAAGAAATGACGAGATTGGGATGTGGTAATGTGGCAGAAGAGCCAGTGGTTCCAGTGAGTGTCACTTTTCAATGTGCTCTGTCCTGAGCTATAACTGAGGTGGGACAACTGAGGTTTGGTATCAGGTACCAGCATCTAAGGAGGTGCTGCTTTCTTCCCTGCTCTGATCCAAAGATGGCCATCTAGCCCCGTGCCCTGTAGTCCTGAACTTCACCTTCTGCCTTTCCCAAAAATCTCATCTTTATGCATCTCTGCTCAAATTTTCCCTGGTCCCCATCTTCTTTCGTCCTCTAGAAGCCTCCTCTTTTATGAATAGACTCTCTCTTTTAAATTGATTTTTAGTTTTAGTTTACAACACTCAATTCCGCAAGTTTTTCGGTTCCAAATTTCTCCTCCCCCCTCCTCCCCAAGACAGCATGTAATCCAATGTAGGTTCTACATGTACCTTCACATTCAACTTATTTACATAATAGTCCAGTTGTAAAGAAGAATTGTAACCAATGGAATGAATCATGAGAAAGAAGAAACAAAACCAAAAAAGAAGGAAAAAAAGAGAGCAAATAATTTGCCTCAATCTGCATTCAGACTCCACAATTCTTTCCCTGGATGTAGATAGCTCTCTCCATCATGAGTCCTTTGGAGTTGTCTTTGAACCTTGTATTAAAGAGAGGAGTCAAGTCTATCAAAGTTAGTCCTTACACAGACCATGTGTCTATAATTGTGTATATTGATCTCCTGATTCTGCTCCCCTCACTCAGCATAAGTTCATATATATCATTCCAGGTTATAATGAAGTCCGTCTGCTCCTCATTTCTTATAGCACAATAGTATTCCATTACATTCATATACCACAATTTGTTTAGCCATTCCCCAATTAATGGGCATCCCCTTGATTTCCAATTCTTTGCCACCACAAAAAGAGCTGCTATAAATATTTTTGTACATACTGGTCCATTTCCCACTCGTGTGATCTCTTTGGGATATAGCCCTAGAAGTGGTATTGCTGGGTCAAAGGGTATGCAACTTTGAGCATAGTTCCAAATTGCTCTCCAGAATGGCTGGATCAGTACACAACTCCACCAACAATGTAACAATGTTCCAATTTTCCCACATCCTCTCCAGTATTTATCATTTTCCTGTTTTGTCATGTTAGCCAATCTGACAGAAGAGATGTGGTGCCCAAGAGTTAATTTTGAGTTGCATTTCTCTAATCAATAGTGATTTAGAGCATTTTTTTCATATGACTATAAATATATTTAATTTCTTCCTCTGAAAACTGCCTGTTCATATCCTTTGACCATTTCTCAATTGGGGAATGACTTGTATTCCTATAAATTTCACTTAGTTCCCTGTATATTTTAGATGTGAAGCCTTTATCAGAGACACTGATTGTAAAGATTCTTTCCCAATTTTCTGCTTCCCTCCTAATCTTTGTTGCATTGGCTTTGTTGGTGCAAAACTTTTCAATTTAACATAATCAAAATTGTCCATTTTGCCTTTTGTAATGCTCTCTATCTCTTGTTGGGTCACAAATTCTTCCCTTTCCCATAAATCTGACAAACTGTTCCTTGCTCTCCTAAATTGCTTATAGTATCAGCCTTTATTCCTAAATCATGAACCCATTTTGACTTTATTTGGTATACAGTGTAAGATATTGGTCTGTGCCCAGTTTCTCCTATACTATTTTCCAGGAGTTTTTGTGAAATAGTGAATTCTTAGCCCAGAAGCTGGACTCTTTGGGTTTATCAAAGAGTACATTGCTATAGTCGTTGACTACTGCATCTTGTGTACCTAACGTATTCCACTGATCCACCGCTATGTTTCTTAGCCAGCACCAGGTAGTTTTGAGGACTGCTGCTTTATAGTACAGTTTAATATCTGGTATGGCTAGGCCACCTTCCCTAGCATTTGTTTTCATTAATTCTCTTGATATTCTGGACCTTTTGTTCTTCCAGATGAATTTTTTTATTATTTTATCCAGCTCTGTAAAATAATTTTTAGTAGTTTGATTGGCATGGCACTGAATAAGTAAATTAATTTGGGTAAAATTGTCATTTTTATTATCTTAGCTGGCCTAACCATGAGCAACTGATGTTTTTCCATTTATTTAGATCAGACTTTATTTGTGCGAAAAGTGTTTTGTAATTGTGTTTGTGTAGGTCCTGGGTTTGTCTTGGCAGATAGACTCCCAAATATTTTATAGTGTCTACAGTAACTTGAAATGGAATCTCTCTTTCTATCTCTTGCTATTGGGCTTTGTTAGTAATATAAAGGGATCCCGAGGATTTATGTGGGGTAATAGACTTTCTTTTAGCCTAGGTCTCTTCCTCTTACTTCCCTTCCATCTTTTGTGGTTCCCTCAAGCTCACCTTTCTCCTGAAGGTACCATATCTTTTGCTACCCCAGGGCCAGATGCTCCTTCTATTAACACCTGGGTGAGGATGAATTAGAAAAATCCTTGCTTCTCACCACTACTTTCAACCCCGCTCTTTGTAGACAGCACCAGCTCAGACACCACACGTCTTTAAAGTTCGTTTATTTAACATCCTGCCGTCTGCTGCTGCTCCACCTTCTTAACCACACTTCCAGGTACTAGCTGTGAGAAGAACTAGGCCACTTGTCGTTGCTCCTCAACAAGGCAAGTCAATTTTTCTCTCTCATTTTTCCACTCATCATCTTTGTGACTTCCCATACCATGACTCCCTTCTGGGACCACCACTCTGCTATGTGTGTTGTTTTCCCCTATTAGAATGTAAGCTACTTGAGGGCAGAGACTAGTTTACTTTTGTAGTTGTATGCACAGTGCTTGGTACGTAATGTGTGCTTAATAGTTTTTATTCTCTTTCATCCATCCATCCACCCATTCATCCATCCATCCACCCATTCATCCATCCATCCACCCATCCATCCATCCAGCCATCCATCCAGCCATCCATCCATCCATCCACCCATCCATCCATTCATTCATTCATTCATTCATTCATTCGTTCATTCATTCATTCATTCTATCCTGACCAAATTCTCTTTGTTGCTGCTGTCTATGGACTTCCAGGTCACTCCTTTTGTTCTTAATAAGTTTAGTGCCTCTTTTTTCTGTAACATTTCCCTGCTTTATAATCCTGAACTCTACATAGTCCCAACAACCTCTCCACCTCATATCACTGTGGCTCATCTATCCCTGATCACTGAATTGGCCCCAGGTTCTGGAATTCCAAGTCATGGCTCTACACTTGAAAGTCAAAAATGACGGTTGTTGAGAACAACGTCCAATAGTGTATATTTGGAGTGGCCTAAGAGGAGAAGGTGATTTCGAATGGTCTAAGGTAGACAGTGAATGTTCATGAATGGAGAATGGGAAACTCATCCCCAGTGCTATGCCACAAGATGAGAGTAGAGAAGGGGAGAAATGGGTGCAGAGACTTGGAGCCCCCATTACTGTTGGCCACTGTGATACGTGCATGGGACAGGGCTTATGGTCTGATCACTAGGTATCTCCACACAGAGTACAGAAGTATGGAACAGGCAATGATGAAAAATAGATGGTCAGATGTTATCTGCTACTGGTATGAATCATTAGCAACTGAGTTCACCTGTGACATTCTGTGATGGAAGGAGTTTGGAGATGGGGGAAGGCATCAATTTTATAACTGATTGCAGTCAGAGAGGAGAGATTATGGTTTTCCATGGGAAGCTATTCGACATTTGTGTGTGTGTTGTATACACACATATGTGTGCAGGTGTGTATGTGTATGTATTTGCATATGCACATGTATACATAGATAAGGAAATTGTAAGTTGAAGTATAATGGGAAAAGCATTAAATTTGATGTCAGAACCTAGGTTCAAATTCTGTCTTGCTACTCAATATCTATATGACCTTGGTCCATTTCCTTATTTATTTAACAGGGTTGGATTTCAAAGGTCCTTTCTAATTATAAATCTTAGGAGTTTAGGAAGATATATAACTTGCTCTAAGTCATAATGTGAGTAGACCAAACCTCTAGCCAATGGGTAGTGGGGTGGGGGTGGGGCAAAGACTTCAGAAGTAGAGTGTTGTATTGCTGTCTAGGAGGAAAGATCAGGCATTCCAAAAAATCAAGCATGACCATGGCCCGACCAGAGCCTGATGAAGTGACTTATCTGGTTAAAGCAGAAGATGACATTGCATACATAGTACCAGGGAGAAAATCTGGAGAGTTGGGAGCTACTTACTAGAAAGAGAAAGAGAAGGAATGGTTGGAGAAATAGCTTCTTTTGGACCCAAGGAGAACCAATCTAGTCTGTCCTCCACATGGCAGCCCTTTGGATACACATAGGTGGCTGGCATTCCTGCCATCCTTGAGTCTTCTGTTCTCCAGACTTCACACTCCTGTTAACTTGTTTTTCCTTTAACTAATCCTTGCATGTTGTGGTCTTATACCTCCTGCTTGCCCTCCTTAGAGCTCTCCAGCTCATTAATGGCCTTCTGAAAATGTGACATCAAGGACTGGACAAGATGCTCCACAGGAAGTGAGACCAGATCAGAGCATGGTAGGACTTTGAGTTCCCTCTAGATACTCCATCACCTTCAATGACCCCTGAGATCCCATTAGCTCTTGGGGCACTTGGGCAGAACTGGCTGGCTGGTAGTGAGCTTAGGGTCTTAGTTGTTTTGTTTTCCCCAAAAAAATTGTATATGCAATTACTAACAACAAAACAAAGAAGAAAATAAACATTTAAGATAAGTGGTAAAACATGATATAAACACTCCATTATTTGTTAAGGCAGAAGCAAATGAATTTAAAAAGCAAAGGAGATTTTGTGTTAGTCTATGTCTGTTTCCAAGTCTGCCTGAGACTCGAGTTCCCTCCTTTCCATTCTGCCTTCTCCTTTTCCTTTCCTTTCATCCCTTTTCTCTCTTTCTTCCATTTTCCCTCCCTTCTTCCTTTCCTCTGCATCAAGTTCCCTCCTCCCACCCTCTCCCTGGGTTCAGTCAATGTACCCACAGTACGGCTTCTACTGATTTCACTTGGCATCATTTCTATTGCCTTTCTGTATTTCTTTGTTATGCTTCATGTTTATTGCTTTGAGATCACAATATTCGTGTATGCATTTATATATTATCATATTTATTTAGTCATCTCCAAACATTGGACCTATGTATTGTTTCCATTTTTGTCTCTGTAACAGAGACCATAAACAGTTCTTTACATGTAGGCCCTCTGGCCTTTGTGTACTATTGTTAGGGTTATGTCTTGGGCTTAGAATTGCTGAGTTAAAGGTATGACCAGTTGGAGAGCTCTTGCACATTGCCATGTTTTCTCTTGAATTATCTGCATCAGTTGATGGTCCTTTCAGTCATGTATTGAGTGCCTATTTCCCCATAGCCACCAAACACTGGATTTTTATCTTTTTTATTTTTGTTGATGTACTGAGTATATAAGGTAGTATTTGAATATAGCCTTGATTTGTTCTTCTCTGAATATTAGACAACCTTTGAAAGCAGGGCTCTTTTATCTGCCTCCCCAAACCCAGCACCAAGTTGCTAGCGATGCTGTAACTTTGGCAGCCATGATAGTAAGTAACCAAGGAATGGGTGTGGTTGATGAACAATGTAATCGGCCAGTTTACCATGAAGATTTTCTAGGCTCATAGATGACCACCTTGGACATCTTTTATCAAGATATAATCTGTTCCCTACCCTATGAGGAATTCAAAGGAACATTGTGAAGAGCAAGGAAATCAGAACCAGGAGATCAGTACCTACAATGACTACAATAAAATGCAGTGGTTTAAGTGCCCAAACCTAGAGTCAGGAAGACTCATCTTTTTGAGTTCAAATCAAGCCTCAAACACTTACTAGCTATGTGATCATAGGGAAATCATTTAAACCCTGTTTGCCTCAGTTTCCTCATCTGTAAAATGAGCTGGAGAAGGAAATGGCAAACCCCTCTAGTATCTCTGCCAAGAAAACCCCAGATAAGGTGAGGAAAGAGTCAAACATGACTGAACAATGACTGAATAAAGGACATGATATTGAATATAGTGATCATATTTCATTCCAGAAAACTGGTGATCAAACTCACATTCTCTGTAAAGAGAAGTTGAAACTTGAGGGTCATGGGTTGTTTATAGTCAGATAAAGCTCAAGTTATCAGTAGATTTTGATTACCCGGTTTTCTTTGCCATAAGTCATATGGAAATGTTTGGTTAATTGGAAAGTAAAACATGATAAATTCCTTCTCATTTACCTTTCTATTAGATTATCAAGTTCTTAAAGAAAAACATTGACATTACAGTGTAGCAACAATCTTGCTAGCAACTACTGTGGCTGTGTAAAACCAACAACAACCAGCACACAGAGGGCTGCCAACACAGGTTCTTTGACATATATATATATATATATATATATATATGTATGTATATATATATATATATATATGTATGTATGTATAAAGAAATGTTTAAAAAATCAAGAAATAGGGAAATAGGGAAGTGGAAAATTCTGAGGCCATGAGAGTCTGATGGCTCAGCCTCTGGGAAAGTTTACCCTGAAACTTTTTGTTCTTTCTTCTGGTTCTGGTTTAAAGATTTGCTCAGTAAGAATAGGGTCACTATGACCTGCTTTCCTTTACCGTAAAAGTACTGTAGAAGAATGGAGAGGATCTCCCCCTCCCCTTATCCTATTCTCCTTCTTTAGATTTATAGATGTCACCTCAGTTGTAATCATTAACTAAGGGAATGGGAATTGGAGTTTTTGTGCCTCCATTTCCCAGTTCTTTGTCTAGCTTTCGTGCTCAGACTGTAAGCCCACCTCCCAGCCAATGATGAGAAGGGTCAGAGGTGGGCAGGTATTAGGTATAACTTTTGTTATATTGTATTAGGTATAACTATTGGTGCTTTGTCCCTTGTAAAGCACCTCCCTTGCTAGATATATTCTAGCAGAGGATGCCTTATTCTTGAGAATTGAATAAAATTTATTTCTGTTCCCACCCTGAGATGGCTTCTTATTATAAATTTAATTGGTGAGGGTCTTTTATCCCACACACAATTCATAGTTACCAGAGAAGCATCAATATCTGTCTGGGTTATCAAAGCGGGGAAGGGGGGAGTGGGGGTGGTGGGGGTAGTTACAATGTCTTGCCCAGAGTCTCAACATTCCTTCCATGAGTGAGCCCCAAAAGTCAAACACCAACCTCAGATCTTATATACTTGTTTCAGGACCCTGGGGTACTTGATTACCTCAGTGCTAGAAGCACTCAAACAAGGAACAGTGAAAATTCCCATCTAGGGTATGAGAAAGTTAGTTAATCCCTAGAACCACCATATACAGGGTTTCCAGTCAATGACTCCCAATTGTCTTAGTGCTGAGAAACATTCTAAGGCAAGATTCCACTTTACCAGCCCCATTCATACAAAGACTAGAATCATTAAAGGCACTTAAGAGAAGAACAGTAAAAAGCTCCACCCTGATTACCATTACATACAGTCACCTATAATTGTCTAGGAAGGGCTTTTTGAATTTCAGTTAACTTTTCCTTTAAGTACCTAGATGCTATGCTATTTGATTTATACATATTTAATACTAATTATTCTCATGAAATATGGTATTTATTATCATATATGGTCTCTCTCTTTGCAGTATCAACTTTTCTTATTGTCTTATGTGAAATAATGAGGGCAACTCTCGCTTCTGAGGCATCACCTGAAGCACAGTTAATTTTATTTTAGCCCTTCAAAATATCTGACCATCCTTTTATGTGCTTATTAACCATTCATATTTTGAAAATTGATTGCTTATGTCTTATCTTTGTCCATCGTCTAGTCACTATTGTTAGATATTTATCAATTCCTTACAGATTCTGCAAATATTTTCTGACTATATTTCTAATATTTATTTTTTTGTAAAATAATTTTATTTCTATACAGTGAAGACCATATTTTTCTCATTTCTTGATTGACAAAAAATTCTTCTTCTGCGTAATTGAGATGAATATATTATTCTTTTCTCTTCTACTTTAAAACTATGCTTTATATTCAAATTACTAATTTGGTTAGACTTATTGTGATATGTGGCTTAAGATATTGTTCTAACCCATTTTCTTTCTGCCATGTAGTTATCCAGCTTTCCCAGAGATAGTGAGTCCAACCCTCAATGTTTGTGAAGCGTGGGTTTATCAAACACTAACATTTGTATACATTGGGTTCTATTTCTGGGATCTCCAGTCTGTTCTATTGATTTATTTCTATTCTGTTTCCAGCACCACACAGCTTTTCGATTTATTGTCTCACAGTTCTTTTATGAGATCTGGCAGTGCTAGTCACCCTTCATTTCTCATGATTTTCCTCGATATTTTTGCTTGGCAGTTTTTCCACTTGGTTTTTGTTATGACTTTAGTGACCTTTATGCTCTAATATCTATTGGTAGTCTCAAGGCACCCACTCCTTGAATGGAAGCTCCTTCAGGACAGGGAAAGTTTGATTTTGTCTTTATAGCCCCAGGTCATGGCACTGAATGGGCCTTTGAGTAAATTCTCCTATATTGGTTGCTGAATTACTTGGTAATTCATTCCATCTATAATTCAATTTATGTTAGCTTCAGAGCGCTGTATTCCAACTCAATTTCCTCAAACTAGGATCTATCACTTGAGGAACTCCTATCATGGATTCCTTTCATTTCAAAGGCTCAAAGAAGCACAGAATTTCTGAGATGCTCAGCATCTCCAAGGACATCTAATCCAATCCATACAAAAACAAAAGAAAAACCAAAACAAACAAACAAAAAACCAGTCTCCAGCCAAGGCTTGATTAGCGTAATAAATCCGGGAAGTGGTTGTACTATTTGAATTCCCAGTGCATATTTCCATTGGCTAGAACTAATGACTATCTTTTACATAATTATAACTTCAAATAGCTTGAATTTGAATACATGTGACCACTTTACAAATTTTTTTTTCAAATGAATTGATCAGGACCTGGCTGCCCAACATACATCAACAAAGGTTAACTTTAACCTGCACTTCTTCAGGCAGCCAGTTCTACTTTGGGACGGATCTAATGGTTAGGAAGCTTTTCTTTTTTCTCTCGTGTCAAGCCCAAATTGATTTCTTTGCAACCATTGCTTATTTTTGCTGATTTGGCATTTTAGGGATTTAGTTAACAAATCTAATAATCTTCCACATGACAGACATCCCAGGGCTTTGAAGACAGCTATCACTTAATTCAGTTTGACTCAATTCAATAGGCATTTTTAGGTGTCTATTCTATGCCAGGTCCTGTACTAGGTTGGACTTACAAAATAAAAATGTGGCCAGTCCTGGTTCCCAAGGGGCTTGCACATGTACACAGATATATAAAATACAAGCTGTCTCAAAACCCTTAGTGCAGGTCTGAACTATTAAAATTATTAAATAAACTAATCAATTTACATATTAAATACAAACTATTACATTTAAACATTTAATTAAATATTTAAAACATCAAAGTTACATATTAAATTAAAAAACATTAACTTTAATTACTCAATTCAAAATATTAAATGTAATTATTAAATTTAAAATAGCTTAAAATTTCACTAAGACTTTTGGGACACCTTGGACACCAAACTAATTGGAGCAGGGGGAGGGAAGGAAGCACTAACATTTTTGGAAAAGCAATATTACCTCTACTCCTGTCATCTTAATTTTCTATTGCTTTGAAGATTCCTTGATTTTTGTCACAGTTCCTGGAAATTTCTCTTTGCATGGGTTTCTTATATATTTTGATAAGTTAACACCTACGCATTCAATACATTTGTCTTCAATACAAAGGGTACTTATCTTACTATCAGTTTCCCTTGATTCTTAGGAACTGTATGCAGAAAAGCAGATGACTGGGTTTATTTCAAATCATGTTCTTTTATTAGATGCTTATTAAATTTTTGTTGTTGCTAATTGTCTCAGTTTTCTAGTTGTATAGGCATGTCCTTGCCAAATATTATTCTCCCCATTTTTATTATCTTTTACTGCTGTTGTCAAGATTTCTAAACTTATATTAATTAGAATTGGAGGGAGTGGACAATCCTGTTTATAAGGGTAATCATAACATTACCGGTTTTTTTCCTGAGTTGAATAAGGGGTAGAAAACAGGTTGCATTGCTTTCAAGGATTAACACAAGGCTTTTAAATTTCTCCATGATACAAGTTTGCATATTATAAAAATCATTCTTCTTTTAGTGATGCTAGGTGGTTATGTTGTACCAGAAGCGAGCGAGACACACCAGAGTATAAGTTTTAAGTGGAGAATTTATTAGCCGGCGGCCATCGGGGTACGGCACCACAAATCAATGGCAAATGTGTTGGGGTGATGGCTTGGCTTATATAGGATATGGGGGTACAGAGTAGGGGGGAAGAGGAACAAAGGTCCTGGCTGATCAAAAGATTCAGTCAGGCTATCATACTAGTGGGATAATCTCATTTACATTCCTTGGTGGAGTCACAGAGTCCCAGGGATATCTCCCAGGAAGGGTCTGTCAAGTTATCTCTCAGTGGGATGGTCCTATCTATTGACATTCCAGGAAGGAGCCATGGAGTCTCAGGGATATCTGCTAGACAGGATCTGCCAGGTTATCTCTCAGTGGGATGGTCCTATCTATTGACATTTCAGGAAGGAGCCATGGAGTCCCAGGGGGTTTGCTAAATACCAAAGATATCTGAATCCATTCTTTCTGGGGGGGCTTGTCAGTAGCTAGGGGTTACTCAGGGGTTCATAATTTTCCTTGTATTACAGTTACAATCCCACAAACTTTTAAGACAAGGTTGAGAATCACCCAAAGGGTAAGAGAAGCTCAGGGAGAATTGTGAGCAGGCTGTAATGCATTATGAATGGAAATTTACACAAAGAAAAAAAAATATAAAGGATGTGCTTAGAGAGACAAATAAACAGAAAAGTTGTTGGAGTGGGCAGGAAGTAAAAACAAGAGAAAACTGTAAGTAGCTTGCATATCCCAATAGCAGGCATTCAACATCTTAAAATCTAGCAGAAGCCCTGCAGGACCTTGGGTCAATACCCTATGGAGGAGTTATAGAAGGCCATGGAAAAATGACCCAGGATGAGAAGCCATGGATGGATTGTGACCTGCACCTTTGGAGAGAGTGCCCAGGTCAAGGAGATCACAGATACCATCCCGTATAGAAGTTTAATGGAAATGCTTCTAAGGTTTCACCATCAGAACAGAGGCGTCAAACTCACTCCAGGTGCATGTAGCCTCCAACCCTCCTGAGTGATGCCTTAACCAGACTAAAATGTAATTGGGAAATGTTTAACAAAATAAATAAAAATATAATAAAATATAAATAATGTTAATTTGTGGTTTTCTAAATCAAAACGCAACTGCAGGAACCTGTTTCTACTCGAGTTTGACATCACTAGTATAGAATATTAGCTTGTGGCTTCAAATATTTGCTCACTTACATATTATAAAAAGAGCCTCCTATTTAAAAATACTTTAAATAAATGAATGTCAGATTTTATTGATGACTTTCTCTGCATTTAATGGTAGAATCATGATATTTTATTTTTTTCTTCTTAATATGATTAATTATTTTGCTTTCTTGGTGTTACTTAAATAGGACATGAATTGAATGTATAAATTCTACTTGGCAATGATATTTTTTAACATACTAACATCCTACCTCTTCTGTATTCAAGCATTCTATTTATTGTGTTCACATCAATGTTGATTAGTAAATTAGGGTATTGCCTAATTATTGAGATGAAGTATAGCATCATATATAGAGGGCTGGTTGGCCTTGTTATTAGTAATTCATGCACTTTCTCTGACAAATACAGGGTGTGTGGTATCCCCAAGTCACTTAACTTTTGAGAGCCTGAAGCAGATCTTGATGACTATAATTTACAGAAGAGTTTCATTGGCATCGCAAACTCCTGACTGAGGAGACTCCTTCTATCAATGTATGTTGGTACTACATTTATTTATTAAATACAGGTTCAGACACCGACCCTATCCCTTAAATAAATAATTCTGGCTGCCTAACTCTTCCCTTTTTCAGATTTGCCTGTCACTGTTTTAGAGGGCAGAAATCTCATTTGGCTCATACAAGTTTTATTTTGTTGGTTGTTTCCCCTGAAACACCTTAATGAAACTTATAGAAATATAGCACATAAAACATTTTGAGGGTTCCTCTATTTTGTTAGCACCTTGCTGATCTTCAAGTGAGAAGTGTGAGTTGTTTTAAATACTTATCTTTTTGGCAGAGGCGTGTGTTTCTTGTTTGAAGAAATCTTTCCAGCAGGTGTGTCTCTCTGTAAACTTTGCCAAGTTTATTTGCCTGTAAGATATCTGTCTCCTGACTTCATAAAGCCCTTTGAGCTTTCCTCAGTAGATAACTGAGGGCTTGTGACCCATGATTTTGTAGTTTTGTAGAAACGACAGTCTGGGGCTTCAGTTCTTTGTCCTCCTCGATAAGTCCATCCTGATTATTTTTCTTTGGTTAAGTAATTTCGGTGCTTCTGGAGGTCAAAGTCATTATTCATTATCATTGTGATGCAAGAGGCAGGCAAAGTGGATAGAGAGCTACCTTGGGAGCCAGGAAGATCTAGTTCAAGTCATACATCTGGCACGTACTTGGCAAGTTCAGCTTCCCAGCACTTTAGCCAATTCTTTATGGCTATGCAACATAGGTGTCTACTTATACTGGTAGAAAGGGCTTTCTTACCTGGGAGTTCCTTATACTAAAGAAACCACAAGTCCAGTACCTGCTCTATCCATTGTGGTATTGTAGTTTAACTATGACATGACCAGGTATGTGAAATCTTGGGTTCTTCTTGGTCTGGGTCAAAAAGATGCTTCTTGCTTGTATTTTCCTGCTTATCGTTGCCAACTCAGAAAATACAACTTTGGCGATTTCCTAAAATAGAGTGCTAATACTCTTTTTTTTTAATCCTCTAGGATGTGAATAATCCTGAAATTGCTGCATCGTAATCAGTCTTCCTGTTCTGATCCTGAGGTCTGCATGTTGGTCAACAATTAGTCTAGTTTTTCCTGTTCTTCTGTATTCTGAGAACTTCAATTTTCCCTTGAAGTGTGGATTTTTTGAGGTTTCTACCAGGTTCTCCACATTGGTTATCTTCTTTATTATTTTCTTCCAGATTTGAATCATCTCTGAATTTTATGACCCTGTCCATAAGTCATCATAGGGTCATAAGATCATCAAGGGCCTTCACCCAAGTCACTCATTAAAAATGATTGGCTAGCACAGGATCAGGGACAGATCCCATGGATACCCTATAAGACGCAGTTACCCAGACATAGAAACCACTTCTCTTCCTTAAATGAAAGGATGAAAAAGAAATCATTTCTTAAGCATTCACTGTGTTCAAAGCATTGCGCTAAGTGTTGGAGACAGAAATCCAGCAGCAATACAGACCCTGATGTCAAAGAGCTAATGTCAGCAGAAAGTTAGATGGAAATGCCTTCACAATCCTAAGGGTGCAGTGGCAATGCAGATGTATCTTCATGTTATTTCCGTTAATTAAACCGTGTATGATCCCGGTGTTGATCCATTTGGTAGTTCCAAGGACTTTGGTGGTCAGGACTTTATGTTCAGATCTTCTGTAGGTGTTGCTAGTTAGCAGCTGGGGATGGTAGCACTTGCAGAGGCAGTTACCAGGAGTCATATCTACAAGGGCTGGTTCCTTGAATGATGACTGTGAAAGTAGAAGGAGAGGAGAGGCTGGCAGCCTGAGGCAAGTCCTTAATTTTCTCTACTCTGTGACAACTCTATTACTCCTCCAGGCTTTCAAAAGGAGACTGACATTAACATATCAACAAACATTCTTTGGCTACAATCATTTGATCCAATTCCCAATCCAGTTTTATAGTTATAAAATTGACCATAGAGTCCACAATGGAAAGTATCATTCAGAAAGAAGGGTGTCAGAAAAGATGGCAAATCCCTTGCCAGTGGATGAATGAGTAGAAGTAACAGCAGTTGAAATTTAAATCATTTCTCCTGAAATGAGCACCAGAAAATTATGCAAATGCCGTCTAATACTTGCAAACTGGAGTCTCTGCCTAGGGGCCTCAATACACACACACACACAAACACACACACACACACACACACACACATACACACACACACATACACACACCAAGTTATATAGAGGATAGGTAGGAAATAAACAGAAGCAAGGCACTGGAATTAAGAGGGTTTGGGGAAGGTTTCCTGCAAAAGGTGGAATTTTAGTTGAGCTATAAGGGAAGCCAGAGAGGTAGTAGGTGGAGTGAAAGAGGGAGAAAATCTCAAGCATGGGGAATAGTCAGAGAAATGCCTGGAGGTAAGGATGGAATGTCTTGTTTGTGGAACAGCCACAGGCCAGTGTCACTGCACCAAAGAGTATATGTCCACAAGTAAGGTGTAAGAAGACTGGAAAGGTAGAAGAGGTCTGTTATAAAGTGAATGAATGTGAAACAGAGAATTTTGTATTTGATCTTGGAGGCAACAAGCATATTGAGTAGGGGGTGGGCGGTGACCTGAATTAGACCAGTGTTTTAGTGGCTTGATGGAGGATAGGTTAGAGTAGGGTGAGACTTGAGTCAGACAGACCCACCAAGATCTATTGTAATAATCTAGGCATGAGGTCATGAGGGCCTGCACTAGAATCGTGGCAGTGTCAGAGGAGATAATGGCTCATATTTGGGAATATTCAAACCCCCTCATTTTACAGAGGAGAAAATAGGCTTAGCGACTTGAATAGTGGGTAGATGTTTTTAAGCAAAACTTTCATCATGATTGATTGAAGGAACCAAAATTTTGATAGGTGGTTTTTTCCCCTTCGATTTAGAATATTTTGTGCCAGTTTCATACTACCCACTTGGTGCCCTAGAAGGTGAAGGCATATGCCAAACTTTAGTCAATCCTACCTCTTTCTCTATGCCTCCCAGACTTTTTCCTGAAGGCTGATGAATTCCACTGTGCCCCAGTTTTTGACCATGAATAAGACAAACCACCTTGACTCCAAGATCAAAATCAGCCATTAGTACATGGACACATCTCTTATTGTGTCTTTTTGGGGGTTAATTTCCTTTTGTTGGTTTAATGATTGCTTTTTTTAAAAAAAACTCTCTTCTCACATAATCTTCATGGTCAATCATGTTAATCATTTCTGTTCTCTTTGCTAGTCTATAAATTACTCTCTTATTCCTCTTATTTCTTTTTTTAATCAAATCTTATTTTTTTCAATAAAAATATTACTTTCTCTTGCTCCCACCTTTTTCATTCTTTTAAGACAGCAAAAGCCAATAAAACTACTCCCAGGCCCTATGTCCAATAAGATTCCTTCTATGATCCCTAATGCTGATAGGATTCTGAAGGCACACTTGTATCATCTCCCAATTTAAAAATGTAAACATTTCAACTTTGTTGAGTGTCTTACGAGGTTCATTTCATTCATGTCTACCTTTCTGTGTTTCTCTTGGCTCCTGTGTTTGTACTTCAAAGTTTCTGTGTAGCTCTAGTATTTTTGTGAGGAATGGCTGAAAATCCTTTTCTTCAACAGTATCAAACTCAAATAGGAACTGATCCCTGTAAGTTGTATATTGACTTAGAAAACAAAAAAAAAAACCTAGCAATATCTATGTTGTATATTTATTTTGTTAAATATTTCCCAATTACATCTGGAGGCACTCTGCCAGGTTTCATGTGGTCTGCGAGCTTTGTGTTTAACACCTCTGCTAAAGGTCATCTCTCCCTGCCCACCTGCCATCAGGATTATAAACAGTTTTTCTATGTATATGGTTTTTTATTGTAAACCTATATTCTTTGCCTTTTGTAATATCATATTCCAAGCTCTTTGTTCCGTTATAGTGTTGGCTACCAAACTGTATATGAGTGTATCTATGACTCTTTGGCACTTTAATTCTTTCCTTCTTGCTAAATATAGTATTTTTTTTTAATTTGACCTGGAAGCTATAGATTTTGTCTATTGTGTTTCTAAGAATTTTCTTCTTGGGGTTTCTTTCAGGAGATAACTGGAGGATTCTTTTTACTTCCATTATGCCCTTTGGTTCTAGAGATTTGGGAGGCTTTCTCTTATGATGTCTTGGAATATGATGTCTAGGCTCTAGACTCCTTTTAGTCTTGGCTTTCAATAATTCACGATTAAATAATTCTTAAATAATAGTCCAATGATTCTTAAACAATCTTTCCTCAATCTATTTTCCAGGCTAGTTGTTTTTCTGATATTTTACATTTTTTCTATTTTTCCAGTCTTTTGACTTTGTATTAAGATTTCTTATTGTCTTATAGTGTAATAGTTTCAATTTGTTCATTTTAATTTTCAGGGAATTTGTTTCTTGGGAAAGAATCCCCTTTCTAATTCTTCCTTTGAAAACCCTCATTTCTGCTCCCATTTTCCTCCAGCATTCCCATTTTGTTTATGGTAACATTTTAAACTATTAAAAATCCTTCATTTCTTCCAGGAATTCTAGTTGAACTTGTGTTCAAGCCATATTTTTCTTTGAGACTTTGCTTATTGATTTTTGGAGTTTGGGTTTATGTCTTAAGTTTCTCTGTCACCATAATAGCTTATAATGATATGATTCTTTTTCTGTTTGCTTACTCTTGCAGTCTATTTCTTGACTTCAGGCTATATTTTGGAGCCAGACTCTGTGTTCTTCTGAAGGGAATGTTTAGGATGGTTCTTCTGCTGCTTTTATGGGATATCGAATGTTATATTATTCCATGATCTCAAGGATAGTTGAGACTGGGGACTTGAGAAAGCTTTCAATGCTTCCAAAGTGTTCTGATCCAGGTGGAAGTCTGATCTCTCCCATCTTCTTCTGAGCTCTGTAAATTACTGACTTGGGTTTGGGTGTCAGTAATACATACACAGGTTTGCCCCATTTGGAAATTCAATGGACTTTTGCTGGACTCAGCCACTATCAACTGTCTGGAGAACTTGGCTGGTTCAGGGTGAGAGAACTTTACGGTCCCCTTTGGTCTGAGATTTCTGTTATTCTGTTGTAAGTTTCAGAGTGGGCTGGGAGTATAGAAGGAACTGAAACCTGGTTTTACTTCTGGCATCAAAGCCACACAGTTTCTGTTTGCTTCTAGACTTGCTCTTTGCTTGGTAAATAGCCTAGGTCCCATAAACACTCCTCCCCTAGAATGCCTCCCTTAAACCTAAGTACCTTCCTCATTCAGTCCTGAATATGTGACCTGGAACTGGGTAGTGACCAACAGAGCTGGCGGTTGGCACCTATTTCTACGCTTTCCAAATGTGGAGATGCCTCTGTTCTGGATTTGAGACTTGAGACTTCTTGCCTTGACGAATTGCCTTTCCTTGCACTAGAATCCTCCATATAGTTATGCTGACTGGACCTGGCCCCAGGTGTCTACAGATCTCTCTGTCTCTCTGTGCTGACCCGGGTTGAAAAAGAATTCACTGTGATTTTTTTCGCTTGCATTTACCAATCAGGACTGCTAAATCTGGTGGACTGTTTTAGATGCAACAAATACAGTTTGAGAAAATAAAGTTGGAAGGAGAAAAATGGCTAGCAGGGATGAGTGGGACATTCCAGTGAAATCCAATTCCAGTGGCAAGCTAAGTTTTTCTTTCAAGATGAAGGAGCATGGTTTAAGGGAGAGAAAGGGTGGGCAGGAAACAGTGAAAAAATAAAGAAACTGCAGTAGGAGGAGATCAATGTGGGATAATATTAACAAGAGCCAGCATTCATATAGTGCTTTAAGGTTTGCAATGAGCTTCACATGTGTTATCCCATATGATCCTTAATGCAACCCTATAAGGTAGGTGCTATTATTGTCTACATTATATAGATGGGAAGGGAATGGAGGGTAAGTGACTTGCCCAGGATCACATAAGCAGAAAGTATCTGAAGTAGGATTTGAACTCAGGCCTTCCTAAGCCTAAACCGAACTCTCTATCCACTACACCACCTACCTTCTTAGGAAGCAAGATACCAAAATGATTGGGAGCTAGCGTTCAGGTGGAAACTTAGCCCTATTCCAGTCTAGTTTTAGGTTCCAGTCTCAGATTCTAGGAGTGTACATACAGCCTGCTCTTGTTTTTGGTAAAGCCAGTGTCTCCAGCAGAGCATGAGAACTCAAAGGCCAGCAGTGTTGCCTTTCCTTTTAGCACTAAAGCTGCCTTTTCAGTGCCAGGTGGGGTGGTGCTTTGCAGATTTCACAGTCAAAGGCAGCCACCTACAGAACAAATCCACACAGAAGGCTTGTTCCTCTTGACCAGTCTGTTGGCAGAACAGTTTATTTTTCCAAGGGTCTGCTTTTGCTTCATGGTCTCATAGAGCAAACTGTACAGAATGTGTTGGGGCCTTGAGTAGGGGGAATGGGAGCAGAAATGGGTTTGTTGTTTCATCTTCTGCCTCCAGCCTAAGATTTCTTCATCCTCCTTCCAAAAATTGCGTGTCCTTGATGGATGCTTACTAGGGTGAGATTTTATAATGGTTTATCCCCTATTTCCATAATTCCAATGAATTAGATCTCACCTTTAAACTGTATGAACTCTATTGCCCATGTATATTACAGCAATATAGTGTTGGTGTCCTTGGCATTTACATTAATTTATTCATTATTACATATTTAAATCATCTTCCTCAAATATGGTTTTTAAAACCTCTCCACTACTATCCCCCCATTATCTCTTGCTAGAATAAATACCTGAGTATATTGCAAAGAAACCTGGGCTTCACAGTTTACTAGCTGTCGATTTATGGCCAACTCATGTCACTTCACTGCTCCTCAGTTTCCTCATTCATAAAATGGGGATGCTATTTCTTGGAAATCATAGTGGCAAAGTGAGAAAGTTGCTGGGCGTGCCACCAGAGGAGCTGAGGACATAACACATTTGGTTCTTTACAACAAACCTGTATAAGGAAGATCTGGAACTTGGAGCTGAAAAAAGGCCATAGAACCTTGATGTTGGATTCAGAGAACATGGGTTTAGATCCAGATTCTGCCACTTACTAGTTAATTAATCTTGGGCTGTGTGACATTTAATCTCTCTGGTCTCAGTTTCCTCCTTGAAAAATTGAGTGGCCTGGGGAAGTTTCCCAGAAGAGAGATAAGAGTTGAATAATTAGACCAAGGGTGGGGAACCTGTGGCCTCAAGCCACAAGTGGCTCAAGGCTGCAGATTCCCCACCCCGGAATTAGACCCATTCTGCTTGGCCCCTGAGAGCAGAAGAAGCCTGCAGTGAGTCTGGCAACGGGCAGCTCTGATCAGAAGTGATCAGGCTGCATCAAGAGGTGGTTGGTCTCCCTATCATTGGAGATCTTCAATGAGAAACTGAGAGAGCACTTGCCAGCATTTCACAGCCACTGAGAATCTCAATGGATTCTTTTTCAAGTAGAGGTTAGCCCAGATGGCCACTTGGGTCCTTTCCAACTGTCAATCAATTAGCATTTATTAAGTGCTTCTTCTGGGTCAGATCCTGTGCTAAGTTCTGGGAGTCCAAGGAATGGCAAAAACTGTTCCTTTTATCAAGAAGCTCCCATTTCAATGGAGGAGACATAATAACTGGATCCATCTAAGATACATACAGAATAGTGGGAATGCAATCTCAGAGGAAGAGGAGTAGCAGCTTGGTGGAGTGGCAAAGGACTCTTGAAGCAGGTAGGGTTGGAGCTAAGTCCTGAAGGAGAATCTGATTTCATTTAGGCTTTGAAGTACAAGTGGAGTTTGACGGACGCAGAGAAAGGATGGGTGCCTTCTCATCCAAGGAAAAAATGCGAGCAAAGGAAGGAATTAGGAAAACCATGAAATGGCTGAAGCTACCTGGTCCCAACTTAGCTCTTGATGCATATTAAGAACTCGCCATCCCCAGGATAGATAAAGGCACAGAGCCTTAATAAAGAAAATGCTGGCCTTGGGGTCAGGAAGACCTGGCTTCAAATCTGCTAACTCTGTGACCTGGGGTAAATTGCTTAACAGCTGTCTGCCTCAGTTTCCTCATCTTTAAAGTGGAGACAATAACAGTACCTCCCTCTGAGAGTTGTGAGGATCAGAAAAGCTAACATTACGCAAAGCTCCAGGCCCTCTATCATTGTTATTATGGCTGTCTGTGTGATCCTTGACAACTCACTTAGCCTTTCTGAACCAAGGTTTCTCACCTGTAAAATGATTGAGTGGGGCCTGTAAAACCTTCCTGGATTGGGGTGAGGACTAAGGGAAATGGTGTGCGTATGCAACGTCCTCAGCACACCTTAAAGTGCTATATTCTGATCCTTCCTAGCATACCTATTGTTATTATTAATTGTGATTAGCTGTAAAAGCTGTGACTGGGGATCCAGATCCTTTCCTTCCCAAAGTCTAGGATCTGATGTGTGACCTTGGGGAGGTCAGAGTCTCAGGCCCTTGAGGTCCCTTGCAGCTGGAACTTCATGATCCTTGGGATAAAGTTCTCCATAGTTTTCACCTTGCCTTTCCTTCACAGCAGTCTCATGTTGGGCCACCAGGAGGCCAGGTAAACTGAGGTAAAAAAAAATGAAGACAGTAAACCTGGTCTCCAGGAGGCTGACCTCCTCCCTGGAGCAAAGGCCACCGAAAAAGAGAACAAAAGGATCTTTCTTTCCACTCCAGTGTGTCCTAGGCCCTCTGCTTCAGCAAAGCTTCCAGCTTTGGTTGGCAGGCCTGGCTCCTGGTTTATGGGCAAATGAAACAGATCAAACAGAGAACACATTCTCAGTGGCTGTGAAATGCTGGCATTGGCCCAAGGACCATTGTGTGGCTGGATAGAGTTACTGCTGAGCAGAAAGGGAAAGAAATGGGTGAGGGAAGGGTGGGGCAAGCAGGGTGCTTGTTTCCCAGAGCTAAGACTGGGGAAGGTAAAAGGGCTGCTGGGAATGGCCCCTGTACCTGCCTTCTGCCTCTCCGTGCTCTGTAACTTAAACAAAGTCTCCTCTATGTTTCTTGTTACAATAAAGACTTTTAAAGCTGAGCATATTGCAAAGAAACCTGGGCTTCACATTTTTGGACAACTCATATACTTCACTGCTCCTCAGTTTCCTAATTCATATAATGGGGATGATATTTCTTGGGAGTCATGGTGGCTGGGTTTGCCATCAGAGGAGCTGTTTATAACACATTTGATCGTTTACAACAAACTTGTACAAGCAGGATCCTGAATTTAGAGCTAAAAGGGACCACAGAAATTAGAGTGCTCTGGATTTAGTCAGAGGAGCCGAGTTCAAATCTGAATTCTGCCACTTTTAAATTCTGTAGCTTTGGGTTATGTAACCCAATCTCTCTGGGCTCAGTTTCCTTTTCTTAAATGAGAGTTGGCCTAGATGGTCTCTACTAGATCTGTAATATCTCCTATGAGGACTTTGGATTAAGCTTTAGAGCTCCAAGGGGCCATAGAGGGCAACTAATCCAATGCCCTATGTTTGCAGGTGGGGAAACTGAGCCAGGGTGGGGAAATAACTTGACCAAGGGAGTAAATTGCAGAGCCAGGATCTGAACTCACTCTTTATGTGATCCCGTAAACTTTGAGGTCTCTTTCATCTCCAAATGTAGAATGATACTACTTGCTCGTCCTTATGAGCATCAAATGAGGGTCATTTAAAACCTGTAGTGTGCTGTACTAACGCAGGTAATTACTGGTCAAGTCAAGTCAAGGTGCTTTTATTAAGCATCTACTATACACTAGGCATTTGTGTGTACTGTTAAGATTATTAATTGCCAACATAAATATTTTTTTGTGGTGTTATGGATATTGTTGTCCTCTTTGGGGGCATTGTCAGCATGTCTTAGTGGAGCAGTGGACCTCTATGCTCTGTGTTGCGGCTCCCTTGCCCAAGGTTAGAGACATAAGGACCCTGGACAGAGAGAGACCTTCGCCTGGTGTCCACTGCCCTTATCTCTTACTGGGCTCTACACTGGTTCTCACTAGTTCCCAGCAACCCCCAAGCCCAGGGCTCAAGAGGAGCCATCCCTTAGCTTTGCTAGCTCACTACTAGTGTGACCTTGGGCCAGTGCCTCATCCCTCTGGGGCTCCATTTCTTTGGTTCCTTCCAGCTTGTGATCAAGTCAGTTGTTTCCTTTTCTGCGCAGTCCATTTCTACATCCTTCCAAACCTCCCATTTCCCCCGCAAAAAGTTCTATGAAAGGAGTTGAAGACCTCCTTCTACACATGTAAGGATCAAATAGCTGGATCATTCAAGACCAGCTGAACTCCCACAGGGAAGTAAGTACCAGGCCCAGAAAGGGCATCCAGATGCTCTGACTCCAAACCCAGGGCTCTTTCTGTCACATCTTACCTGATGCGGTGGTCTACTTAATAAAAGCATTTTGATTACCATAAAAC
Organism: Trichosurus vulpecula; assembly: GCF_011100635.1. Taxonomy (NCBI): domain Eukaryota; kingdom Metazoa; phylum Chordata; class Mammalia; order Diprotodontia; family Phalangeridae; genus Trichosurus; species Trichosurus vulpecula. The sequence continues at coordinate 190,388,761 of NC_050581.1, read as the reverse complement.
TCGCCTAATTCCAGATGTGCGAACCTTTTCATTCAAAAGCCTCATTTTGCCAGTGGGGAAGAATCTGTAAAATTGAGTACAAAGTGATTTGGCCAACGTCACTGCAATGTAGGGGCAGAGTAGGTACGCTGGGAGAGCAGGGCTGGAGGAGTTAACAATATCAGCTCACATTTGAATAACATTTGAAAGTTTTGCTGAGTACCTTATAAACCTTCTATCACCCATTCCCCACAATGACCCAGTGAAGTTAGTTCTATGAATATCCCCGTTTGACAGAGGAGGAAACTGAGAGTGAGAGATGTTACATGACTTGCCCAGGTCATACAGCTAGTGTTGGAGGTGAGATTGTTTTCTTGCCTCTGCCTCTTTGAATTCCTCTTGGGTTTCCTTTAAGACTCAGCTGGTGCCATCTTCTTCGGCAGAAGCCTTTTGTGGTCGTGCCAGCTGCTGGCGCCCCTCCCGAGCTGCCTGATAGTCATTCGGGATTGTTTCTGGGTATACATTCATATTGTCATATTGTGTCCCTGTTAGGATAGAAGATCCATCTGGCCAGGTATTAGTTCACTTGTCTTTGTATTGTCAGTGCCTAGCCCAGTGCCCAGCAAACACTTAGGAAATGCTTGTTGCTTGATTTGAACTCAGATCTTCTTGCCTCTGAGCCCAGACTCTCACCAATACACTTGGCTGCCTCTCAGGCATCATAGACATCTGGGTGGTGCAGTAGATAAGGGCATTAGATTAGGAGTCAGGAAGGACTGAGTTCAAATTGGATCTCAAACACTTACCAGGTGTGTGACTGAGGGCCTCAGAATGGGGATAGCAATAGCATCTATCTTTTGGGGTTGTTGTGATGAACAAATAAGATAGTGCATGGAACGGGCTTTGCAAAATTTAAAATACTACATAAATGTTAGCTAATATTATCATGAAAAGTAGCATGACCTTGGCCAGGTACTTCGTTTATCTACTCAGGGCCTTCTCAGTTTCTCCATCTGGGAATAGACAATAATAATGTGTCTTTCCCTCTTCACTGATGACGTAAGACATCACCTGTGACATGTTTCTAACTTTGTGCTTTGTAAGCTAGAAAACATCGAATGCCGTATAACAGAGGGAGGCTGAGGAAGAAGCCAGGCTTAGTCAGATGAACAAAGGATGTGAAGTCAGGATAGCCAGTTTAAAATCCTCTCTCTGATACCAATTGTGTATCCATGGGCAATCCACTTCACCTCTGGGGCCTCAGTTTCTGTATCTGTAAAATGTGGTCTATAAGTACTTTCACAGCCTCCTTCACAGGGTTATTGGGAAGAAAGGGCTTTGCAGACCTAGGGGAATAAGAACAATGAAAGTAAAGCAGGCTGCCCCCCCCGCCCCCCACAGCCCCCACCGTAACTCTTACAGTCTCCGCAGGTCCTCATCACTCTGTCACTAGCCCCTTCAACTATCAATTTCAAAAATACATAGATCATGACCAAGCTGTCCTCTTTAATGTGACCCACCATGCCTCCTGCCTGGCACGAGCTCTGAAGCAGGCCTGGCTTGGCTGTGGTGGTTCCTAGGCAGGGGTCTGCTGTCCAGCTTCTTCCTTGTTGCTAGCTTAAGGCCGGATTACTGTCTTGTATCTGAGAGTCTGGCTGCCAGGTGGGCAGGGTAAGCTGGCAAAGCTGGATTGATTTCTTTGTGGGCAAGGACTCTGTATGCTCCCTGCAGCCCCAACAAGTCCTCAAAGTTGGCTCTCTGGGATGGCTGGTTTATTTGCTTGAGTGTCTGATTATTGTGAGTTGGCCCTTTTATTCCCCTAAGATGGCAGAAGAATCCAGTGGCCTCAAGATGTCCCACAGCCTAGAAAAGAAGAAGAGAGAGATCCTGCTCTCCACTAAGAGGGCTTGGCTTCCCCTCGATGAGCAGCAACCCCCACTTCCCAGGGAGGAAAGCCAGGATTCTCCCTTCCCAGAAATAGGTGAGTACTGGCCCTGAGACCGCTGGAAATGTCGGGGGGGGGGGGAGCATGATAAGATGGTGCCAGATTTTCCCAATCTCCTTTGCTGAGATTGGAAGTAAGGTTTTGGGGGGCGATTTTCCTCTGCTGCTCCAGAAGGAATCTATCTTACTGGAACCATGCCTACATTGTAAAAAGATGGGTGTTTAAGGTGCCAGGTGCCGAGAGAGGGGCATGAGCACAGCACCCACTCTGAGTGGGGCTCTGAAAGCCACTTCCAAATTTCTAGGGTCCTAGAATCATAAACTCAAAGCTGGAAAGGGCACTGGTGGCAATCTAACCCCGCCTTTCACTTTATAGATGAGTGAACCGAAGTCTTCGGAGCTTAACTGACTTGCACAAGATCGCACAGGTAAAAGGAGACAGAGTTCTTAACGCAGTAGCAGGTACACAGTAGACAGTCACAGAAAAGTTGTTGACAGCAGTAATATACTACGTTTTCTTTTCTTTACAAGGAACAGACATTCGGGGGTTTCTGCTTAAATCAGCCCACTCCCAGTACCTCCTTGGGAGACGGGCAGGATCCTCTCCAGTCTGACAGTCTTTCAACACCCCTCACAAGGAGCGAAAGCAAGTAGCATTTGGCAGGAGGGAGCCTTAGCAAACCAATTCAGCAGCTGGTAGACAACCAGGGCAGAGACAAATATTGAATGGGAGAGATTCTCCTTCCCCAAGCCTATCCTTTAGGCCACCTGTTCATTAGCTGGAGCTATGGTGAGCTTCCTTCTGAATGAGAGACCCGACTTGACATGTGGGGTGTCACTGCTGGTTTTGGACTCAAAGGCAGCTGAGCCGATCTCCTTTTGTCCCTGGAGTAAATGCAAATGGGGCCGAGAGCCTGGCAGAGAGTGGCTTGCAAATAAACACGGCTGGCAAGATGCCTTAAGTAAATGTCCCGATGATGTAGGCATAGACTCAGGGTGGGGAAGGCAAGGACCATGATTTATATCTCAAAGGCAAAAGACAAAAGGCCCTTGTGCTTTTTCTATCCTTGCGCCGGTGCCAGGTAATCTGAAATGAATTTGAACTTCCTCCTTGATTCCAGGATCCATGCCCTGCTTTATTTATTTATTTATTTTGGAACTTTTTTTTTCCTCTGCAAGACACATGCCTTCCTTTGCCAGTTTGCATTCCGTTCCCAGGAAAGGTTGGCTCCAGCAAACGTGAGGGTTTGGGTATTGGGGGGAAATATTTAATATGTTTATAGAAAAATAAGATGAAATATGTTGGAAAGAGAATAAAAATACAGCTGTTGCCAAAGGGCTCAAGGCTGGGGGAAATTCTCTGCTTTGCTCTTGCTGGGATTGGGGGCTAACTGTCTTGTTCATTTCTTTCTCCTTTCTAGAGAATTCTAGACAAGAAAGTATACAGCAGTGGTTGGACTCGGGTTTCTTGTAAGTGTTTCTTTCTCTACTTGATGTAGATACATTGGGGTCTTCCATAATCAGGAGTTAGAGATATTCAGTCCCACCCCCATCAAACCCCTACTTTCCACACTGGTGTGAATTGGGAGGGGGGCTCAGTGGAGAAACTAGTTGTTTCAGGTTTAAACCTGATTTGTCCTTAGAGAGATTTGCCTTATTTATATACCCTTAGTAATCCCATTCTGCTGATTTCAGGGCTTCTTAACCCTTTTGGGGGTGTTGTGGATCCCTTTGGCAATCTAGTAAAACCTAGGGACCCCTTCTTGAAATAATTTCTTAACTAAATAAAATACATAGACTTACAAAGGAAACCAATTAGAAAAGTTATATATATATATATATATATGTATGTATGTATGTATATATGTATATTTTAAAGGGTCAAGGAGCACAGGTTAAGAACCATTGGCTTATTGGGTTACTTCACTATAAAGTCCTTGATCAAAGCATGTGAAACATAGTGGGGTGTTGTAGACAGAGGGTTGGTCTTGAAGTCAGGAAGGTCTGGGTTCAAGTTCCCTCTGTCCTCCATATGATCCAGGTGATCCTAGGAAGTCATAATCTCTCAGAGAATTGCCTAGGCTACCTAGGGAAGTCTAGGTAACTCTCTAAGACAATAAATTACGAGTTGGTGCTGTTGGTGCCATTCCCTCCACCTCTAAACCACCACCTCAGACGGCCAGAGCCTAGCTTCTTCTTAATTCTTACACAAAGTCAGAGTTGGGGGGAGAGTTTTTCAGTGATTTATAAATTACTACACTGTGATTGCTGAACTTCGGAGCTTAAGTAGTGAATTACATGTGGTTCAAAATAGAAATAATGAATTTGGTCTCTGCTGACATGATTTGAAGTCCACATGTGGACTTGTCATCATGTTGTCAGCTTAGCTAAAAATAAATCGAGTGTCATTTATTTCACTTCATCTTCTGACTCCCAATTGTTGTATTTGTTGACAGTATCACTGCACATGAAAACCTGCAGCAAGCCGTCAACCAAACAGGTAAGCCAAGAGAAAACTTGCTGGGTGGCTCAGAGGTGAGTGGAGGGGGCTGTGACCCACCTTTGTCACCCAATCTTTAAAGAGAAAAAGCAAGATTTCATTGAAAACTGGAGCTGCATAAGAATTTACCAATAATCTAGTTTAAGGCAATTTAGTAGACTAGAAATTATGCTGGATTTGGACTCAGAGGAACTGAGTTCGAATGTTACCTCTGCTTCTTACTTACATGTGTGACCATAGACAAGTAACTTGCAATGTGATATTAATGATAATGTAGCATTTACAGAGTGCTCTTAAAGTGTGCAAAGTGCTCTACAAATATGATCTCATTTGATCTTCACAAGATCTGGAGGAGGTAGGTATCATTCCCATTTTGAAAGCTGAAGAAACTGAGGTTACCCAGGATCACTCATCTAGTAAGTGCTTGCAGCTGGATTTGAACTCAGATCTTAGTGACTCCAAATGTGGCACTCTAGCCACTGAGCCACCTAGCTACCTAACCTCTCTTGGTTTCAGTACCTTTTTGTTACATGGGGCGGGGCGGGGGGGAGGTATAACTAAACAACCTATATGCCTTCCAGCTCTGTATCTGGAATCTTACACAGTAGAATGAACCAGAAGTGTAACAAAGGTGAGACAACGGGGTTTGGCTCCAGGGCTGAAAACGTAGAGAGTGCTAAGAACATCATCTTGCAGTGCTTCTCCCTTGTTTTCTCTGCACTCATGCCAGGGCAGTGGTGACCTCATTCAAGGGGCATTTCTTTGCCTTTGATAGTTTACAAACTTCAAATGTCCCTAGTCTACTTCCTCCTCCTCCAGAGGTCACACCCTGAGTGAACCTGTTCTTCCTTTCTCTCCTCCACTGCTGCCACGACTTATTTCAGGCATAGTAATTACTTATCATGGCTCTGGAGGTCACACTGATTTGGAGTCAAAGGAAGAAGTAGAGGTCTGGCAAGGACTAACTTTAGGACCGAGAGCAATTTATTTCACCATTCTGGACCTCAATCTCCTTGTCGTTATATTGGGTGGGGAGAACCAGATTGTTTTCCAGATATTTTCCATCTCCAGATCCTATGACTAGTCCAAAAGACAAGACTTCAAAACAATATATTTTTCTTCTTCTTCTAGCTAGTTGGCACAGAAGATGGGGCGGGGCTGGGCTTAGAGTCAGGAAAACCGCTTCAGCTACATCTTAGCGGTGTGATCTTGGGCAAGTCACTCCCATTCTCAGGGCCTCAGTTTCCTCATCCATAAAAGAATAAAGTGGGGCTCAGTGGCTGCAAAGCCCCTCCAGTTTTAAATCTAAGGTGATATGATTCAATGTCACCCATGTGCTTGGGTGCTGTGAGCGGTGATGATGCTAGGAGAATTAATACCTTTAAGAAATCTCTTTCCAGAGTAGTTTTCTTCGTGTATACCTAGACTAGGCAGCCCAGGGAATGGAGTGCTGGGCCTGAAGTAAGGGAGGCACGTTTCCTGAGTTCAAATCTAGCCTCAAACACTTAGTTGCTGTGTGACCCTGGGCAAGTCACTTAACCACATTTGCCTCTGTTTCCTCACCTGTGAAATGAGCTGGAGAAGGAAACGGCAAACGACCCAAGTGTCTTTGCTAAGAAAACCCCAAATGGGATCCCAAAGAGTCAGACAGAACTGAAATGACAGAAAAACAACAACATACTTAGACTAAATGGCCAGCTCAGAGCTTTAGATATTCTATGATTCCCTGAAAGTTAGATGAGTCATGTATTTCTCCCATGGCAGGAGGAACGTTTTATCTACCCAAACGAATAGGTAGGACACAGGCAGATATTAGGAAAAATCTTTGGTTTATGTGATGACTTGGTTCCAGTGTGACTCAGAATTGTAGAATGCACAGTGTCATTTGCCTTTTCTTTTTTAAACTGAAACACTAGTGTCTCTCTTACCTTTTCATATATGGTGCCTTTCACTTTCTGGAGCGCTCTCCCAGCTCCACAGCCCTTTATCTTTACAATAACCCATTAAGGTGGGCTTTTTTGGAGACATCATTAATCTCATTTCACAGATGAGAAAACTTTGGTGGAGGAATAGTAAAGACTCAGGGCCAGCCAGACAAACAAACACTGTCACCTTGCCGCATGAATAAATCAATAAATTGAGCAACAAATTAATGAATTAGTGAAATAGCATTTATTAAGCACTTAGGAGATAGCTAGGTGGCTCAGGGGATAAAGCAGTGGGCCTGGAGTCAAGAAGACCTACGTTCAAATATGGTTTCAGACACTTACTAGCTGTATGACCTTGGGCCAGTCACTTAACCTCTATCTCAATCCACTGGAGAAGGAAATGGCAAACCACTCCAGTATCTTTGCCAAGAAAACCCCATAGATAGTGTTGGCATGATGTGGTCCACAGGGTCACGAAGAGTTGGACACAACTGAATGAACAACAAAATGTGCAAAGCACTGTGCTAAATGTTGGGAATACAAATAGACATCCATGTTCTCAAAGAGCCCACATTTAAATGGGGGAGACCACTCTCATAGGAGATTTTAGCTGCAAAAAAATGGGGAAGAAGCCCTTTGGCCTCAGGGTCTGGCCACAAGGCAGATGGAACCAGGTCTAAAGTCAGATAGTGTGCAAAGGTCTTTCCTCACAACTCTGTGAGATAGAGGTGCAAGCATCCTCGTTTTGAGGGTGCCCCTTATTTTACAGAAGAGGAAGTAACACTAATCCTAATAGCTACCATAGGGCATTTGCAAGTGTGCAAAGATTCGTTGAGGAAGGAACCCAAGTTTTATCATCTACATTTAAAATATGGAAAATTGAGACTGGGGAGGTTCAGTGCTTTGCCCAGGGTCACGTAGCTAGAAAGTGTTGGGGTTGGGACTCAAAGCCCAAGCTTTATAGACCTGACCAGTGTACTTTGCATGGCACCAGTTTATCTCTATGGCAGAAAGGCAGGGTCAGCTTTTGAGCCTAGAAGTTCCAGGATCCAAATTTTGGATCAAGAAAAGTAATGTGAAAATTGGGCCCAAGATAGTTTGAGGTAGGGAAAGATGAGGGAGAAGAGGCTTGCCTGCGTGGCCATTGGAGTAACCAGATAGCAGGAGATAAAGGGCTGGGCAAGAGCAGTTGCAGTGAGAATGGAGAACAGATGAATATGAAAGTTCACTGAAAGAAAGAATTCACAGGACTTGAATAAACATCCATCATGAAACTGCACAATTTTCTAGTTGGATGGAACCTTCTTAGCTACTTTGTCCAACCCTGCCCCCGCCAAAAAAGCATCCCCACTCCAATGTATCCCGAGATTAGCAACCCAGGATCTTCTTGAAGATCTCCAACAAGAGTGAACCCATCATCTCCCAAAGAAGCCCATTGCACTTTGGGATAGTTCTAATGGTTAGGAAGTTTTTCATGACATCGAGCCCAAGCCCGACCCTCTGCAACTGCCATCTATTGTTCCTAGTCCTTCTGGTTGGGAACAAAAAATAAATATAATCTAATCCTCTGTCCATATGACAACCCTTCAAAAACTTGAAGCCAGCCATCATACCCTCTCTCTTCTACCTTCAGTTTTCTCTTCTCTAGGCAAAATATCCTGAGTTCCACTGATTTCCATTGGCATTCCCTTGCATATTAAATAAAGATGAGGCATGAGTCAAGGATGACTTTAAGGTTTAAAACCTGGGTGACAGAGAGCATATTAGGCTCCAGTGTTTGTGGGATCAGATTGGCACCATCTCTAAATTGGAATCACTCTACAATCTGCCCACCTGATTCACTGTCTACACAAGTGAAGACTGACTATGCTCATCAAAGGAACCTGGCCATGCAGTAGTTAAATGCCCTGGAAGCTGTTAAAGTGCTATTCTTGTCAAGGCTTGTAAAAATGTAATCTGACTCCTCTGTTGGAATATATTCCAAAGAACCAAATGTCTTCCATGAATCAGTCAGAAATGCTTATGGAAACCGAAATTAAAAATGTTTTCTAAGCCAATGAAGGTGCTAATGAGGGCCTTCTGTATCTCTAACGACATCTTCTCCAAGAATACATCTTGCAGGGTGAAGTTCACTGTCTGCCGTTTCAGATGGTAGAAGGCAGCTTAACAGTAGGAAGGATGGCAAGAGATGAAAGTGGGTAAAGGGGGATTTGGATTTGGCATTTTTGCCCAGAAATGGCAATGGGTCAAGTCAAGCTCATGAAGTATCTTATTGCTCTGAGTCCATAGTTAGGTAACCTGCTCACATAGCCATCGCTAGGTGGAAGTTTGGTGTGTGTGTGTGTGTGTGTGTGTGTGACAAGAGAAGAGTAATAACATGTGTACCAAGTGCCACAAGGTGTAAAGCACTGTCCTAGGCATTAGGGGGCAAGCAGCAGATGATAACAGAAACACTCAGTTTAAGAATTGGAATAGCCATTTAGCCTAGCCCATAGGCAAATGCATCTGCACTGTAACATACACAAGAAATGTCTGACCCTTCTGTGGCCCCTCCCCCCACACAGCCCATGGTCTAGTAGAAAGGTAATTTGCCCACTTGGTTATTTACAATAGACAAAGAGATAAAATCTGTGATTTCAATGGTGTTGGAATTCTCCAGGTGAAGAAACTGCTACCAATGCAGTTTGCTACATTATCTGCAACTTATAATCTTAGAGACTTGCAGGGAGAGGTTAAAAGTTACTTGACAAGAGGCACACAGTCAGTATTTGTCAGAGGTGATACCTAAACCTAGGTCCTCCTGCCTTCCAGGCCAGCTCTGTCCACTCCATCTCCCATTAATTTAAAACAGTGCATTAAAGAAGGGATGTGTTTTGGTGGACACAGTACTGGGCTGGAGGTCAAGAAGACTGCATTTCAATCCCACCTTTTACACTAGCCTAGCAAGCTGCTTAAGCAATTGTTTGGGACTTGATAAAGTCCACTCCATCTTGAAATCTGTGGTAGTGATAAGATCATGGAGAGAAAGAGGAAAGTTCAGAGACGGAGCAGACTTAAGGGGAGAGAGTTTGAGGTCACACCACTCTGAGGGAAGAGAGGAAAGGGAGAGCAAAGAGAGAAAGACCAAAGGTAGATTTTTGATGAAAGTCAACCTTAAAGAGTCAGAAAAAAGATGACGCCCAAGCAAAGGAGAAAGAGAAGGATCAAAAAGAAGAAAGAAAGAAAGGAGAGTGTGGTCTCTGAAGCCCAGAAAGGAGAGAATGTCCAGTAAGATCATAGGATGAAAAGTATAGAACTCGATGAGAATTTAGAGACCATCTCATCCAACTCTCCCATTTTACAGATGAGGAACCTAAGGCTCAAGTTAGCTGTGACTAGCCAAGGTCACACAGGCCATAAACACTGGGGTTGTCACAGTTTGAACTATGGAAATGGTGAAAAGAGAACAGGATTAAGCCATTCATTCAACAAGCATTTGTTAAGTGGTTACTCTGTAAAAAGCTTAGGAAACAGCCAAAATCGACAATGGGCCCCGCTCTGACGGAGCTTACTTCCTACTGGGGATTACAATATCTAGACATAAATAAATACAATATAATTTGAGGAGGCAGAAGATCATCAGATCGAGATCTCAGGAAAGCTTTCCTATAGGAGCTGGCTTCTAAGTGATTGGAAGACTCAGGCCTTTGGGTAAGCCTGGGCACTAGAATGGAGGTGAGACGTGGAGCAGCTGAATATCAGAGGCAACAATTAGACCTGTGTGGTTGAAATGGAAAATGCTATGAACCGACCAATCAGCTAGCATTTTGGCCTAATATGTGCCAGGCATTGTGCTAGTCACTGGGGATACAAAGAAAGATGGAAAATTGTCCCTGCCCTTAAGGAGCCTACATTGTATTCAAGGAGACAGTGGGTGAGATTTATACATAAGAAGATACAATGTCATTTTCAGGGGTGGGGTTGTGATTTTTCTTGCATTTTCTAGGTGAATCAGGAAGGACTTTCTGGCTCTTGAAGGAAACTAGGCATCTAAAAGGGCGCCATCAGAAAGATGTGAATCCTAGGCATGGGGAACATCAGAGCCAGAGGGTGATGGGAGATGGAGCATCATGTGTGAGGAACAGTAAGAAGACCAGTTTGACCACACAGTTTGTAATGGATAAAGTATGGGCCAGGTTGCAAAGGGCTTTAAATGCCATAAAGAGGAGTGTATATTTGATCATGACACAGAACCACCAAAGGAGGCTGGGCCCAGATCATGAAGGTCTCAAATGAGAAGGTAGAGTCTATAAGGTTGGTTTGAAAAGTCATGAGAATGGAAGTGTCATTGTCTGGCCTGTGTTTGAGGAAGATTATTTGGCAGCTATGTGAAGGATGGACTGGAAAGGGGAAAGACTGGAAGCCTGGAGGTCAATCAAAAGGCTATTGCCACATGTCAGGTAAGCAGTAATGAAGGTCTGAACTAGAGGGATGACTGTGTGAGTGGAGAGAAAGAAAAGGTTGTAAGTGTAGAAATCACGAGACTTGGCAACTGATTGGTTATGGAGGATGAGAGAAAGAGAGTAGTCGAAGATGACTGTGACATTGCAAGCATGGGTTACTGGAGGTAGGGCAGTGCCCTGAACAGAAATAGACATGTTTGAAGAAGGAATGGATTTGAGTGGGAGAGAAGGAGTTTGGTTTTGTACTATTGAGTTTGGAAACCTACAGAAAACCCAAGGGGAAGTGTCCTGCAGCCTGGGTGTGTGTGTGTGTGTGTGTGTGTGTGTGTGTGTGTGTGTGTGTGTAAATTGGGATTTCTGCCAAGCATATAGATTTGGGAGTCATCTTATGGAAGTGATGGGTGAATCCGTAGAAGCTGATGGAATAAAGGAATGAGAGAGAGAGAGAGAGAGAGAGAGAGAGAGAGAGAGAACAAAGAGAAAAGATACAGAACTCTGGAGCACCCCTATGATTAGGTGACGACAGCAGTCCCTGCATCACCAACTGTATAATGGATTTTTCCATCTGCACTCATCCTTCCAGTCCAAACTTCACTTCCTGTGGAGGACATCCTCCTCCCAGTTACCTAGGCTCCCAGCCTTGGTTGCATTCACCCTGGCACTTACCCCTCACATCCAATGCATTGCTAAATCTGGCTTTTCTTACCTCCTAGTATCTCTCCTATCTGTTCCCTTCTCTTCACTCAGAGAGTCACCATCTTGGTGCAGGCTCTCAGCATCTCTCACCTGGACTTTATCTACCTAACGGGCCTCCTTACCTCAAATTTCTTTCTGTTCCAATCCATTTTCCACACACACACCAGTGCTTTTAAGGACAGGTCTCACTCTACTATTTTGTTGTTGTTGTTCACTCATTTTCACTTGTGTTCAACTCTGCATGATCATATTTGGGTTTTCTTGGCAGATATTGGAGTAGATTGCCATTTTCTTCTCCAGCTCATTTTACAGATAAGGAAACTGAGGCAAACAGGATTAAGTGACTTGCCCAGGGTCACACAGTTAGTAAATGTCTGAGGCCAGATTCGCACTCAGGTCTTCCTGACTCCAGGCCCTGTGCTCTCTCTACTCTGCCACCTACCTGTTCTATGTCACTTACTTGTTTAGCTCCCATTAATCTCTATTACCTCTATGATCAAAACCCAACTCCTCTCTTTGGCATTTATGGCCCTTCACAAGTTCTCCTCAACTGACCTTTGAATCCTTATTACACATCACAAGTGTTATCTTTCACACACTCCACGTTTCAGCCAAACTGGTTTTCTTACCACTCCTCACCCATGGAATTCCATCCCCAATTCCATGTTTCTGCACCTGTGACTCTTAGAATCACTTAGGATCATGTCAGATACCCCCTTTGTCTACCCTGATGGTGGCACCTTCCTCCCCTGGAAAATCAATGCTCATCAATGAGGATGTTGTCTCCCTACTTAACCATAACTTTTCTGAAGACCAGAAAGATTTCACTTTGGTCTTTGGATCCCAGAGCCTGAGAACAGTGCCTTGCATGTAGGAGCCACCTAATAAATGCTTGCAATAAATTGATTGCTGCAATAAGAAGACAAATTCCTGGTAGAATTTTAGAGGATGATGTTTTTCTCTTAGGAAATGTCCAGAATGTGTGTTCGATTTAGTAGGAGCAGAAACTAAGCTTCTGTTGCTGCTGCCAATAATAGTAACAGCTCTTGCGTATGTGCTGCTTTGAGGTTCCCAAAGCATTGGATGTAGATTCTTTCACTTCATCCTCATGGCTAGCCTGAAAGGTGGAGACCATTTATTACATAGAAGGTAATAAGATACAGAGAACGTTAAGTGACTTCCCCAGGATCATATAAAAAGTGGCTAAGGCAAGATTAGAATCTGGTGCTTCAAGTCTAGGCCTCTAGAGCCATCCCTCACTGTCTCCCACCAAAATTGGAATACAAGAAGAAAAAAGAAAACAAATGCCTTTGAAAGCCACTTACAAGTTTATGGATGCATTAAATCTCCACTCTCTTCTACTCTGACCTTTGGCTCATGTGTTCAAGCCAAATCACAAGTCCTTTACACACTCAGCATGCTCCTAGAAACCTTGAAAAATAGGATGTGAGCCAAGGGTCAGGAGGTCAGACTTCAGAGGGTCATAGATTTAGAACCAGCATTGCCTTGGAGGCCAAGTCCAACCTGTTCATTTTATAGATGAGGAAGCTAAGGGACAGAGAAGTTAAGTGACTTGCCCAGAGTCACACAGTTAGCAAGTGTCTGAGGTGTGGTTTGAACCCACGTCTTCTTGACTCCAAGTCCAGTGTCCTATCTGTGCCCCTCTCAGGCTCTCTGACCCCAGTCCTCCTTTTGACTCACTACTTACCTAAAAAAGTCAAGCCTATGATCTTACTATTGGCCTATGATCTGCTTTTCACTGGATAATTATCAACAAAACATTCGAAATGTCACACTAGGTCAAACAGCCAGTGATTCATGCAGCCCAGGATGGAGTCTTTAACCACCACAGCTTGGCAGTTGTATGGGATAAGATATCATGCTTTGTCGCAAGGTCACAGATTTGGAGCTCAAGAGGACCATGTAAAGGCAGGCCCCACACCCAGAGCTGGAAGGCCCTCAAGACAGCATCTCCAACCACATTCTTTTCAGATTCACAAACTTCAGCCCAAAGGGGCTAAATAAAACATTCAGGCCACACAGGAAGTAAGTTGGTAGAGCCAGAATTACAACCCAGTTCTCTCATTCCAAATAAGGGTTCCTCAGTAAACCTCCACTGTGATACTCAGATTAAAGAAAAAAGTACCCCCAAATAACTCTCATTCATGGATTTATTTAAACCTCTTTGAATTTATTTGCATTTTGATGGGATTGTTTGCATTTCCAATCTGTTTTTCAGACACATTTCTTCTTACCTATACTATTAATCCAATCTCCCTGTTCATATCACCTCTCACATATACCCCTTCTCTCCACTCACACTGCTGCTACCCTAATTCAGGTCTCATCTCCTCTCACCTGGACTTGTGCCAGAGCCTTCCCATTGTATCGAAGACCCTCCTCATTCCAATTCACTCAGGAGGTAGATTGATTTTTCCCAAAGCACAGAATTGACCATGCCATTCCCCTGCTCAAGAAACTCCAGGGGCTCCCTATTACCTCCAGGATCAAATCTGAAATCCTCTGTTTAGCTTCTAAAGCCCTTCCCAACTTGGCCCAAACTTACCTTTACAGTCTATTCACATTTTGTCCCCCTCCATGCCATCTGTGACAGCTTCCTTATACATGATGTGCCCTCTCGTCTCTCTGTCCTCATTACTTGGGATGCTCTGCTCTCTCACCTCAGATGTTATTTTTTTCCATTACTCTTAAATTGTTTCCTTATTCATGGCAGACTGTGAGAGTCCATCATCTTATGGACATTACTCAAATTGTTTCTAAAGGCCATGGTTTAGTGGAAAGAACACAGTCTTGGAGAAAAGGGACTTGGCTTTGAGTGCCAGCTCTGCAATGTCCTGTCTTTATGACCTTAGGCTAGTCAGTTCCCCTTCAGAGCTTCATTTTACATGCCTGTTAAGTGAAAGAATTTGGATTACCATTTCAAAAATCTCTTCTAGCTCTGAACCTATGAGTGTACATCCTTATATTTGCTCACTATAAAGTTCATTTGTCATGACATCATTTCCCTGAGGAAATCACAACCTATCTGAGCCTCAGTTTATCCTTCTGTGCAATAGGAATGTTAATATACTACAATTTCTTAAGGAGATTTTATGAAAAAGGTATTTTTGAAGCAGAAAGCACTCTAGAAATGCAAGCCATTATTTTTATCCTTGAAGGATCTGTCTGCTGTTTATCCCCATCTGCTTCTCTTCAGAGAGGTGACTTGGGAAGTTTTGGCAGAGTTGGTTTCATCATGGGCTAATAAGAAACAAAAAACATCATTCTACGGGCTACCTGGTTAGCCCGTCTTGGATGTCCCATGATGACTATCAATGAAGAACATTATAAAGAACCTTACAACCTATTTACATCTGTCTTAGAAGATGAAGTGACAGAGAAATTCTATTAGAACCCAATAAGATCCTCCAAACCAAAACAAGATAAACATTGTTATCCAGTGGTTTCCAAGAGATTGAGCACATAGATATAGGATGATAGAAAATATGTTAAACGATGAGATTCTGCAGTAAAACCTTGATGTGAAATCCAGCTAAACTCAATCATGTTAGAGAATGTAAGAGAAAAAAACTGACATGGAAGGAAAAAAATGGACAACTGGAAAAACAAATCAGCAAGCATGTCTTAGTAGCCTATTGCCATCACTAAAGTCAGTGAAGTCACCTCAAATGGGAGGTCCCAGGGCACTACTATTTTTTAAATTTAATTTATGAAATAAAACAAGTATTTCCATAACATAGTAGAAAAGATGATTGCATATGAAACTGCAGATTTATTATGTACTACTTGCTACTCCTTTTAAATATATAATAAAGGTATCATGTAAATTTATTTTTTCCTTTTTTCTTCCTTCTCTCCCCCACCCTAAAGATTTATGCTAGAGCTGACATGATTTTTTTTTGGCAGGGAAATTGGGGTTAAGTGACTTGCCCAAGGTCACACAGCTAGTACACGTGTCAAGTGTCTGAGGCTGGATTTGAGCTCAGGTCCTCCTGACTCCAGGGCCAGTTCACTACTCACTGCACCACCTAGCTGCCCCAAGTTGACCTGACTTTGAAAGTATTGAGGGGCTCGACATTCAAAATATATTGGAGTGGGTAAAATATTACTGATAGGAGAGAAAAAAAACAGATGAAATTACTCACAGTGAAAGATAACTCATGAGTGGCTTCCAACTCAGTGCTTACTTTTTCATTCCAATAAAATCTTTTAGAGAATCATGTAAGCATATATAGAGGATATCCTTGATGAAAAGATGATAAATGGAAAGGTAGCTTTCTGTAAATAATTTTCCACAATAGATGACAGCTCCATAGTGAAGCAATTGGCTGAGATTTATAGAGAACACAAGATCCCAGTGTGTGCGTGTGTGTGTGTGTGTGTGTGTGCGTGTGCTTTGTTATTGTTGATTACTTTTTTAAAGTATTTGACTCAGTGCAACAAAATTCAGCTTTTGACTACAAAAGCATTTTTTGCTCCAAAAAGGAGATTCTTATGCATATGTTGAAGATGCTATGATATCTCTTGGTGAGACAAGGATCCTCTAACTACCATTATTCATAAAGGCATAAAATAGGAAGAACAGTTATCAACAAGGTCTTCATCCCTTTGTCATGAAGGACATCCTGCACAGACACATAATGGAAGAAAGTATTGAGATCCTTCAGCCACAAAATTGATTGACCTAAAAATTCACAGAAGGAAAACCCAATGAATAAAGATTGCCTATTCTCCATCCTATGGTTTTCAGTTGGACATAAAATTGAATGGGCACTGGGGATGGACAGTGAGCTGGGCTCAGAATAGAATAGGAGGAAGAAAGTGAATTAAAAACATACAGTGCTTGACACATTCCCAAACTTTTCTGTGATTCAAAGCATTCTGTTTTTAAAACCAATGCTTTTCCACTGGTACTGTATAATTATGAACCATAGAATGCCACAATCTCTAAGGAAGTAAGAACATAAATGATCCAAAGGGCAATGGAAAAAAAAACAGAAGAAGTGTCAGAGAAGATGTTATCCAGAAGTACAATTGGGAAAGGTCACAGAGTTAGAACAAGGAAGAACAGATGAACATTCCAACTACTTCACTGGTATCCACCAAATGTTAAAAACCCTAAGGAAAGACTTCCAACACATGAGAGTTCACAATGAAGACTTATATAGGACCAGAGGGCATACATGCACTGGGAGATAGACCAATGAAGGATGAACTTTAAACACTAAGAATTCAGATCAGGCCTCATGTAGGAGGAAGCATTTGAGCTTAATCTTAAGGAAACTGGAAAATTCAAGAATGAATGACCAGAAGAAAGAACTGCAAACGTGAGGACAGCATATACAATGGCACTTACTGGCCATTTACCAGGATCTTCTCATCTACAGTCTTTCTTAAGGAATGATTGAAGGGACTGCCATTCCTCCATCTCTCCAGTTCACAACCAGGGCAGCCTCTTCAAATCCTCACTCTCAGTCACCTCATGGATCTGATCTGTTCCTAAATCTTGGTGTTTCTACCTTCACAATACCTCTCATGAATGTTCTCTTCGTATACTCACATCCATCACCACCTCTTGCCTCTACTATTCCAATAGCTTCTAATTAGATTCCCTTCCTCAAGTTTCTTGCCATTCCAATCCATCCTCTGCTGAGCCACCAAAGCGAATTCCTAAAATGAAGATCTGACAATATTACTCTCTACTCAGTAAACTCCCTTAAGGTCTACGGACTTTTAAAAACTGTCTCTTGCATTTGTGTCTTCCTCTCTATTGCCATTGCCATCTTCCTAGTCTATTCCTTCATCACTGGACACTTGGAGTGCAGTAATATCTTTCTGATTGGCTTCCTGTAGGTAGACAGACAGACAGATAGATAGATAGACCGATATATAGATAGGTGGATGGATGTATGTATATATGTATGTATGTATGTATGTATAGATAGATAGATAGACAGACAGGCATACAGATGGATGGATGGATAGATAGATAGATGGGTGGATGGATAGATGGATAGATGGATGGATAGGTGGATGGATGGATGGTTGGATATATAGATAGACAGACAGACAGACAGACAGACAGACAGATAGATAGATAGATAGATAGATAGATAGATAGATAGACGGCTAGATGGATAGATGGATGGATGGATGGATAGATAGATAGATAGATAGATAGATAGATAGATAGATAAAATGAGCAGGCCTTTTAAGTGCCTACTACCTGCCAGACTTTGTGCTAAGTACAGGGGATTGAAGTATAAAAAGCAACAATCCTTGCCCTCAAGGAGATTATAGTCTAATAAAAGAAGAAAGCACATAAATGGGAGCAGGAAAGGATAGAATGGAGAGTATAGGTGGTAGCATGGTATGGAGATGACTGGGAAGAGATATGGAAGCATGGATCCCAGAATGATAAGACAAACCCTCACCTCTCACTCCTGCACTCCTATTGTCTGTGGGATGCACCTCTGGTGTGAGGGCTTGCTCAGCCCTTCTCAGGGCTGCTCATTCACCCTTGGTGTCCATTTGCCACCCAACTCTCACCTGTGGCTCCAGAAATTGCAGCAAGTGCAGGGGTCACACCCTGATAAAACTCTGTGGGCAGACAGGCTAAATAAGGTTGAGGATAACTGACCGGCCTCAGTCCCATCAGTGAGTTAAGGGGGTGTCTACTCCAAGCATGTGAAGACTTCCTTCAGTAGAATGGGTGCATGAGAACAATTCATTCTGTGCAGGTGGCTGAAGCAGGAGCCATGGAGCACTTAGAGCTTGGTCAGGCATCAGGTCATCCACTACTTTCTGGGGCCATTGCCAGTCATCTTGACTTTTGTCCTGCAACTAGACTTTCATGACTCTGGGGGAGTGATGCTGATGACTTTGCACAGCTCTGCCTCACTTAAGACTAATTCATGCATCAGTCAGGACATCATCTGTGATGTCATTGGTCCTCTGAAAATGAAGGACAAATAACAACTATTGTCTGTTCTGCTGCTAGGCTAGTCTTCCTTAAAGTAGCCTCAATCATTTTCTTTTAATATCTATATCTATATCTGTTTCTACGTCTATGTCTATGTCTATATCTGTGTCTATGTCTATTTCTATATCTATATCTATACACACATTACTTGCTTCACAGGGCTATTGTGGGGAAAGTATTTGATTAGCTTTCCAAGCTTAATAAATGTGTTATTGTTATCGATTCTGGTAAACATCACTTTCACAGCATGGTGCGTAGAGAACTCAACTTGGCATTGGATAGAGCTAGGGTCAAATACTGAGAGCAGCTAGGTGACACATCAGATAGATTGCCAGGCCTGGAATCAGGAAGACTCATCTATGTGCATTCAAATCCAGCCTTAGACACTTAGTCACTGTGTGATCCTGGGCAAGTCACTTAACTCTGTTTGCCTCAGTTCCTCATCTGCAAAATGATCTGGAGAAAGAAATGCAAACCACTCCAGTATCATTGTAAGAAAATCTCCAATGAGATCATGAGGAGTTGGACACAGCAGAAACAAATGAACGAAAGGGTCAAATACCAGTCTAGACACTTACTAGTTCTGAGAACATGAGCAAGTTACTCAACTTTTCTAAGCCTTGTTTTCCTAATCTGTAAAATGGAGATAATGGTAGCAACAACCAACCAGAGCTGACATAAGGATCCAATGAGATCACGCACATAAGGAGCTTTACAAGTCTCTGAGTCCAAATGTCATGGGAATCATTTGATGGTATTATTGTTATCTGCTCCAGATTGGCCCTATTTCTTATGGAATGAAAAATAGTCTCCTCTCGGCATTCAAGACTCTTGGGAATCTACTTGAGAATCTACTTTCATGATCTCTACTCAGTCTTACTTTCTCTTTTCTGAGTTCCCTCAAACCCTATATAACTGAGCCAGATTAGTCTCTGAATAAAACTCACTCCCACCACTATGCCTTTAGGAGTGCCCTCCCTCCCCACCTCTGCTCATTTATCTCCTACCCCTCCTTTGAGGCCCAGTACAAGTTTCACCTCCTCCATGAAGCCTCCCATGACTCTTCTAGTCTTCATTGACTTCTCTTTTCTCTTAAATCCCATAATGCATTTAGCATTACAAAATGTAGAACTTCACTGTAAATGTGTTGGGTTCTTCACTAGTGTTTCATGTGCACTAAACTTGTTTCCCAAGCTAGCTGTAACCTCATTGGTTGAGATGGAAGCTATGTTTGGTCCTTCTGTATGCCCTATAGCATCCAGCGCAGGGCTGAACACACAACAGCCACTAATTGGACTCTCTGGTCCTGAGAATCCTCATCTGCAAAAGGAGGGTGATAGAAAAGGTGGTGCCTAAGACCCCTTTAAGCACTAACCTGTCACCTTTTCTCACTCTGGAGAAGCCTCCATCCTGAGACCCCATTCTAATAGCCAATGACTGCCTGCCCAGGCTGCAGTTTCAGAAGGTGCCCCAACCTTCTGCTTCACTTATGCTTCACTTAGCCCACTTCTCAACCTCAACCACCTCCTCCCCATCATCAGCTACCTTGTTTCTGATGGCTGCCCTTTATTCCCTGACCACCTTTGCAAGTTCCTCTTTGTATAGTCCGTTCCCTTATTAGAATTTAAACAGCTTGGGAGAAGAGATTGTATTTCTTATTCATAAGCACTTGGTACAGTGACTAGTAAATGCTCTGTGTTTCTCTCTCTCTCTCTCTCTCTCTCTCTCTCTCTCTCTCTCTCTCTTTTCAGTCTCTCTGTCTGTCTCTGTCTTTCTGTCTCTGTCTCTCTCTCTGTGTTTATCTGTCTCTGTATCTCTCTCTGTCTCTGCCTTTGTCTCTGTATCTCTCTCTCTGTCTCTGCTTCTCTCTTTCTCTCTGTCTCTGTCTCTCTCTGATTCTCATTTTCTCTATCTCATTGTCTCTCCCTCTTTTCTCTCTCTTTCATTCTCTTTTTTCTCTCATTTTCTCTTCTTCTCTCTCTCCTTTTTCCTCTGTCTTTTTCATTCTCTTTCCCCCTCACACACACGTACATACTTACATATGTAATCATCCTTGTGTTCATTGACTGTTTGCTCAATCCCATGGATTCTGAGTAGACTTTGCTATCATCCAAGTACAGCCATTGCAAGGAGTCACCAAAAGATGATTAACACAAAAAGCACATAACATGTAGCCAGTTAGAAGTATCTAAATGGGGCAGAAGATAGAAAGTTAGGCTAGCAGTCAGGAAGACCTGAGTTCAAATCCTGCCTCAGACACTCACAAGCTGTGTTACCCTGATCCAGTCATTTAACATCTTTTGGTTTCATTTTCCACAACTATAAAATGAGAATAATTCTAGCACCTACTTCCCCTGGTTGAAGATAAAATGAGATAGTATTTGTAAAGCACTTAGCGCAGTGCCTGGAACATAGTAGGCACTTAATAAATGCCTGTTTCCTTCCTTCCCTCTAATCACTAATGCAGAAGGGAAAAATGCAGTGAAGGGAACAACCATATGGGGCTGACCAATAATGCGGCTGGGCATTCCATCGCCACCCCTCCTCCCCCCACCCACCATGGAGATGGCCACCCCAGGCCATATTCATGATAAAAAGCTCCTGTTGAACAGTGACCCAGCCCAATCTTGTATCTCCTCTTTGACTACACTTTGCTCTAAATACTCTTAAGCTTACAACTTGGGATTTAGTGAAATTCATGAAGGGCACAGTCACGGCATGTTAGATCTTGAGCTGGAAAGAACCTTCAAGGCTAGCTAGTCCAAGCACTCTTTTGTGGAGATGGAGACATTTGAGGCCCATGGAGGCTAAATGACTTCCTGAAAGTCACCCGGGTAGCAAGTGGCCAAGGCAGAATTTGTCTATAGCTTATCTGCCTCCAAACAAATCCAGCCTTACCATAGCTATTTTCTTTTTTCTTTGTTGGTTTAGGCCTGTGATTTCATCTGTCTAGGGCAAGGTGCAGAAACTCCCTTTTCTCATTATAAATCCATGATTTATCTGCAACTTTTCATCTTGGAGAAGTGCCTGAGGCACTGAGATTAAATTATTTGCCTAAGGTCACATTCTAGATACAGATAGAAGGAGTATGGAGTCAGGAAGACCTGAGTTCAAATGTAGTCTCAAACATTTACTAGCTGTGTGACCCTAGGCAAATCACTAAATCTCTGTTTGCCTACTCTATGGGAGAAGGAAAGGGCAAGTCATTCCAGCATCTTTGCTAAGAAAACCCCATAATGGGCTATGAAGTGTCTGACATGACTGAACAACTGAAGAACGACAACCATGACAAGGTCACTTAGCCAAGATGTGTCCAAGGTATTACTCAAACCCAGATCAGAGCCATATAATTCATCATAGCTCAAAATGCTCCCCAGATCATCCTCTCAGCAAATGGCATGGGGTCAGCCTGTAGAGTACTCTTGACTGCTAGTATGTCTCCTTAGGGCAAATCATTTATTTCCCTAGTGCTTAGTACAATACCTGGCATGTAGCAGCTGCTCAACAGATGTTAGCTGATTGACTGAAGGAGAGTCCTAAGGACAAATGGTTCTTGGAGAACTTCTGAGAAGAAAAATAACTGAGCTGGGATGAGAAGCTGTTGTGTAAATGTGCTATCCACCATCCCCACCCACTCCTCTGCTATTGGCAAACCTTTGTTCACACCAAATGTCAAACTCGAGAAAAGATGGAAAAGAAGGCAGGGTTACAAAGATGGGCATCTCATGACAGCATGGCCATGAAATCAAATCAGGCTTTGATGCTAGTTTCCAGGTGAACACATTTTTCCTTCTATGAGACAAAAGGAAAAAAAAAAACCATAACAACAAAATAGGATTTTTTTCCATTGCAGATTCTTTGAATAAACAAGGAGAGGTTCCAGAGACAGTGAGCAACTACATGAGGTAGGTCACAGGATGGATCCAAGTTCCCTCCAGGTATGTCAGAGTCACATCTTTGAAGTCAGAGATGGGTAAGGGAAGAAGAATGTTCCTAGTAGCCCATCTTAATGATGGCAGTTAGGGAAAAAAAAATTCTCTATTGGCCTTGCCATGGTGCTAATGAGCTTTTGTTAGCTTGGAGCAAAAAGCAAGTTCTTTATCAAGATAAGTAGATTAATTCAACTGCTCTTGGGTAGATTGGAAAATCAATGGAACAGGCATATAGACATGCCAGACAACAGCCTTTCAAATGAATGTAATGAAATCGTTAAAACAGTTATACTGAAGCACTTACAGTGTTCTTATCATTAATCAGAGAGGTTGATTAGCAACCAAAATACTAACTTTTCTTTGTGAATAGACTCTGAAATAAGCAGTGCCCAGAGGCAGAATTGTATAGTGGAAAAAAACAATCCCTGGATTTGGTTGGAGTCAGAAGAGCTGAATTCAAATCCTGTTTCTATCATTTACTACATGTGTAACTTAGATCAGGTCACTCAAACCTTCCAGGCTTCACTTTCTTCACTTGCAACATTAGAGAGTTAGATTGGGTGACCTCTAAGGCCACTTCCAACCCTGAATCTATGAGCCCATAGTGCTTTGTTCTCTTGGTGGCACAGTGGAGAAATGGATGGTCTTAGAGTCTGGAGGATCTGCTTTAGACTCTTAATAGCTGTGTATCCCTGGGCAAACCCCTTAATACTTCCAAGTTTCCAACTCCTCATTTGGCAATTTTGGCTAATAATAGCACTCATGTCATAAAGGTTTGTGAAAACTGATCCAAGGAGATAAAGCGCTACATAAATCCTAGCTGTTATTGTTATCAGTGAAATGAGAATCACTTGGCACACATAAGAAATGGGCAGGAAACTCTGTAGTCTCAGCATACAGGGTGGCGAGTGCAAAGGAGGCTTATTTAGGGAAATTTGCTTCCAGCAGTCAGGGATGATAAAGAGCCTTGCCTGAGTCCTTATCATTGAGGACTGCATGAAGAAATTGAGCATGTTTTATCCTGGAGAAGAGAACATTCAGGCAGGACAAGATATCTGCCTTCAAGTATTTGAAGGAGTAATTAGATTGGCTTTATTGGTCCCAAGAAGAGAGAACCTGGGGGCAGCTAGGGGGCACAGTGAGTAGAGGACCAGTCCTGGAGTCAGGAGGACCTGAGTTCAAATCTGAACTCAGATACTTGACACACTTACTAACTGTGTGACCTTGGGCAAGTCACTTAACCCCAATTGTCCTGCCTTCCCCCTCCAAAAGAAAAGAAGAAAAAAAAAAGAGGAGAGAGCCAGGAACAATGGTGGTGGGTAGGGGGTGGGGGTGGGGGTGGGGTGGAGATTTAGGTTCCATATCAGAGAAACCTTCCTAAGCAAGAGAACTGGTCAAAAGTGCAATGAACAGCCTAGATAGGTGTGGGGTGGGGGGGGAGCTCCTCTTCCTCGGAAGTCTGCAAGCAAAGGGCTAAATGACCACCTCCCAAATGTATGTATTAGGGCTGGGATTCCTTTCATGTAGGGGTTGAATTAAATGTCTGCCAAGGTTCTGGTGCCAGGAGGACCCTAGTTCAAATCTGGCTTTAGACAATTACTAGCTGTGTGACCCTGGACAAGTCACTTAATCTTAATTGCCTAATAATAACAATTATAAAAAAGAGTTGCCTGGGATGCTGAGAGGTTCTATTACTTGCCTAGGTAGGGTTACACAGCCAGTTTATGTCAAAGGTAGGATGTGAACCCATGTTTTTTTGCCACACCATGCTGCCTTCTTAAAAGAAAAGGTAATTGTGATAGGTATGATTTTTGTTGCTGTCATTTTGCAGACATGGACTGTGAGAGTCAGAGCAGCAAGATGACTGGCCCACAGTCAGCTGGTTATTCCTAATCATGGGATTCAAACCCAGAACTATCCACACTCTAAGATCAATGCTCTTTCTCCTACACCACTTAACAGGGTGCCTTCCAAAGTATCTGATCTAAGCTGGGCCCTTCCCACCAGCACTGGTAAATACCACCAGCCATTTGAATACTAATGGTCCATTGGAAGATTCTGGGGCAACCTGAATGGTGTAGATGAGAAGCACAGTAGGTGTTTCTGGGACCTGGGCCCCTGTAGACACCATGAAAATGTGATGATAAGGAATTTGCTATTAAGGAGATTTGTTTCTGCACATATAGCCTTCCTCAGGCCCACAGCTAGCCAACCAGAGCTATACTGCCAGAGGTGTATTGAATCTGATAGTCTGGGACTGCAAAATAATCTTTCTAAAGGAAGGAGGCACCTGCCTACTTGGGTCAATGGCTCTTGCCCTTGAAAACAGATCAGGTGACAATGGAATCCTGTTTGGGAGGTGACAAGCTGCCAGCTGTGAGTCGTGCCAAGTGAGTGTACTTAGAAATGCACTTAAAGAGGGATTTCCAGCTCCTCCTCTGTTCTCTGCTCTGGTCTCACCAAACCTGTTTGTTGTATTCAGTGTAGGAGGGAAACTGAAGAGAAAGCAATTTAAAGAAAGTGAGTGGGAAAGGTCAGGGACAGAGGCTGAGAAGTCTCTTGGAGCTTACCAGTTTCATCTGGTAAAATGCCTGGGAGGAGGTCCAATGACAGAGCTCTGGGTTCTATGGAATACGTTGTGCCCAGGTCTCATCTCACCTTTGTCCGTCTGGACCCCAGTCACCATCTCTTCCATTTCTCTTCTCTGGTTCACTGTGAAGCTCCTTGGAAAGGGCTATACGGATGCTGGCATTTTCTCCCTGTCTTGGCTCGGGGGCAGTTGGCTTCTGTCCCTGTTTCTCTACTGAAACTGTCCTCTCTAAAGTAACAAATGAGTACTTGGTTTCCAAATCCAAAGACCTATGTTTAGTCTACATTCTTTTTGACATTTCTTCTACCTTGCGAGGAATCAGGCCCTGGAAAACTTAACCCTTTCAGCTCTGTAGACTCTAAGCTGAAATGGACCTGGGAGGCTGAGTCAAACGCTCTCTTTTTGTAGATAACATCCTCTATTGGGAGAGCCCTTCAAGCACTGGAAGACAGTTATTCTGAATTCCCCTTCCCCCACCCCATCTTGTCTTCTGGCTAAGCAGCCCCAGTTCCTTCACCAGGTCATCATCATAGGTACTTCTTTGGAGCCCTTCATCATTCTGTTTTGCCTCCTCTGGACACTCTCTAACTCATCAAGTTTCTTCCTAAAGGTGGTACCCAGAACTATATAGTCAGAGCAAGGGAGAATACAGCAGGGCCATTGCTTCTCTGGTCCTAGACACTGCTTGTCTTCATGGAACCCCAAGTCACCCTGCAGATCATGTTGATCATGCATTCCACAGATGAATTACTGTTTAGCTGAGCTTTCTTTGGCATGTACTTAATGGAGTTGACTTTTTGATCCCAATTGTAAAACTTTATATTTATCACTAATAAATATCATCTCATACGGGTTGGCCCAACACTCTTGTTCATAGAGACCTTGTTGGATCCTGACAATGTTAGCCATCCTTCCAGGTTTTGTTCTTATGTAAAATATGATAATTACTGAAGGTATGCCTTTATCCAAATCATTCATCTAGATGTCAAACAGAACTAGGCAAACATAGCTTCCTGGAGCACTCCATCTTCTTTCCAAGTTGTCTTTGAAACTTTAATGACTCTTCTTTGGGTCAGGCTATTCAACCAATTGATTTTTATCCACCTGACTGTAAGCTCCTTGAGAGTAGAAACTAGTTCACTTAGTCATTGCACCCCTAACACCTAGCATAGTGCCTGGTACAAAGTAAGTGCCTGTTTGGTTGACTTACCATTCCCCCCCCCATCTTTCTATGCCTTATAGAAAAAGAGCTGGGAGATAGCAAACGCTTGATAAAATCTATGTATATTATATTGATAACTTTGCCTGATCTAGTAACTTACTTGTATACTTTAGTAGGTCTGTGGTCTCATCAATGTGGTGCTCCCTGCAGTGATGAAGATGGGACTAACCCATCCGTGCCTTCTCATCCTATGTGACTTTTATACATGTCTTCTCATGCATTCCACACCTAGTAAGCCAAGGAGTTTTCTTGGATCTCTTGACATTTTGTGAAGACTAATAGAGAATACAAGCTGTACATTGGTGATCCCTCACATTTGAAGTAGTACAGTCAGAAAGACCTGAGTTCAAATCTCACTTTAGACACTTACTAGCTGTATGATCCATATAATGCACATACTTGCCTCAGTTTCCCCCATCTGCAAAAGGGGTTAATAATAGCACCTACCTTCCAAAGTTGCTGCATGAGGATCAAATGAGGTGACATCTGTAAAGCACTTTGCAAACCTTAGTGCTACATAAATGCTAGTGTTGATTGTGTTAGGACCACCTTTTTCCTGTTCTAGCATTTTTTGATAAAATTTTATATTACTTCAAATGAGCAGTTCTTATTTGATAATACACTGCAGCCTACTCACCCTCATTGTGGATCTCTCCACTGCCACTTGGTTGACCTATAGGGCTTTAATTCTTCAGTGACAGTGATAGTCCATGCTTTCCAGTCCAACAGTTTCACCAAGAAAGTATTGAAGTGAAAAGGATGTCTACAACAGGTGAATCTACTTTCTCTCCTCTCCCTCTCTTCTTAAAAGTTGGACCTTTATTTAGGGGAAAACTTGGGGTTCTTAAAAGCACTGCACCATTCCCCAAATACATTCCAGCCCGCTCTTCTCCTCCTGATCAACTATGGTCTTTATTATAGTCTAACCACAATGTCTGTCCAAGAGATATATTCCAATTGACCAACTCTTTGGACTGTGCATCAGAGTATATATCAAAGCCTGGAAAATAGCCATTCTTTATTTTCCTGATTTTTGCTTAGGTGATAGTTTGGCAGGAATCTTTTGAATGATTATGGGTCTTCTTTAAGAGGCTTTGCAATGTTCCAGAGCTCGATGCAATCCATGTAATAGCTTCCAAAAATAGAAGTGTCTTGAGCACATCGCCATCTATAGAAAATTTCCTATCTCCTGGAGATTTGCCATGACAGTGGCAAATGCCTTTGGCAGCCCGTTTCTCTTTGTTTTCTGTCTCACTTGACATTTCAGAACCAAGTTGTCTGTTGTTGCATATTTCAAGGATTCTTGGATAATTTTAATCTATTCATGGGAGATGCTTTTTTGGAAGAGAGCCTTTAGAGATTTATTCTACTCTATCAAATCAAATGTTTTGTTAGTTAAAAAATAATGAGCATAGAGGTATCTTACATTCTCTGTATCTTTTAATCAATTACCTAATTAAAAAAATGCTGTTGGTTTTTGGTGAACCGATTCAACTCTCCTCTCTTTAATCTCTCACTCTCTTATCATATCACTGATTATGCCCTGTCAAGCCTCAGCTTTGGGACACTCCCAGGATTTATCATCTTTGTACCTGCAAATTGCTGCTAGATGAAGGTGGAGAAAATCATGCAACCATTCTGCTTGAATCCATGGCAAATTCATGTTACATAACCTCAATTGGGCCCTCACTGCTGCAAAGCAATTCTTCTATACCTCCTTCATTACCTCACTCTCCCACTCCACAGTAGCTCTTTCACACCTTTCCATCCCTCCTCAAACCTTCCATGCCCCACCCCTTTAGCTGAGTACCTTGTCTCATATTTTACAGGAAAAGTTGAGGTCATTCACCATGAACTCCCTCTTATCCCTTCTTCCTTATCTCCTATCACTCAGTTGTTTTCTGCCACTTTTTCCTCCTTTATCCCTGTCTCAGATGATGAGGTGGCCTCATTCCTGACCAAGGCTAACCCCTCTACTTGTTCAAACCATCCCATTCTTCTATCCCATCTCCTTCAACAAATTGCCTCTTTCATCAGCCCCACTCTATCACTTATTTTCAGTCTCTCCCTAAGTGGCTTATTTCCTACTCCCTACAACCATGTCCATGCCTCCCCTATCCTGAAAAAAAAAAAAACCTCACTTGATCCTCCCATCCCTACTATCATCTTATGTCTCTTTTGCCTTTTGTAGCTAAATGCTTTGAAAAGGTTACAACAGGTGAATCCACTTTCTCTCCTCTCACTCTCTTCTTAACCCCTTACAATCTGGCTTTTGACTTTATCATTCCACTGATACTGCTCTCTCCAAAGTTACTAATGATCTCTTATTTGCTAAATACAATGACCTTCCCTTTCCCTTCCTTTTCCCTTCCCCTTCTCTTCCCTTCTCTCCTTTTCCCTTCCCCTTTCACTTTCCTTTTCCCTTTCCCTTTCTGCTTCTCCTTTCCCCTTCCCCTTCCCTTTTCTCCTTCTCCTTTCCCCTTCCCCTTCCCCTTCCCTTTCCCTTTCCCCTCCCTTTCCCTTTCCCTTTCCTTCCCCTTCCCCTTCCCCTTCCCTATTGTGATAAAGGACGACCCCATCCCAGGCCTGCAGGCTGGCAACCTAGACATCCTCCTGGATTCCTCACTCTGTCTCACCCCCATATCCAAGGTATTACCAAAGCCTGCCAATTTCACCTTTGTCACATCTCAAGAATGAGATCATTCCCCTTTTTTAAGTCTGACATTGTCACCACTGTAGTGTAGGCCTGCATCACCTCTTGCCCCAATTACTGCAATACCCTGCTGTTTGCTCTTTCTACCTCAAATCTCCCCACTCTAATCCATTCTCCATTCAGCAACTGAAATGATTTCCCTCCCCCCCACCCCATATTGAACAAACTCCATTGGTTTCCAATTGCCTCCAATTGCCTCCAGGTGCAAATACAAAATGCTGTTTGGCATTCAAAGCCCTTCATAAATTGGCCCCCTCCTATCTTCCAGTCTTCTTATGCCTTGCTCCCTGAAATGTACTTGATCCAGTGACACTTGCCTTTTCACTGTTCAACATACAAGAAACTCTATTTCCCAGCTCTGGGCATTTGCTAGGCTATCTGCCATGTCTAGAATACTCTCCCTCCACCACTCTGACTATTGACCTTCACAGCTTCCTTTAAGTCCCAACTAAAAATCCCACCCTCTACAGGAAGCCTTTCTGAACCCCTCTTAATCCCAGTGTCTTCCCTGTTAATTTTTTCCTATTTATCCTGTATTATAGTTTACTTTACATGTATTTATTTGCATATTGTCTCCTCCATTAGATTGTGAGCTCTTTGAGGACAGGAACTATCTTTATATTTTTAGCATTTGTATCCCCCATACTTAGCACAGTGTTTGACACATAGTAGGTGCTTAATAAAATGAATGAATGAATATCATTTAGAAAAGTCTGACTGGTCCCTTTGTACACCTTAGTTAAGGATTCCTTCAATATGTGTATAGATAATTTTTCAAAGATTTTGTATAAATGGTAAGCTAAATGTGTAGTTAGTTGTTGATGTTTTCCCTATTATCTTTTTTCAAACAAGAATAATTTTTTTCTATTAATAAGAGTATTTATGATTTTTTTTCTTGAGGATTGATGTCTTCCAGGTTTTATATATCTTGAGAATCAGTCCCTTAATGTCCCCAAAACTGTGCTCTTCCCAACCTACTATTTCTCTGTATCCAGTGACTCTTCCCCTCTTCATTGGCTTAGTGCAGTTCTATATCCTCACATGGTATTTTGCAGATTGTGATGTTAGAGTCTAATTGTAGTGGCTCTGTTGCTATTGATGAAGGGAATCATCTATTACAGTTATCTTAACAGACATTTTCTGCTTCCATTTATTTGTTGTCTTCCATCTAGTTTTATCCTTGTATGCTTTCAGTTACAACCTGGCTTAACTGAATCTTTCCCCAAGCTTACTTTAAACTTATTCCCACCGCAATCTTGCTACTATTCTTCAATATTTTAGGACCAATACACCTGATGACCTTCTACTGTCTTCATATATGAGATTTTAGAAATGAACATATATTTAGAAACTGGTATCACCCTTAGTTGGCATATCAGTCTGACCATAAGGATATTGAGAATATTCTAGCAAATGTTGTTTTAAGGTCTTTTGGTTTTGTTGTTGTTGTTGTGGCTCTTGATTTACATCAATCCATCAAACTTTCTTAAGAATTGGTGACAGTCTGTGCCCATGTCTGTTCTTTTATCCATTTTCCTTCTTTTTTTCTGGAAATGGCTTGTTTAAATATGTCAGGCTGAGTTTGTTTCATTCTCATGCCACGGATTATTCACATTTGTATTATTTCTTCCAATTATATATCGATTTTTATCCTTCCTCTAACAAATTGGTGGTCTGACTATACTCATATAGATGATTGGCAAAACAATAACTTTGGTAAGCAGCTATTTCCCATCTGCCAAAATATGATCAATTATACTTTAGGTGATGTCGCCTCGGTATTCTCCATGTCCACCACCTGATGACATTCTTCTTAAAGACAATGTTCATGACCTATGGGTAGGGGCTTTTGTGTCTAGAGCACTTTGCCTTCTTTTCTTTCTTAATCTCATTTTTTTCTGTCCTCCCTTATGCCCACCTATGTGTATATTACAAAATATATTTATTTAATTTGGAGGGTCTTAGTGAGTTCTTCGTAAAATTTCTCTGCTTCTTTATCCTCTACAACAGATGTTGACTTGTAATATGTAATTATCTTCATGGTGGTCTTTTTATGAATTCTCACCATGAGTGCTACAATATGAGATGAACAAGTATCCCATAGAATGTTGTTTGAGCACATGATATAACCAATTCACCCAGCTCCTTTGTTTGTCTCTACAAGGACACCCTCAGAGCTCTCCTTATTACAAAGTCCTTTTGTCCTTTGGTTGCATTGAGAGTGAGAATCTTCATGCCAATATTATTTATACTCATTGGTCATTCCAGTGACCAGAGCTTTCCCATTTAGAACACCAATAGTTTAGATTGTTTAACACTTGTGTGCTTAGCACACTCCAGTCTTTTTTCTCTGTCACAATCACAGCAGAAGCCTAAGGAAGTCACAGGAGATCAAGAGGAATTTTGGATCTTAATTTATTTTCTTGGGTTGCTTTAATCCAAGAATGCAGCCAGGCAACTGGGGCTGAATTGCTCCATCATTAGACTATTCCTTGGAGAGTAGATACCATCCATCACTTTGATCATACTTAAAGTCTTTTCAACCTGGTAGAACCTATAATCCTATATGTTCCACTTAGATAGCTTTTGTGACTTCAAGGATATTTCCATACCACAGTGGCATCTGAATAGGACTTTAATACTGGGGAAAAAAGAAAGGAAGAAAGGAAAGAAATAAAGAAAGAAAAAGAAAGGAAGGAAGAAAATAAAAGAAAAGAAGGAAGGAGGGAAGGAAAAGAAAAAAAGAAAACAAATTAGGTTAGTCTGGGATGACTTGATATCATGCTGGGCCTTTGTGTTCATTACTTCTTTTTCTAGAGATTTACCAACATCCCTTTAATAATATATTCTGGATTTTACCCAAGATCCAGTCAAGCTCATTGGCCTATAGTTTGTGGTACCTTTTCTATTCCCTTTTCCTGAATATTAGAATATTTGCCATGCTCAATGCCTGGACCACCTTTTCCATCCTTGATGATCTTTTAAGGTCATTGAGAGTGGTTCATTAGCCACACCTTCCAATTCTTTCGATCCCTCTTAGGATGCTGTTTATTTGTGAGTACTAACTTGAACTCATCAAAGGAAGCCAGATGGTTTCCTACTATTACTCTTTGGTTTCTTGTGTTTGAACTCCCTGTGAGCTATTTTCTATTTTCCTCTTTCTATTACAAATATCATTCTATTTGGCAGAGAAAGCCAAAGCAAGATGAGAATTAAGCAGCTCTGCCATATACCCAAGCAATGATCCAGTGCCCTTCCCCATCCCTCCTGGGGTAATTTCCTCTATACAGTGTTTGTTGGTGGGATATTGTTTATCCTTTCTCTAAGCCCTTAGAAATTTGATATCTCTGGAACTAGGGCACATGTCAAATCATTCCCAGCCTTCCTCTACTTTTTTAAAAAAGTCACACATTCAAAGATAGAGGGATTCCTTCCCTGCCTCTTGCCAGTTCTTACCATTTCCACCTCCTGCAACCAGCTACAGGATTGGCCTCAGAAGCAGGAAGACTTGGATTCATGCTCTAACTCTGACACACACTGGCTGTGTGAAGATGGGCAAATCACTTACCTTATCAGTGCTCTAGGCATTTCTCTAAAACTCTAGGTTGGAGAGAAGGTCCTGGCCTACAGTGGGAGAGGGATTTTCATCATCTGGGAGTTCCCTCTCATAGAGCCAGTCCCTTTCTCGTTTTAGACTCCTGGTATGCCTGAGCCTGTCACATTGTAGTCTGTTTTACCTCTATTTGAGAGCTCACTGCCTTTTGCAATTATTTGCCCACATAGGGTAGCTGGAGAGGAGTTTGTTTTACTTACTGTATGACTGTCCACTCTGATGCTTTGAGGGTCCTCACCTAGACTGAGAGATTGTTATCATATCCTAGGAAAAGAATGAAGCTCTATTGTCACCAGCTGTGACTCCCTCTTCATGAAACCTCCTCCTTTTCAGCATTTTCCTCCATTGTTTCAGAAAGAGCTGCTCCCTAAAGTTCCCCCAGTGATTTGCCATCTGTCAAAAACAAGTCACTCTGTCACCTTCAGAACAAGGATTAGCAGGTGCCTAACACCTAGTGGCTAGCACCTACTATCAGGTAAAAAAAGAGACTTCTCTAAAAGAAGTCTCTTTCCCCAGGGGTAGGCACATTCTTCTGCTAAAGAATGGCTATCATTTTGTTGTTAAGAAATGAGCTGAAATGCAAATGTTCGTTATGGCAAAAAAAAAAAATCCTAATGACATCTCAGGGGAACTGGCCGTGTCAACACATTCCACTGGCACCTTTGTCTTTCTTCTTCCCATTGCTGCAGATCCTTACTACAGTTTGCAGAAACTCCAGCATTATCCAGAGGGACCAGTTTCAACTCCTGCCCTTCTGTACCAAGTATACCCAAAAGGTCGGTAACTTCCTGGTACTGTGTAACACCAAAAGCCAGTCATACTTCTATTTGCCTAAGAATCAATATTTTTTTCTCAAAGACTAGAAATGCACCAATTTAATGATGTAGCACAGGAAAGACTCTGAAATGTGGAACTAGGAGACTTCAGGTGAAATCTCAGATCTGCCACTTACTAGCTGCTCAGCTTTGGAGAACTCATTTAGCCTTCCTGGGCCTCAGTTTCCTCATCTGTAAAGTGAGAAGGTTGAACACAATGACCTCTAAGGTCCATTCCAGCTCTAAATCTATGGTCTTGTGGCAGCATCAACTGTGATGGCCTTGAACAAGGCAATGCTAAGTCCATCAAGAAATCCACTCAGGGCAAGGTTCGGGGCTTTGTGGCAGGGAGTGAGCTGCAAGTCTATCTGAACTCCAAGCTCAAGCCACTCCCAGGAAGTTCTTCTGTCCCCAACTGCAACTTCTAGAAATAAAGCTAAGGCTATGATCAGATGAAGAGGAGCTCTTGAGTGTTGAGTTTGTGGGAATAATTCAGATCAAATCGAGATCCTTTATGGGCCACATTTTAGGACTCAAATCATTTCATTTGCCTGCCTACATTGGTTGAATTAACTGGGTAATTGCCAGACCATCCCTACTTTGTGTTCATGTCAAGTAAGTAGGTAGTACAATATTAGGCCCTACATTTCATAATGATTTTCTATTTTGCCAAATGAAAGTTTTGGTAACATTTTTGTTGTTTATTCAGTCACCTTTTTCAGTTGTGTCTGACTCTTCATGAGCTCATTTGGGGTTTTCTTGGCAGAGATACTGGAAGTTTGCCACTTCCTCCTCCAGTTCATTTTACAGATGAGGAAACTGAGACAAGTTTCATCTTGTGCACTCCCACATTCAGCTACATGATCTCACAGGGTCGTGAAAAATTTGGCAACAGGAAAAGATTTTTGACATTCAACACCCAAAATATCAGTACCAAATATTCTGCCCAGATTTAATTCTTTATATAAAAATAAGCAAGCACACCCATCTCATTAACACGCAAACTTGCTTTCATCTTTAATAAATGGTAAAATTATATGTATACCAAAGAATTGTTTTAAAATAAATTTCTTTAAGATTTATTATCAGTAAATGTTTGATTTGTAAGCCTATTTTATGTACTTATATATCTGGAATTGGGTAAAAATTTCTCCAGTGAAAACAGGTCATGAGTGGAAGAAGTTTAAGAAGCCCTGCAAGCTGATGCATTGTGTGCAAGCTGATGTATGTGTGATCCTGCCCATGACTGGTCAGAGCGGAAAGAGTGATACACTTAGAATCAGATTCCAAGTTCACAACCTGGCTCTACTATGGACTTCCTGTGTGACCTTAGTCAAGTCAGCAAACCATTCTGGGCCTCAGTTTTCCCGTTTTGAAAAATGAGGGATTTGGAGTTGATCATCTCTGTAGTTCCTTCCAGCTCTAAATCTATCTATGACTTAGAAGAGCAGATGGCTGGTTCAGTGGATAGACTGCTGAGTGTGGAATCAGGAACATTCATCTTCCTGAGTTCAAATCAGGTCTCAGACACTTATTAGCTGTGTGACCTTGGGTGAGACATCTCATCTGTAAAATGAGCTGGAGAAGGAAATGGCAAATCATTCCAGTATCTCTGCCAAGAAAACCCCAAACGGGGTCATGAAGAGTCAGACATGACTGAAAATGACTAAACAACAAAAACAACCATGACTTGGAAGATGATCTTTGAAAGTTGTCATAGTGACCACAGAGTCACCTGACATTTTGAAATCTTCCCTGTCACATTCTCCTTCCGAGTTAGCAAGGCTGACCCTCCGATGACAGCCTTGTGGTCTCTCCTCAGATCCATCCTGGAGTTCTTTCCAAAGTAGTAGTGCTTGTCAGAGCTTGGACTCCAGAGATATAAATCTCTAAGAACTTAGGCTGGTTCCTATGCCCTAGGGAGGCATCAGAGGAGACCTTTAGTAGAGTTGTACATGGATGTTGGAAGAACCTATGATGCCATCATTGTAGGGAACTCCTATGGCTAAAAGTCCATTTGCTGGCACAGATTTCAATCCCTCTATAACTTTGGAAATAACTCCTAGGGAGTTGCCAAAAGGTGGAGTGACTTATCTAGGCTTGCATAGCTAGTCAGTGTCCAAGGTAGGATTTGAACCTGAGTATTCCTGACTCCAAGGCCAGCATTCTATTCCTGTGACCTTATCAGAAGCATATTACACAGAGGAGGCCATACTCATCATAACTTAACCTATTCTGATGTCTCAGGTTCGTTTTTAATGAATGCTCCTTATTATCCTGTTACTGCCCAAGGGGGCTTTGGAGTGTGTAGGGGGATTTGTCACCATGCCAGATAGCTCTGAACTACTATGTTTTTTGAGTTTGGGGGTTTATTTCTTAATAGCTTATCTACATTCTTTGTTTCTGTTAGCTTAATTTCTTTCTGCTTCTTACTTCTAGCTCCCTTCCCATCTTCTGATCTTTTAATTTGTCTATTTAGATCTATTATGGGTGGAGACCTAGATAGACAAGTTTGTTAGAACTGTACTCAAAACTAGAGTAAATAGGCACTGAGTGGGGGTCTGAGCAGCTCTGCCATTAGTAAGGTTTGGACTGGGGCTTTCTCAGAGGCTCCCTGGGTTCCCAGCTCAAGCTGAGCTCCTCACTGAGCATCAGAGAGTTGACATTTCAGGATGTCACCTCCACCAAAATGGAATGTGACCATTTAATGATGGCCCCGCTTCTTCCTACTGCAGCATTTCAGAATGGCTGGAATTCTGGCAGAAAGATCCAGTGGAGATTCTCCTCGAGCTGGGGTTTGGGGCTGAGGAGCCAGACATCTGCACTAAAATCCCAGCCCGCTTCCTCAGGGGCAGCTCTGCAGCAAAAGGCATCAATATCTGGGTGTTCCTGGAAGCTCACAAACAAAGGATGGATTTTGAAACCCCTGACTTGTATGGTGAGTCAGAGCATGGGAGGTAGGGGGCTGGGGAGGACAGAGACGAGCTACTCCTCCTTCTCCCTCTTCCTCCCTCCTCCTCCCTCCTCCTCCATTTTGTGAAAGAAACTAAGGGATATAATCCAGTTTCAGGCATGATTACATGGCCTTCTTCCATCACCTTCAGGCATTACGGTTCAGTGCTCCAAGTCATGCACAGTTTGGCATTGAAGTATTCCTGGACTATCTGGTTACAAGGCAGCTGGGTGGCTCAATGGAGAAAGCACTGTGCTTGGATGTAGGAAGACCTGAGTTCAAATCCAGTCTCAAATCCAACTCAGTAGCTGTGTGACCCTGAGCAAGTCACTCAACTCTGTTTGCCACAGTTTCCTCATCTGTAAAAATGAACTATAGAGGGAAATGGCAAACCGCTCCTGTACCTATACCAAGAAAAGCCCAAAAGGGGTCACAAAGAATCAGACATGTCTGAAGAGCAACAAAACAAATAACACAGGAAGTCCTTTACCATTGCAAAAAGGAGGAATTTCATGTGTAAGGTCAGTGTAGCTGGACTATGGGGCCCATGAAGGGAGGTCAAGCCTAAGAAAACCGGAAAGGTGGGAAGGGCTAGCAACACCAAGCACAAGGCTCCTATTCAGTCCTGATGGGCACAGGCAGCCTCAGGAGCTTTGGGAAAAGGAAACTGAGGCAGCAAGAGCTGGGCTTTAGAAAATCTCCTTGGCAGCTGAGGTGGGATGGAAGGGAGTAGAGAGAAGCTTTAGGCAGGAAGACCAATTAAAAGCCTATGACAATAATCCGATTAAGAGGTGAAAGGGGAGCTAGGCAGTGCAGTAGATAGAGCCCTTGGAGTCAGGAAGACCTGGGTTTGAATCCTGCCTTAGACAATTGCTAGTGGTGTGGCCCTGGGGAAGTCGTTTAAAAAAACAACTCTATTTACCTCAGTTTCCTCATCCGTATAATGGAGTTAATAGTAACAGTACTTACCTCCCAAGGCTGTTGTGAGGATCGAATGAGATAATATTTGTAAAGCGCTTTGCTAAATGTTCCATCAGTGCTGGTTATTATTATAAAGAAGCTGGAGCTAGTAAGTATCTGAGGCCAGATTTGAACTCAGGGCTTCCCGACTCAAGGCCCGGAGCTCTATGCACTGCACCACCTAGCTGGACGCTCACAATCGATTAGGGTCTTCCTGACATCTTACCCAATTAATCAATCAACAAGACTTTATTAAGCTCCTTGGCATGCCAGACATTGTGTTAGGCTGTGGGAATATAAATGCGATGAATGGAATAAAACCTACTCTCAAAGACTTTATATTCTAATTTATTAAAAGAATAAATACAATAAAATACCAGATAGGTTGGGAGGGAGGGAAGCTTTGTGGTGAAAGTGGTGCCTGAGCTAAGTCGAAAGAAAAAGAGGGGCTCTGTGGGATGGGGGAAGGAAAGTCTGCTTCAGGCATGGGGAAACAGCCAATGCAAAGGACTGGAGGTGAGAGATGGAGTCCTCTCTGTGAGAAAACAGAGAGAAGTCCTATCTGGTTGGATCTCAAAGCAGGGGAGAGGAAGCGATGTCCATTGAGGCGAGGAAGATAGGCTGGGATCAGCGAAAGAGCTTCTAGCTTATCCTAGAGGCAATAGGGAGCCATTGGACTTTACTGAGGAGGGGAGTGTCCCAGACAGATCTGTGCTTAAGAAGATCACTTGGGCTGCTGTATGTAGGATGTACTGGAGAGGGGAGAGGCTGGAGGCAGGGAGACCCATGAGGAGGCCATTGCAGTATTCTCAGTGAGAAGTGATGAGGGATTGAGCTAAGGTGCAGCTGTGTGAGGGGAGAGATTGGGAGCTGCTCTTAGGTACAGGGTCTCAGCCCCCAGCCAAGTCTACTGACTAAGCTACAATCCTCAGGAATCTTGCTAACACTCTGGTGGTTGAATTGAAAGACTATTTTATAGATCTCTATCTCCTTGTCTTATTCAGGACGGTTTCGACAGCTAGAAGTGCTGGACCATGTGACTAATGCCTTCTCCTCTCTGCTGAGTAATGTCAACAGCCTACAGAGGGAAGGGCAGGAGAAGGCACAGGCAGAGAAGCCTCAGCTGGCTGAGGGTAGGGTGATCCATGACAGACGCAGAAGGATTGGCCAACTCTTGAGGAGAGCCTCGAAGCAGACCATCAGAAGGGACTGCGTGCCGGGCCAGGCTGAGTCACTCAGGGTGAAGGAAGACCTTCCTGCCACCCCTGGGGAGCCAGACAAATGTCCCTTGCTCCAGTCTATCAGGATGAACTTTGCTGACTGCAGCCACCTATGTCCTTTGACAGAAGAGCAACCTCCCCTGGCCAGCAATAAGCTAGTGTCCCATGAAGCTTCACCATCTGTTCCAGGCAAACCATGGCCTCCTCTCTTGTCCATGTCCCTAAAGCAGCCACCTCTTCCTTGTACTCCAGAAGGGTCAACCAGAGACAGAGGCTTCCAGGAGAAAGGACTGCTTCTGTCCCACAGACTCAGGCAATTGGTACACATGGACAGGAAGCCACCAGACTCTTTTGAAATGGAAGAGGTCAGTATGGTTTGGCAGGGTCCCTTCTACCTGTTGGAAACCTACCCATCCTCCAAGGCCCAGATGGGATCCTCCTCTGGGATGGCTTTCCTGCCCACCATAGCCCACAAGAATCCTTCCATCCTCTGGGTTCTCCTAGAACCTAACATTTGAGCAAGGTCATTATATACATGTCCTGCCCTAGAGCGTGAGTTAGGATGTAGGAGCCCTGATTTAGAACTGGAATGGACTTCAGAGGCCAACCTCTTCACTTTACAGATAAGGGAACTAAGGCCCAGAGTGGTTAAGTGACATCATAGGATATTAAGTGATCCTTGATCTGGACCCCAAAGGACCCTCAAAAGCCATAGAGCACAACCAAACCCCTCATGTTCGAGATGAGTGAACTGAGGCCCAGGGTGTGAAATGCCTGGCCCCCTACTCTCTGATAACCATCTTCAATTCATTTTAATTCAGTAAACATTTCATTAAGTGGCCTCCCATATGTAAATCATTGTGCTGGACACCGGGGTTGCAGAGACCAAACCTAAGCAATCCCTGCCCACAGGAAGCTTTATATACTAAAACCAGGGGTACACTTGAATTCCAGCTATGGGGAAAGGTCAATGGGGTCCCCAGCAAATATTTCCATGTTTACACAACCTCAAGAGGCCATGTGGTACAGTAGATAGAACTCTGCTTAAGGGGCAGGATAGGCCTGAGTTCCTCTCCCACCTGTCACATACATTGGGGGTCACTTAACTGCCTCAGTGCTCCCAGGATGCCAAGAAGCCCAAGAGGCAGCCTTGGGTCACCAAAGTAGCAAAGGAGACACAGCCCACCCCATGAGCTTTCCTGTCCAGCCACTGGCTCCAAAAGAAAATGAAATATGGGGTCAGTGACAGTAGAGATGGGCATAAGCTAAGGGAGCCAGGGAGAGCCTCCCAGGTATTGGAGGATTCGATCTAGGCCCTGAAGGATGGTAGGAGTGAGTGAAGATAAGGGAAGGCATTCCCCATGTGCAAAAAAAAAGGCTGAGCAGAGATGAGGAGAAACAGGCAGCACCTCAGAGAAGTAGATTTTGGGCTGGATAATTCTTAATGACCCACCAAACACATGCCTACCACATAGTTAACCCACGCCCAGAAAAACCTCCAACCAATGAACCCTCCCAAAGTGAGATGGGCTGCCTGGAGAGGTAGTGAGCTCTCTGTCACTGGAGGTGTTTGAATGAAGGCTGGGAGACCACATGTCAGGAAAGGTATTGAGGGGATTTTTGTTGAGGTCCGTGCTTCAGGAGGGGCCTTCTAGGGTCTGTTCCAGTACAGGGGACTCTGGGATATGGAGCTCTAGTAAAAGTATTGTGTCCTCCTGGCTGCGTTTCCCCTGATCATTAGCCAAGCAACTTTTGTATTCTGAAAAGTGTTTCCAAGAAGGTCCCTACATTTATGATTTGTTAATCCTTAGGCAAAATATAACATACATTCCTGACAACATAGCCTGGAAAAATATGTTTGTTTTCCTATTGATAGAAGGGTAATGAGAGCCTTGGGAGTTGCATCTTAAATAGGGGCCCTTGCAAGGTTACATATTTGTTTTCAAAAGACAAACCTTAAAATCCAATTACAAGAAATGGAAAATATGCATGAAACTGGCAGGACTATAAGGCCCCTTCTCTTTCCTCCTCTCTCACCTTGAAAAGTGCATGTCCTTCGTGTGACTGGCTGAGAGACTGGGGATATTTAGACTGGAGCAGAGAAGCCAAGGGAAATTATCTGACCACAGCTGGGAGGGTCCTTAGACATCATCTAGCCCAGCCCCCTCATTTATAGATATGGAAACTGAGGCCCAGAGAGGTCAAGTTAATTCACTCAAGGAAAAGCCAAGTCAACACGCATTTATTAAAGTTCTTACAATGTGCTAAGCTCTGGGGTTACGAATTAAGGCAGACCCAAGCCCTGCCTTGGAGGAGCTCACCATCTAAAAGAGAAGAAAAATGGGTACAAACAAGATAGAGATGGGAAAGGTTGGAGATTATGCAGAGGTCACATGTGGTAGAATGAAAATTTG
Source organism: Trichosurus vulpecula (assembly GCF_011100635.1). Taxonomy (NCBI): domain Eukaryota; kingdom Metazoa; phylum Chordata; class Mammalia; order Diprotodontia; family Phalangeridae; genus Trichosurus; species Trichosurus vulpecula. The sequence goes on along the minus strand of NC_050581.1, from coordinate 190,347,837 downwards.
AACCCAGGTCAGCTGACTCCAAACCCAGCAACCTTTTCACTATACCAGATGTGTTCATCATTTTCAAGTGCTTGAGGGATTGTCCAGTAGAAGGGGTTGGAAGGGAATAAGCATATATTAAGCTCCTACTGTGTGCCAGGCACTATGGTAAGTGCTTTACAAATATTTCATTTGATTTAGTGGAAGCAAGTTTAGACTTGCTCTGTTTGGCCTAGAGATTAGAATTAGGAGCAACAGATGCAAGTATGAAAGAGACCATCATCATCATCCTCATTCTCATCCTCATCATCTTCATCGTTAGAAAGGTGAGACTAAATTGTTTCTTATGCTACTGATCCGTGGTTTCCTAATACACAGGTAATTGAATCCAGTCAAACTGAGGGAGGTGTCATGGAGCAGTGGAAAGAACACCCCCTCCGCACTAGGAAAACCTGAGTTCAAACTCCACCTCTCATGTTTCCTCCCTGTGGGTCCTGGACAAATCACTTAACCTCCACGATCCTGTTTCCTTTACTGTATAAGGAGAGGATTGGACTAGATGATTTCTGAGATCCTTTCTACCTTATGTCACTCTTTAAGTTTGGCTAAAGAGGCAAACAGGCTAGGTGACATATACATTCATATTGTTTATTTCCTTAAGCTAGCAGATGCGTACATGGAGTCAGAGCTTTAATTCTGACTGCCTGATAAAAAGGATGAGAAATCATTTATATCTTTTAGAACAATCCCAACTCAGGATGTCTGTGTCACTCAAAAATTATGTCTTCCATATATTTTTAACGATAGCATGAGAAAGGAAATTTCTTGTTTGAATAAGTTGTAAATACAATAAGACAATACAGTTGACAAAGTGTCAGTTGAAATTACAATCCCAGGATATCTGTGTTTCCCCTATGTAGCATATGTCCATAAGGTACCAAAATAAGAAAAGTCCCACTATTCAAGACAATGTCTGCTCCCAGGCATCCTATCCTTAATGGTCACAAATAGGAAGAATACTCCTGATCAGCCTCATTTAGTTCTATAGCTGCTGACATAGGAAAGGGCATTTTTAGAACAAGGCACAGCATGTCTGGTTTATTAGTTCAAGCTTTGGCCCTTATTGGAGTTCAAATGATCTCAAACGATTATTATTTAGAATGCTCTAATCTAATTATGACATGAGGTAGGGGATGTACAGAACTGGTCTTGGACTCAGAGAGACCTAGGTTCAAATCCTACTTCTGATTCCGTATTGACTGTGTGATTCTGGGCAAGGTACCTAATTGCTCAATGCCCTGGGAAACTCTTCCGGAACATAAGATGCACAGTGAGCTAGGTTACCAAGGATCTAGATTGGTGAAGAGACTTTTATTAGCAGGAGTTCCCCATATCAATTGGTCTTGTCCAAAAAAAAAAAAAACAAAACCAAAAGTGTGGAAAGATCTCTGCCTGGTGTTAAGGAGGATAAAAAGATAAGTGAGTCAAGGCTCTTGATCTCCTGAAGTTTATAGTCAAGTAGGGTAGCTAAGACGTAGTTGTATATAAATAACTCAAATAAAAAAATAGAATGTCATATGTGCATGAGAGAAATGCCAAAAAAAAAGCTATCCATCCTTGTCCCAGGAAGGAGACACCATTTCCAGGAGCTCAAATGAGCTTTGACTTTTCATACTCTCAGGTACTGTTTATTGCCCCAAAACATGAGATTAGTGACTAATTGCTCTCCCTCATTCCCCAAGAGACCAAAATTTCTAAGCAGGAAGTAATAAGTTGACCTATATGATTACAGAAACAACTTTCAAGAGGAAATAATCTGGATGTTTCTATAGTTTTAAAGTTTGCCAGGTTCAATGCCAAGATAGGGAGGCAAAGACTATGGAGAAATGACTGATGGAATTGTGGTTGCCTTTGGATGTCTCAGGTACAGAGCTTTGAGGAGGAACCTGGAAATCCACTGGAGGCGACCTCAGGCACTGTCGGTAAGAATCAATCCTTATGATCAATTTCACTAGCGCTCATTATTCCTAAAGGAACATTGAAAACCCAACTTGCTATGTGGAACAGCTATGCATACTTATGTATATGCGGCTATGTGCTTGTGAGTGTGTGTATGTGTATGTATACATGTCCAATATGACTGCAGAGTAACTGTCAAAGAAATTTGAAAGATCATGAAAGAAGATGTGACCAAAGAAGGGAAAAGTCTTGATTTTTTTAAGAAAGGAAAATAACAGAGTCTTCAGATTATAGGCAAGTAAGGTGGCCACCAACTCCTGGGAATAGTCTAGAACAATGGTTAAAGATGTGATTAATGAACATGTAGAAAAGAACAAAATGATTACATAGATGGTGACACAAGGCTTCACAACAGGCCATGTGAGATTAAAAGCACGTCCTTTTTGATACTGATGAATACCTATTGTTTGCCTAGACTTTAGCCAGGCATTCACTGAAGTATCTTATGATACCCTCGTGCAGAAGACAGCAAAATTTGGAATAGACTATGGTAGGTTGAGGTGGATTCAGGAGTGGTTGAACTCTTACTGTTGACTTGGATAAAGATATGGATGGCATTTGCAATGAGCTAGGAGAAGTGACTAACACACTGGAAAATAGAGTCAGGATCCAAAAATATCTTGATGGGGTTTTTTTGTTGTTTAGCCATTTTCAGTCGCGTCCAACTCTTAGTGACCCCTTTCGGGGGGGTTTCTTCGAAAAGATACTGGAGTGGTTTGTCATTTCCTTCTCTAGGTCATTTTACAGATGAACAAACTAAAGCAAATAGTATTAAGTGACATGCCTATGGTCACACAAGTAGTAAGTGCCTGAGGTCAGATTTGGACTCAGGTCTTCTTGCCTTCAGGCCTGGTACTCTATCCACTGTGCCATCTAGCTGCCCCTCCTAACAGGCTAGAGTGGGGATTCAGTTGGGTTAAAAATCAAGTCTCACGTTAGGGTTTCAAAATCAATTTAACAGGTACAGGATGGGAGAAGGATACAGAGAAATAGTTTGTCTTTAAAGAAAAAAAGAAGAAAATCTGGAGGTTTTGTTGGGCTGTAAGGTACATAGGTGTCAGCTGGGTGATATGGCAGCCGGAAGCATCTGTGCCATCCTGGCCTGCATTAAGAGAGATTTGGTTTCTGGTTGATAAATAGTCAAAGGATATGAACAGACAGTTTTCAGAAGAAGAAATCGAAGCTATTAATAGTCATATAAATGCTCCAAATCACTAATTATTAGAGAAATATACATTAAAACAACTCCATTACCTCATACCTATCAGATTAGTTAACATGACAGAAAAGGAAAATGACAAATGTTGATGGGGTGGAAAAATTGGGACACTAATGCACTGTTGGTGAAGTTGTGATCTCATCCGACCATTCTGCAGAGCAATTTGGAACTATTCCCAAAGGGCTAGAAAACTGTATGCACCCTTGGATCCAGCCACACCACTACTAGGGGAAAGAACCTATTTATACACAATTATTTATAGCAGCTCTTTTTTTGGTGACAAAAAACTGGAAACCAAGAGAATGCCGAATGCCCATCAGCGGGGAATAGCTGAACAAGGTGTAGTATGTGATTGTGATTGAATACTCTTGTGCTATAAGAAATGATGAGCGGAATTGTTTCAGAAACACCTGGGAAGATTTATATGAACTCAGGAGCAGAAGAGAACGATGTACACGATGTACACAGTAACAGAAATACAGCTATTAACTGTGAATGACTTAGCCACTCTCAGTGATCCATGACAATTTCAGAGGACCCATCATGACAAATGCCATCCACCTCCAGAGAAAGAGCTGATGGACTCTGAATGAAACACTTTTTTACTCTCCTTATTTTTATTGCTTTATTTTGTTTATGTTTTCCTTTGCTACATGGCTAATGTGGAAATAGGTTTTGAATGACTTCACATGTATTATCAATATCAAATTGCTTGCCCTCTCAAGAAGGGGGGAGGAGTTGGAGGGAAAGAATGTGGAACTCAAAAAGTTTTTACATGTCATTGGGAAACATAAAAATACCTTTTTAAGGGGAGAGGGAGAGGAGAGGAGAGGAGAGGAGAGAGAGAGAGAGAGAGAGAGAGAGAGAGAGAGAGAGAGAGACAGAGAGAGAGACAGAGAGAGAGAGAGAGAGAGAGAGAGACAGAGAGAGAGAGACAGAGAGAGAGAGAGAGAGAGAGAGACAGAGACAGAGAGAGACAGAGACAGAGACAGAGACAAAGAGACAGAGAGACAGAGAGAAACAGAATCAGCTAGCAATCTAGGCCATCCCAATGTTCAGCAAGTACAAGTGTCTTAATGACCTCAGTTTACCTGAGTACTCACTTGGCTGAATTCTCTGGCATTACTGATTAAGACTCTTCCAACATACTCTTTGGGGAGCTGCTCGTCATGGAATTTTTCTCATGAGCATACAATCAAAGGGTATGTTTTGTCATAGACTAATTCACAATGACAAAACCATAGGTCATTAATGTTCCAGAGAATTCAGGAGAGAGGGGAGAGAGAGAGAGACAGACAGAGAGAGGGGGGGGGGGGGAGAGTCAGAGACACAGAGACAGAGACAAAGAGACAGACACAGACACAGAGAGACAGAGCCAAACAGAGAGAAGGAGGAAGAGGAGAAGGAGGAGAATGAGGAAGAGGAGGAGGAAAGAAGAGAAGAGAAGAGAAGAGAAGAGAAGAGAAGAGAAGAGAAGAGAAGAGAAGAGAAGAGAAGAGAAGAGAAGAGAAGAGAAGAGAAGAGAAGAGAAGAGAAGAGAAGAGAAGAGAAGAGAGGAGAAGAGAGAGAATGTTTTCCCGCCACCCCTGAAATACTTCTGGCAATACTGTGGGTTGGCTAATGAGCAACCAGAAAATTTGTCCTTGGTACTCAAAACACCACTTCCCACTCACCCATACTATCCTAAGGTATACCTCTGTCACTCCCTCAGTGAAGCAGCTCCAGTGACTCCATTGCTTCTAGGGTAAAGTATAGGCTCTTCTGCTTGACTTTTATAGTCCTTTTTAATCTGATGCCAATGTTTTTTTTTTTCCAGGATCACTACTCATTCTTTCCCTTTGTGCCCTTTACCTTCTACCCAAACTGGCCAGTTTTCTGCTCCCTGTATAAGACATTCCATCTCTTGCCTATTTGCCTTAGCACAGGCAAGAGTGTCCTCCCTCCTCCTTTCACCTCAAGTGAGATAATATTTGTAAAGCACTTAGCACATAGTAGGTACTTGGTAAATATGTGCTCACTTCTACCCTCCTCTCCTTATAATTACTGGCTCCATTCAAAGGAAGGTTCAAGGGCTACCTCTCCAGGTCTTTGGCTTCAATCCTTAGACTCTCTCCTCTGAAACTTTCTTAAAGATTACTTATTTTGAATATGTTTTATTTTTTATCTCTATACATATTGTATGCACCCCAGTGAATGTAATAAGCTCCTTGAGGGCAGAGACCTCTTTTTTCCCCTTGTGTTCCAGGCACCTCGCAAATGCCTAGGACATAGTCGGTACTTAACAAACGCTTGTTGATTGCATGGAATAGATCTGATGACCAGACTCAGCCCAGGCTGGATTCTGCCAGCCATCAGAGACAAAGGGATGCTTTAGCATCTGACCTTTTCCAACCTTGCCCTTTGTGATGGCCCTCAGCATCCTCTTGGCCTGCCTTAGCATAAGCTGTCCAGGGCAGAACATCTCTCTTTCTGCTGAGTACTGCCAAGTATTTCCCTCCAATGTGCTCTCTCATCTGAGTGGCTTTCCTTTGGATCCAGGAGAGAGCGGTCAACGCCAAAAGAGTTCCATCGGCAAGAGGAACAGAAAGCCCAGTGGTGCCCAATGGGGCCTGATCCCTGCACAGTGGGAAATGCTGGCTCTGGTCTCTTAGGCCCTGTCCCTAATCTCTGTGGTCTGCCCTCAATTTGAGTCCGATTGTTTCATTTTCTCCACTCCCCATGAAAAGCAATTCCCAGGCTGCCGTGCATCTTCTTTATACTTCTCCGTAATGTCGTCTCTGGCTGTTTAACTGCAGCAAGCTTTATGACAAGGGTAGGATGTTTCGGGGCTTGCTGATTTTTTTTTCTTTCCTGGGAGGTAGGCAAAGACTTCATTTGCAGAGATGCCCTCCACCCCTAAATAGCCCTGAATGACTTACAAGGAAAATGGGCGGGTTTTGTTCCGCAAGCTGTTCTACAAATATTACCCCCCTTTTTTAAAAAAATTAGGCAATTTTATCATTGTTATAAATAAGTAATTGTACTGGGGAGCAGGGATAATCCTTATTTAATTAAATTCATCTATACTCCCAGGTTGGCAGCAACAAGACATATGTGAGACTAATACCCACAGCCTGGCTTGCCGCGGTTGCAATTAAAAACCCGCTCTACAGTAGCAGCCGCAGTTTAGTGTTGCTTTTGGCATTTACAAATTCTTTTATTTTGTGACTTTTTTTTTCCACCGTACACATATGCTGGAACAGCTGTTGCTTATTTGTTGTTTATTCAAATCCGTGGGCTCTGGCAGCAAACTCCATTGTTCAGTAATGAAGCCTTCGTCTCTGTCCTGTATTAGGACCCAGTGGCTGGATGACAGGCAGAGGGCTGCCTCCCAGTAGGTTGCCACTGCCGCCGCTGCCACCATCACAGTCCATGCTGTTGATTTGGAGTCTAGAGCTAGCCAGCAGGAAAGAAAAATGTAAAGTGGCTGGGGGTGGAGGAGGGGGTGGAATGCAGTAGAAGGCAAAAGGGATGGGAAGGTCATTTAGTGCTTCCCTGCTCTGTTTCTGCCCTGGTGGAGCATTATTGGTGAACAGGTTTTGCTGGGATCTGGACTTTTGGAAGCAGAGCCTTCCTACTCCTACTCTTCCTTCCTATTTTTCCCTTTTCTCTTTGGTTCACAAGGAGAGCGGCTGCCAGGTCTCATCCTCCTCAGCTCTGTTCCCATGCAATGATTTGATACCTAGCCACTCCTGCTGGACAATCCCAAGCCTCCGCCCGGCATAGCCACACCGAGCTCCACTTCTGTCCTCCTTCAAGCCCAGCTTCAAGTCCCGGGGCCCTCATGCCCTACTCTACAAAGGCCAGGAGGGCCTGGGTTGACCAGAGGCAAGAAATGCTAGTCCCCAGAGTTTGCCTGCCAATTCTGAGGCATTAGCCTTCTGGAAAACCCCTGTCTCGCCCAGGAGGCAATCAATCAGGGATGTAACCACCTCCATCTGGCACATTATGACATGGAAACTCACTATTAGCACATTTGTGCTTCGTCTTGTCCTCACTCATGGTGCCAGGGATCAAACGGCATCCTCCTCCTCCTTTCTCTGTAGCAGCTGGGAACACTCTAGCGTCCCAGCATGCCGAGTTAACACATTGGCTCCTGTGACTTATTAAGTAGCAATTCTTTTAATTATCACACCTCCCTTCCCTCTCCCCACCTACTCCACAGACAGCTTGGCACTGGGGGGATATTCTGCGGCAGGCAATCAGGAGTTTTTTTTTAATTGACTGAATAGTTCCATTAGTGGGAGGCCTGTTATTAGCCATTATCAGATGATGGGAATAGTCACTCCATGAGTTGACATAACCCAAAATATTTCTTCGGATGATTTAATTCCATGAGGGCATTACTATCCCCATTCATTGACTTAAAAGGAAAATAGGCTACCTCCAAATATGAATGTAGGCAAGACTCATGGTCCAACTGATGAGGAAAAAAGGAGAAGTTTAAGGAGTTTAAAGTCCTCCTAGAATTGCCTTCCTTTGCCTAGAGTGCAGTTCCCTTGTTGAGTAACTGATGTCCCTCACCAAGCCCTTATTCATTCGTCCATCACAGTATCTGGTGGCCAGGAAGCTTAGGAAGAAGTGAAATTGTTGTTTCTAGGATGTCCAGCCACTCCTTCCAAATCCAGAAGTCAAAGCCTCGCAATATTGGTAGGATCCATCAGTTTGCCTTCAAAAACCCAGCTTTCACTCCATGACACCAAGTCCAGAAGCCAACAGGCATTTATCAAGCTCCTACTGTGTATTGGACACTGTATAAGTGGTATGAGTACAAACAGAAGCAGAAAGAAAGATAATCTCTATCCTAGAGGAGCTTATATTCTGGTGGTGGAAGACAACACATAAAAGAAGCTGAAAAGCTGGCCTGGGCCCTTTCCTGAAAATGGAGGTTAAGAGAGGAATTGACCAATCAGAGGAAGGGACAGACATTGGATGGAAACTTTCTGGGAAGGGATTCCTGGAAATGAACCACACAACTCAGGTGGGAAACTAAAGCTCATAAGATCATAGGACCCTAGATCTAAACCTCAGAGCCATTTCAGAGGAAATCAAATCTAACCACCTCATTTTACAGATGAGGAAACTGAGACTCATGGAATTTAAAGGACTTGTCCAAAATCACATAGTTAATGTCAGATTGAGATTTGAATCTGCTTCCAAAGCTCATGACCTTTCCACAGCACCATGTTCTAAGAGAAACCAATCATTTATCAATATCTATTCTTCAGAACAAAGGTGAAGAATCCTAGGATCACAGAGTATTATAGTTGGTACAGTGGTAGCCATCCAGTCCAGCCATACCACCTCCCCACCCCCAAGAATGTCCACTACAATGCACCTGACAAGTGCTTATCTAGCCTTTGTTTACGAACTTCTGGCAGGGGTGAGGGGTGCTCCTCCTTCCCCATGAGGTAGCCCTTTCCATTTTTGAGAAGCCTTTCTTGATATCATCTCCATTTCACTTCTTTTCGACAACCACATTTCACTCCTAGTTCTGCCATTCAGAGCCCAAAAGATCAAGTCTGATCCCTCTTCCACAAGCAACTCTTCGCATATTTGTCCTCTGCGTCTTCTCTTCTCCAGGTTATGTCTCCACTTTCTTCCACTAGTTTTCATATGGCATAAACTCATCCGCTTTTCAATGTTCTTCTTCAATTGCAGTACCCAGAACATTTTCTCACACGTGGCCGGGCCAGGGCAGAGGATGGGAGAATTGTCTGCATCTTACCACCGGAAGCTTTGCTTCTTAAGGTGGCCCAAGACTGCTCTTAGCTCTTCTCACAGAAGAGAATTCTTTGTCTCCTGCAATGCCTTCAACCGTTCACTTAACCGTTGTTTATTATATCTCAGGCAGTGTGCTAGGTGCTAGGCCTGCAAAACTCAAAGGAAAATAATACTTGGCCCCAGTGAGTTCAGTTCTATATCAGTGGGAGTCCTGGGGAGAGCATTACTTGTTACTTTGGGCAATCTTCTGCGGTTTTTTGGTTTTGAGGCTGGCTTAGGTAATCATATATGCCAGAGAGAAGGCAAAGGATGTTGTGTGTGATGTTTGGGGTGCTGACTGTCGGAGCAAAGACTTTTGCAAGGCAAAGCCTAAATCATCCCATTATGGGCAGGGCAGAAGTAGGTGACCATACTCAAAGGCCTACAATTAGTGTGTCTGCCAGAAGCCAATGGACTCTTTGTGTCACCTCCTTGCTTTCCAGCATCACTCCCTTACCTCCCTCCTCCCTCCTCCTGCATTGACCGATCTGCAATATGGGCACTGTTACCTCTGGCCAAGTGTTAATTAAAAGAAAAGCTTCATGTAATCAGTGGAGCCGCTGGACCAGACCCATAGCACTGGGACTGTGCCCAAGGGGTGAGGCCACTGAAAAGGTCATCTGTTGCCAGGAGAGCCAGGCAGGCCAAACCAGATGTTTGATCCCCAAATCAATTGTTTTTGGTGGAGCTGTCAGCAGTCAGGTCCTGAAATTCTGAGACAATGGGGAAGAGTTTGAGTTCTTCCTTCTTCTAAGGAACCATAGAACTGTAAGACTTGTAATCTCCTCCTTGGATGGATAGAGTGTGGTTATGAATGGAGTACAAGAACTATAGTCAGGAAGACTTTGGATTTCAGTCCCATCTCTGGTACTTTCTAGATGTGTGACCCTGAGCAGGTTCCCTAAACCTCAGATACTTTGTTGGTAAATTGGTCAAATGGATATTCTTTGTTGGTAAAGTGGATATAACAATGCCTCTAGTCCCTCCCCAGCTCTCAGGCTTGTTATGAAGGTCAAATGAGACAGAATACACAAAGCCCTTGGAAAATGTCAAAATGCTACATAAATGTCATTTATTATCATTATGGTACTCAACCATTTCCTTTTAGAATAAGCATGATGCTTTGGCATCATATGTGGGAAATAGTCAATGCCAATAGGAAGATCAGTAGTTAGGGCAAGGAGGTGGGCTCATTCATTACTCTAAGGCATCTGCTTCTGAATTCTCACCCCAGAAAGAGAAGTCATTCTTTTTATCCACCACTGGCCACTTTGAGGAATCCACTACCATCTACAAGGAGAGTTGAGCAGAGAGCTCTTTTCTTTGGGAAGAGGGGTTAGAAGGACTCTGTGCCAGAGCAGCTGAGTTTGTGATTGATTTCTTCAGCTGCCAGGACTTGCCGCCTTCTGCTGCCCACACCAGACATCAATGAGGATATCTGACATGGTCTATTTCCCTCTATCATCTGCAATTTGCCCACCTGCATGGTAGTAGCAAAGGTTTCATTCAGGTAATGGGCTGATATATTAACCAATGAAACTTGAGGTTAATAGATGAAATGGAATATTATGTGATAATGTCAGTTCTCTAGAATACACATGGAATACACATACATGTGAATATATACACACACGTATATACACATATATATGTGTGTATGTGTGTACATGTATGCATGTGTGTGTATAATTTTAGGTATGCTTTCCAAACTATTTTTATGATTGGTCTGTAAGAAATATTAGACTCATTATTATTCCTACTGAGGCAGCCTATATGACACAGTGGGTGGACTTCCTTGGACTTGGAGTCAGGCCTGCCAGAGCTCAAATCCTGCCTCAAATACTTAGTAACTGTGTGACTCTGAGCAAGTCACTTAACTACTCTTGGCCTCAGTTTCCTCATCTGTTAAATTGTGATAATAGTAGCACCTACCTCACAGAGTTGTAAGGATCAAGTGAGATAAAATGGGTAAAGTCAGTGAATCAATAAGCATTTATTAGTTATCTACTATGTGCCAGACACTGTGCCAAGTTCAAGAATATGAAGAAAAACTAAAAATAGTCACCACTGTCAAGGAGGTCAGCGTCAAATGGGGAAGACAACATGCAAACAAATATATATATATGTGTATGTGTGTGTGTATATATATATATATATATATATATATATATATATATATATATAAACAAAGACAGGCAAGATAAACTGGAAAGTGTTACAATTAAAAGGAGTTTGAACAGCTTCTTCTAGCAGGAAGGAATTTGGTTGATATTTGAAGGAAGCCGATGGAGCCCAAAGTGGGAGATGAAGATGCATAGGGGCCAGCTAGTATGAAGACAGAGAGCGGAGATTGAGGGTCATGTGCAAGGAACAGCCAGTGTCCCTGGGCCCCAGAGCATGTGAAAAGGGAGGAGAGGGCTAGATCATGAAGGACTTGAATGCCAAACTGCATTTTCTATTTAATCCTGGAGGTAAGTAGGGGGCCATTGGAGGTGAAGATGAGGAAGGAGAGAGTTGTAGTCATGAGGAACCACTGGTGTCACTGGAGCACAGAGTACTTGGAAGGGTAAAAGGTCCAAGGAGATTGGAAAAGTAGGAAGGAGATGGGGTTATGAAGAGCTTTGCATACCATACAGGAGATTATATATTTTTTTCCTTCTTTACTCTTTTTTATTAGATTTTCAATTTTTAGTTTATAACATATTCTTGAGTTTCTACATGTTCTCGAGTTTCAAATTTTCTTCCCTTCCCTCCCTTCCCCTCTCCCCTCAAGATGTCATGTGGTCTGATATAGATTCTATATATATCTTCACATTAAACTTATTTACACAATAGTCAAGTTGTAAAGAAGAATTATGACCAATGGAATGAATCGTGAGAGAGAAGAAACAAAACCAAAAAAGAAGAGGAAAAAAAAGGGAGAGCAAATAGTTTGCTTCAACCTGCATTCAGACTCCACAGTTCTTTCTCTGGATGTAGATGACTTTTTCCATCATGAGTCCTTTGGAGCTGTCTTTGAGCCTTGTATTGCTGAGAAGAGCCAAGTCTATCAAAGTTAGTCATCACAGAATCAATATGTCTATGGTTGTGTACAATGTTCTCCTGGTTCTGCTCATCTCATTCAGCATCCTATCATGTAGGTCTTTGCAGGTTATTAAGAAGTCCATATCTTCACCATTTCTTATAGCACAATAGTATTCCATTACATTCATATACCACAATTTGTTTAGCCATTTCCCAATTGATGGGCATCCCCTTGATTTCTAATTCTTTGCTACCACAAAAAGAGTTGCTATAAATATTTTTGTACATACAGGTCCCTTTTCCACTTGTGTTATCTCTTTGGGATATAACCCTAGGAGTGGTATTGCTGGGTCAAAGGGTGTGCACATTTTATAGCCCTTTGGGCATAGTTCCAAATTGTTCTCCAGAATAGCTGGATCTGTTCACAACTCCACCAACAATGTATTAATGTTCTGATTTTCCCACATCCTCTCCAGCATTTATCATTTTCCTGTTTTGTCATGTTAGCCAATCTGACAGGAGATATGTGGTACCTAAGAGTTGTTTTGATTTGTATTTCTCTAATCAGTAGTGATTTAGAGCATTTTTTTCATATGCCTATAGATATCTTCAATTTCTTCCTCTGAAAACTGCCTGTTCATATCCTTTGACCATTTCTCAGTTGGGGAATGGTTTTTATTCCTATAAATTTGGCTCAATTCCCTGTATGTTTTAGATATGAGGCCTTTATCAGAGACACTAGTTGTAAAGATGTTTTTCCAATTTTCTGCTTCCCTTCTAATCTTTGTTGCATTGGCTTTGTTTATACAAAATCTTTTCAATTTAACATAATCAAAATTATCCATTTTGCATTTTGTAATGCTCTCTATCTTTTGTTGGGTCATGAATTCTTCCCTTTCCCATAAATCTGATACTTAAACTATTCCATGCTCTCCTAAATTGCTTATAGTATCAGCCTTTATTTCTAAATCATGAACCCATTTTGACTTTATTTTGCTATACAGTGTAAGATATTGGTGTATGTCCAGTTTCTGCCATACCATTTTCCAATTTTCCAAGCAATTTTTGTGAATTCTTTGTCCAGAAGCTGGATTCTTTGGGTTTATCAAAGAGTAGATTGCTATAGTCATTGGTTACTGTGTCTTATGTACCTAACCTGTTCCACTGATCCACCATTCTGTTTCTTGGCCAGTACCAGGTAGTTTTGATGACTGCTGCTTTATAGTACAGTTTGATATCTGGTATGGCTAGGCCACCTTCCCTAGCATTTCTTTTCATTAATTCCCTTGATATTCATGGGCCTTTTGTTCTTCCAGATGAATTTTGTTATTATATTATACAGCTCTGTAAAATAATTTTTTGGTAGTTCAATTGGTGTGGCACTGAATAAGTAAATTAATTTGGGTAAAATTTCCATTTTTATTGCATTAGCTCAGCCTAACCATGAGCAACTGATGTTTTTCCATTTATTTAGATCTGACTTTATTTATGTGAAAAGTGTTTCATAATTATGTTCATATAGGCCCTGGGTATGTCTTGGCAGATAGACTCCCAAATATTTTATAATATCTACAGTAACTTTAAATGGAATTTCTCTTTCTATCTTTTGCTATTGGGCTTTGTTAGTAATATAAAGGGATTTCTAGGATTTATGTGGGTTTATTTTATATCCTGCAACCTTACTAAAGTTTTTTTTATTATTTCAAGAAGTTTTTTGCTTGATTCTCCAGGATTCTCTAAGTAAATCATCATATCATCTGCAAAAAGTGGTAATTTAGTTTCTTCTTTGACTATTCTAATTCCTTTAATTTCTTTTTCTTCTCTTAATGTGAAAGCTAACATTTCTAGTACCAAACTGAATAATAGGGATGATAATGAACATCCTTGCTTCACCCTGGATCTTATTGGGAATCCATCTAGCTTATCACCATTACATACAATGCTTGCTGATGGTTTTAGGTAAATGTTATTTATAATTTTAAGGAAGACTCCACTTATTCCTATGCTTTCTAGTGTTTTTAATAGGAATGGATGTTGTATTTTGTCAAAAGCTTTTCTGCATCTATTGAGATAATCCTATGGTTTCTTCTAGTTTTGTTATTTATATGATCAATTATGCTGATAGTTTTCCTAATAGTGAACCAGCCTCACATTCTTGGAATAAATCCTACCTGGTCATAGTGTATTATTCTCATGATAAATTGCTGCAATCTTTTTGCTATATTTTATTTAAAATTTTCACATCAATATTCATTAGGGAAATTGGTCTATAGTTTTCTTTCTCCAATTTGACTCTTTCTTGTTTAGGTATTAGTAGCATATTTGCATCATAAGCAATTTTATATTTGATGTGAGAAGTGAGAAGGAGTCACAGGAGTTGATTAAATGTAGGCACCTGGAGCACTGCCATAGTCTGATGCTTAGCCTCCTCCACAAGTCTCTCCAGTCCATTCTCCACTCAGCTGTCAAGTTGATCTTTCTAAAGTTCAGCTCTGACAATATTATCCCTTCTTCCAGTCAAACCAGGGTGACCACAGTGTCAAGAGAGAGTAGGGGGCATATACAAGAGAGGTTCTGAAGGTAGAAATAACAGGGTTTAACTGCTGATGGGATATGAAATATGGAAGAGAGAGTGAAGAGCTGAAGGTGACATCTAGGCTATGAGCCCGAGTGACTAAGAGAGTGGTGGCTCCCTAGACAGGAATTGGGAAGTCAGAAAGAAGAAAGGGTTTGGGAGAAAAGATAATGAGCTGGAGGAGGATTAAGTGCATGGTTAGACCTGTGCACCTCAGGAAACTTTGAGTGCTATACAAATGCTAGCTATCATCATCATCATCATCATCATCATCATCATCATTATTATTAATAGTGCAATTGCATGAGGGAGCATACAATGCCTTACATTTGGGCTAATGTTTCACTTAGACAACAAATGAAAGCACTGCTCCCGAGTCAGGACTTGGTCACAATTCAACAGATGGCAAACCCTGAGTAGTTGCAGGGAAGTAGGCAGGGAAGGCAGCTGGTGAATCAGAATGAATCAAAAGAATCAAAAACATTTATGAAGCACTTGCTAGTCAGTCAGTCAATAAGCATTTAGTAAGCACCTACTATGTGTCAGGCACTGCGCTAAGTACTGGGGATACAAAAAATGTCCAAGGACAGTCCCTACTCCCAAGGAACTCATAGTCTAATGGGGGAAACAATCATGTACGAAAAAAGATATATAGAAGATAAATCAGAGATTATCAGTAGAGGGAAGGCTCTCTGCTAAGTGTTACAGATAAAACTATAGACAAGTGAGATAATCTTACCTTTTTATGAGTTTTTTTTTATTCCAATACTAAGAAAAGAGAATATCCATCCACGCAGCAGAACACAGAGATAATTCTCTATGAAACCAGAGGAACCATTTAATACCCCTTGCTTCTTTTTAAAATATTGTAATAGGAGGGCAGAGTTTATAATCTCAAAGAGGATCATAAACATGTCTGAAAGGTTCGGAACCGCCGGATATAAGAAACTCTCAAAGTAGAAGGCAGAAGAATCAAAACATATATTTAGGCTCCACAGTAACCAACCCATGAACCAGCAACCCCATTTTGATATATTGATCAAAAGCTTCCAGGCCCAATAAGTATGTCTTGAAAGAGTAACCAGGAGGCTACAGAGAAGCATGATTGCATAAAGCAAAATCATGCTTCCCCCTCTATGGTAAAAAGATTACCCACTGGCCTGAAGTCTTTGTTCAGCTTCCTCCCGTAGGTCAGCTCTGCTACTGGCAGCTCCTGCTTCAGCTGTGGCTGTGGCTGTAGCTGTGGCTGTGGCTGTGGCTGTGGCTGTGGCTGTGGCTGTGGCTGTGGCAGCCTCTGGCTCCAACGGGAGCTGCTTTTAACCATCCAGCTTCTGCAGGGGTGTAAGGTATGCCGGGGAAAGCACAGGTTCTTTCAATCTGCTTAAGCAAGGTGAAGGGGTTGACCGGGAAAGCACAGGTTCTTTCCATCAGCTTAAGCAAGGGAAGCAAGGTGAAGGGGCCGACAAGCTTACTCCAGTCCAAGATACAAACAGCATTCAGTTCAGGGGAAAAAGCCAAACTAGTCAAGGGCACTTGTTGACTAAGTGCTAAGGAGCCCATTTTTGGTTGCCAATACAAATATATAATAAATTATAATATGTAATATGTATATATAATATATATTATACATGCAACACATTTTACACATTCTTTTCAAAACTACCTCCTCCTCTGTGCTTCCTTCAGAACTTCTGTTTTCTTTTGTACAATTAAAAAGCCAAAGCTTACAATGGCCCTTGGTTTTTGGGCATTGCCATTGCTAAAACCTCTTCTACCCCTCCCCCTCCAAACAAATGAGAGAAAGTGAAGGGGGGAGTCCCTTGTAGCAAATAAGCACAGTCAAAAAAATATCCAGGTCACATCCAAAAATTTATGTTTCTGCACCCTGAGTCCATCAACCTCTCTGTGGACAGGTAAGTAATATGATTCATTGTGGGTACTCTGCAGACCTGGCTGATCATTGCATTGGTCAAAGTTCTTCAATCTTTCAAAGTTGTTTCCTGTGCCCCCCCCAATATTGTTGTCCTTGTATAAATCATTCTTTTTGTCTTGCTCTCTTCACTCTGTGTTAGTTCAAACTTTCTAGGATTACCTAAAACCTTCTCTTTTATCTATATTCCAGTTTGTTCAACCATTCTCTTACTGTCTAAAAGGCTATCTTAGACGTCCCTAGCTCGTTTCTCCTCCCTCTTCCATCTTTTAATTCTCCTTTCAGGATCAGGAGGCTTGTTCTGCTAGGGACTATTTCCTCCCAGAGGACATGGGTCAGGATGACCTGAGTTCAAATCCAGCCTCGGAAAGCAGTGCAATCCAGGGCAAATCATTTATCTCTCTGCTTAAGTTTTCTCATCTGGAGATGGAGATGATAATGGCACCTGCCTTCCAGGGTGGTTGTGAGGATAAAATGAGCAAATATTTGTAAAGCGCTTGGCCAACCTCAAAGAGCTATATAAATGTTAGCTATTGTTCTCCCTCAAAGCCAACACCCTTCCTACCCTCACTCATTTCCTGGTTGAGTTTGGTGTAATTCTACACCAAAGCGTCTGTGTATACAGGTTCAACTCTTATTTGTCCATTTCAGAGAAGAAAGAGGTTCACCAAATGCCCACCTACCATGCCTTCTCTATGTTTGTATGTTTGTTGGGCACACCCCAATTCTGGGAAATAGCAAGTTCCATCCCTTTCTTCCTTTTTTATATACTAATATACACCCTTTTTCTCTCTTCTTCAAACCCTTAGAACAAAACCAATCCACCTCAAGAACCCCTGTTCTATATTGTTTAATCCCCTTGATACCTTTTTAAGGGTTAAATTCTGAAGGGACCTTTGTTTCTTCTCCTCCATAAGATTGTTTTTAACAATACATCATCATACTTCTTCTAATTGCTCAAATAAGTTTCCCTTTCTAGTTTTCTATGGACATTTGTGTTTATATTCTAGCCAGTTTCTAATCAGCTCTGGTTTTTTGATCTGAAATACTTGAAATTTTTCTCTTCTATTTGTCATGAGGACACTCTGTTTAACTGTCTCAGGGCCAGGCCAGCTACACTGGCCCTTCAGAGAGCCAGGGATATACTTGAGGTTGAGGGGTGTCACTTCTCTAGGGCCATTGGATCAAGACCTGTCAGTTGTGTTCCCTTAATGTTAGTTGACAGTGACTACCCCAGTTTGGTTTAGCCACTTTAGATGGATTAGCTTTTACAAAGGGATCATTACTTAGAAGATATATCAAGGACAAAAGTGTCCTTCTACCACCTGGGGGTCACACTCTCCCCTATGCTACCTTGTCCTCTGGGGACAGTATGCTCAGAGTTAGCACAATTTCTACATAACATTGCTTGACCAAGTTCACATCCAGATATAGCATCAAATCTGAATAAATCCTTGTCTCAGCCAAAAACTCCCTCCCTAAATTCACTCCTTGTTCCTCGTGGCATCAAGGTTGGGCTCCTGTAAAATCTGGAATGGACTCTGAGAGCTTTGATCTCAAGTGGCTCCCAGGCTGTTGGAGGCTTGCTCTACTGACCTTTTGAATTTCACAAGATTGCTTCAATCCATTCACCTGCCATGCAAAAGAACAAATGCAGAAGCAAAGGACAGGGTCACATTTCATAGGACCACATGTTGACCTCAGTGAGGAGAAGGCTCGAGGTCAAGAAATAGCATCATTTCTCACCAGATTCCGTCAGGAAAGAAATCAACCCAAGACTGAGCAGCCAGAGAAAAATGACCAAGGCTCTGCTTACTAGTGGCCTTTTGGAGGCCCTCTCAGTTCTGGCTGTGCAGCCAATCTAAAAGCCTTCTCCAGATTTTTCTGCTTACTCTCCACTTTCTACATGCAGCTCTGCTTGGTTTGAACTCAAGTGAGGTACCCCTGGTGTCTTGCACTGTCCACCCTCCTTTCCAGCTCACTTTTATCTGTTGTCTTCCCCATCAGATTGTAAGCTCCTTGAAGGCAGGGACTAGTTTCCTTTTTTTCAATTTTATTTTTAAATTATGAAATAACGCAAGCATTTTCATAACATAGTAGAATTAAAAAAGATTGCATATAAAACTGCAAATGTGTTGTACACTTGCTATTGCTTTTAATATATATTAGCTATCATGTAACATTTTTTCCTTTTTTTCTTCTATCCCTCCCCCCAGATGGCTACCATTCAATTTGAATATGTATATGTTATGTGTGTGTGTATGTATGTATGTATGTATGTATATATGTAAAACCATTGTATACATGTTTCTGTTTATGAATTCTTGCTCTGGATACAGACAGTGTCTTCCTTTATAGGTCCCTTGTAGTTAATTTGGGTATTTATAATTGCCAAAATAACTGAGTCACTCCAAGTTGTTTTTACAACAATATTGTCGTTACTGTAGACAACATTCTCTTGGGTTTATTCATCTTGCTCTTCATTATTTAGTATGTTTTTCTACAATCAACAAGCTCATTTCTTTTTGTAATTTAATTTTATTATTTTTCTTTTTTTCATTAATTAATTTATTTTTAGTTTTCAACATTCACTTTCATAAGATTTTGAGTTCTAAATTTTCTCCCTCCCTCCCTTCCCTTCCCCCTCCCCAAGACAGAATGCAATCTGATATGGGCTATACATGCATAATAATATTAAACATCTTTCCACATTAGTCATGTTGTGAAAGAAGAATCAGAACAAAAGGGGAAAACCATAAGAAAAAAAAGAAACAAAAGAGAAAATAGTATACTTTGATCTGCATTCAGACCCTGTAGTTCTTTCTCTGGATGTGGATAGCACTTTCCATCATGAATCTTTTGGAGTTGTCTTAGATCTTTGCATTACTGAGAAGAGCTAAAGTCTATAAAAGTTGGTCATCAAAACAATGTTGCAGCAGTAGTACAGTGTTCTTCTGGTTCTGCTCCTGTCAGCATCAGCTCATGTAAGTCTTTCCAGGTTTTTCTGAAATCCACCGGCTCATTATTTCTTATAGAACAATAGTATTCCATTATATTCCTATACCACAACTTGTTCAGCCATTCCCCAATTGATGAGCATCCTCTCAATTTCCAGTTCTTTGCCACCACAAAAGAGCTGCTATAAATATATTTGTGCTTGTGAGTCTTTTCCCCTTTTTTATGATCTCTTTGGGATACAAACTTAGTAGTGGTATTGCTGGATCAAAGCTTATGCACAGTTTTATAGCCCTTTTGGGCAGTTCCAAATTGCTCTCCAGAATGGTTAGATCAGTTCACAACTCCACCAATAATGCATTAGTGTTCCAATTTTCACACATCTTCTCTAACATTTAGCATTTTCCTGTTTTGTCATGTTAGCCAATCTGATAGGTGTGCTATGGTACCTCAGAATTGTTTTAATTTGCATGTCTCTAATCAGTAGTGATTTAGAGCATTTTTTTCACATGACTATAGATAGCTTTAATTTCTTCCTCTGAAAACTACCTGTTCATATCTTTTGATCATTTATCAATTAGGGAATGACTTGAATTCTTATAAATTTGACTCAGTTTTCTATATATTTTAGAAATGAGGCCTTTATCAGTCATTGTCTATAAAAATTGTTTCCCAGCTTTCTGCTTCCCTTATTATCTTGGTTGCATTGGCTTTGTTTGGGCAAAACTTTTTATTTTAATGTAATCAAAATTATCCATTTCACATTTCATAATGTTCTCTATCTCTTGTTGGGTCACAAATTCTTCCATCCTTCATAGATCTGACATAAATTATTCCTCACTCACCTATTTTGCTTATAGCCCTTTATGTCTAAATCATGTACACATTTTGACCTTATCTTGGAATATGGTGTCAGATGTTGGTCTATGTCTAGTTTCTGCCATACTATTTTCCAGTTTTCCCAACACTTTTTGTCAAATAATGAGTTCTTATCCCAGAAGCTGGAATCTTTGGGTTTATCAAACACTAGTTTATTATAGTTGACTACTGTGTCTTGTGTATCTAGCCTATTCCACCGACCCACCACTCTATTTCTTAGCCAGTACCGAGTAGTTTTGATGATTGCTGCCTTATCAAACAGTTTTAGATCTGGTATAGCTAGGTCGCTTTATGTTGCATTCCTTTTCATTATTTCCCTTGGTATTCTGGACCTATTATTCTTCCAGATGAATTTTATTATTATTTTTTCTAAGCTTACCATTTCTTAAATTGCAACAGTATTCCATCACAATCTATGTCACAACTTCTTCAGCCAATCCCCACTTGACAGGCATCCTCTCAATTTCTAGTTCTTTGCCACCACAAAGAAATTGCTATAAATATTTTAGAACATTTAGGTTCTTTAGCTTTTTCCCTAACCATCTTTGGAAATAGATCTAGTCATGGTATTACTGGGTCAAAGAGTATAGGCAATTTAATAACTCTTTAAACAAAATTCCAGATTGCTCTCCAAAATGATTGGATCACTTCAGAGTTCTACCAATGGTGGATTAGTGTCCCAATTTTTCTACATCCCCTCCAACATTTGTTACTTTCCCTTTCAATCATCTTAGACAATGTGATAGATATAAAATGATATCTCAAGGTTGCTTTAATTTACATTTCTCTAATAAATAATTATTTAGAGCATTTTTTCTATGACTCTAAATTGTTTTGATATCTTCATCAGAAAACTATCTGTTCATATTCTTTGACCATTTATCAATTGGAGGATGACTTGTATTCTTATAGATTTGACAAAGTTCTTCATGTATTTAAGGCATGAGACCTTTATGTGATAAACTGTCTATAAAAATTTCCCCCTTTTTCTATTTTCTTTCTTATCTTGGTTGCTTTTGTTTTATTTGTACAAAACCTTTTTAATTTAATGTAATCAACAGTATCCATTTTACACCTCACAATGCTGTGTCTTGTTTATTCATAAGTCGTTCATCTATCCGTAATTCTGATAGGTAATATGTTCCATGTCCTTCAAATTTTCTTCTCATATCTCTCTTTATATCTAGGTCATGTATCCATTTTGACCTTATCTTAGCAAATGGTGTAAGATATTTGTCTATGCCTAGTTTCTGCCAGACTGCTTTCCAACAATTGTTACTGAATATTTAATTCTTATCCCCAAAGCTTAAGTCTTTGCATTTGTCAAATATAAAGGTACTATATTAATTTGCTGCCATAAATTGTATGTTCCATTGATCTACCTTTCTATTTCTTAGCCAGTAGCAATAGTTTTGCTAATTACTGACTTATAATATAGTTTAAGATCTGATACTGCTAAACCTCCTTCCTTTACATTTTTTTCATTAGTTACTTTGATATGCTTGACTTTTTATTCTGCGAAATGAATATTGTTATTTTTTTTAAATTCACTAAAATAATTTTTGGTAATTTAATTGGGATGACATTGGATGGGCAAATTAGTTTAGATAAAATTGTCACTTTTATTACATTGACCTGCCTACCCCAGAACAATTAGTATTTTTCCAGTTATTTAAATCTGATTTTATTTGTATAAAAAGCTTTTTATAATTTTGCTTATATAGTTCCTGGGTTTATTTTGGCAGGCATATTCCCAGGTGTTTTATACTGTCTAGAGTTATTTTATTTTTTAAATCTTTTAAAAATTTAATTTATTTAATATATTTAGTTTTCAGCATTAATTTTCACAAGAGTTTGAATTACAAATTTTCTCCCCATTTCTACCCTCCCACCCACTCCAAGATGGCGTATATTCTGGTTGCCCCATTCCCTAGTCAGCCCTCCCATCTGTCACCCCACTACCCTCCCATCGCCCTTTCCCTTCTTCTCTTCTAGGGCAAGATAAATTTCTATGCCCCATTGCCTGTGTATCTTATTTCCTAGTTGCATGCACAAACTTTGTTTTTGTTATTTTTGAATGTCTGTTTTTAAAACTTTGAGTTGCAAATTCTCTCCCCTCTTCCCTCCCTGCCCACCCTCCCTAAGAAGGCAAGCAATTCAACATAAGCCACATGCGTATCATTATGCAAAAGCCTTCCACAATACTCATGTTGTGAAAGATTAACTATGTTTTGCTCCTTACTAACCTATCCCCCTTTATTGAATTTTCTCCCTTGACCCTGTCCCTTTTCGAAAGTGTTTGTTTTTGATTACCTCCTCCCCCTATCTGCCCTCCCTTCTATCATTCCCCCTTTTTTATCTTCTTCCTCCTTCTTTCCTGTGGGGTAAGATACCCAATTTAGTGTGTATGGTATTCCCTCCTCAGGTCAAATCTGATGAGAGCAAGATTTACTCATTCCTCCTCACCTGCCCCCTCTTCCCTTCCTAGAGAACTGCTTTTTCTTGCCACTTTTATGTGAGATAATTTACCCCAGAAGTAACTGCAGCTGTAGTTCTGTAGCTGCACCTCCCCACTGCCCCTGGGGTGGTGGCTGAACCGTGAACTCTGTCCCCCGAAGCTTTTTCCACTAACCTTCTCTGTTGTCTTTGGTGTCTGTGGGTTGCAAAGTCTGGTAATTGCCACAGCTCACTGATTCAGGGCGCTAGGGCCTGTTCCACCCAGCTCCCTGTCTGGTTGGTCCGCCCCCCTAGAATTATTTTAAATAGGATATCTCTTACTATCTCTTCTTGCTGTTTTGTTTGTGATATATAGTATGCTGATGATTTATGTGATTTAATTTATATCCTGCTACTTTGCTAAAAGTTATTGTTTCAACTAAATTTTTAGTTGAGTCTTTGGTATTTTCTTAGTATATCATCATATCATCTGCAAAAGAGATAGTTTTACTGCCTCATTCCCTATTGTGATTCCTTCTATTTCTTTATCTTCTCATTGCTATTGCTAGGATTTCCAATACAGTATAATCCTTGTTTCACATCTGATTTTGCTGGAAAAGCTAGGGACAGTCTTTCCTTTTCTTATTTGTGTCCCAAGCACTTAGCACAGTGTCTGACACACAATAGGCATTTAATAAATGTTTATTGAATTAAACTGAATAGGAAGCAGGCTGTCCTTAGCCTCTTCACATGCTATCACAGGCAAGTTTTGGAGATGGCTGAGAAGTGGTACAGAAGCCAGCTACTGGGTGAGAGAAGGTGAAAACTCACCCATCAAGGCCCAGGATCTCAGGGAAAGAGTTTTAATTCTAGATGAGGGGGAATGATCAAGGTGGCCAGGATGCCAGAAACATGGTTTGGAAATAGCCAGGATTGGAACAATGACCTGTGTCCAGGCGAGTTTACAGTAAAGGTCATCTATCAGAGCCCAGGGATGTTCAGAATACCAGAGATGCTATCTACAATTTACTCATTCATTCATTCAATAAACATTTACTAAGTCCCTGCTATGTGCCATGTACAGGGCTAAGCACTGGGGATATAAAAAGTAGCAAAAGGCAGTCTCCGTCCTCAAGAAACACTGGATTTAAGGGAGGTTGAGGAAAGCTTACTATAGAAGGTGGGGTTTTAGTTGGGACTTACAGAAAAACCAGAGAAGTCAGTAGTTGGAGTGGAGGAGGAAGAGCAATCCAAGCATGACAGACTGCAAGAGGGAATGCCTGGAGCCAAGGGATGGATCTACAAGGTTCAGATGTGAAAAGATCCTAGATTTTAGAGCCAAAATAGTACTCAGACACTATTTAGTCCAACTTCCTCATTTTAGAGAGATTAAGACAGAGGCCCAAAGGGATTATGGGGCCCTGGGTCGTACAAGGAACAAGTGAACAAGCAGGGATGTATCTCCTTTAAAGACAATTTAGAATTATGAGTTGTTGCATCTTTTAGACCTATAATGAAAGGATAGAGGAAATAGATCTTAGAATGAACAGACAATACGGGATCAGTTTAAATGACCCTATAGATATTTTGTTCATAGAATCACAGCATAGTAGGATTAGAACTCCAATTCTTGAACTGCTTTTCTTGACTCCATATGGGGTCACGTTCTACAATTTAAGAAGCATTGAAGGGGTCATGAGTGCATGAAAAATGTTTAAGAAGCCTGAATTCTAGATCCATCCTCCTCTAAAGGAATCCCTCTATAGCTTCTGGGTCTCAGGGCCCCTTTAAATCTTAGAAATTATTGAGGACCTCAATGAGCTTTTGTTTATATGGGTCATATCTATCAATATTTATGGTATTAGAAATTAACATTTTAAATATGCAAAATTCATTTAAAATAGCAATAATAAATCCATCACATATTAACACAAATAACATATTATGAAAAAAACTATACTTTGCAAAGGAAAATTTAGTGAGAATGACATTGTTTTACATATTGCTGAAAATATCTTTAATGTCTGACTTAATAGAAGACAGCTGGATTTTCAGATCTATTTCTGCATTCAATCTGTTGTGATATGTTGTGATG
This sequence comes from Trichosurus vulpecula, assembly GCF_011100635.1. Taxonomy (NCBI): domain Eukaryota; kingdom Metazoa; phylum Chordata; class Mammalia; order Diprotodontia; family Phalangeridae; genus Trichosurus; species Trichosurus vulpecula. The sequence continues at coordinate 190,322,924 of NC_050581.1, read as the reverse complement.
GTTGAAGTATATGAAGAAAATTCAGCCTCACACAGGTATATAGCTGGAAGAGGTAAGAGTATTTTAATAGACAAATAATACCTTAGCATTATTATAAAATAGTTTTGATTTCATGGACTCCTTGAAGGGACCTTCAAGTCCTCTAATAGTCTATAGAACACACTTTGAGGATACTTTTCCTATAGCTCGCTTTCAACTGGTCAGCCAGCTTTAAAACTTCCAAGAATGGGACAGTCTCTCCCTTCTGAAAGAGTCCATTCCACTGACTGACAACTCTTAAATTGTTGGGAGTTTTAGCTAAAATCATATTGATTAATGGATTGGTTGGTTGTTTGCATCCCTGTGACTTCTTCCCATCTGTCTTAGTGATGCTTCATCCCATTTTCACATCAACAAGTGAGGTGGAGAAAGGCTTCTTTCCTCATATTCCTCACACTTCCTAAAATAAAATAAATCTAAAAATGAATACACAGACCCTTTGTTGCTGTTCTAAGCCCTTTTCTGAACCCCATCATACATGAAGGGAATGAACCAACCATCTTAAAACTTACAATCCAAGACAGGAGGTACAAAAATGAGTGTCATTTGTCAGTTTGAATTCTTACATCCTGTGATCATTTTTGAAGGGAATATTTATAAAGTTGAGAAGAAAGCCAAACACAGTACAGCGTATACCCTAAGAAAAGGTCTCAACTCTAGAGAAAGTATGTTTAGGCTGGCCTGGTCTAAAAATCCACAGAAGTAGAGTGAGTGTAGGGAAGCCAACCCCAAAAACAAATAATTCTGAAAATGAAGGAGAGCAGTAGAGTTGGCCAAAGAGACTGATGAAAGTGCACAGTAAAAACCATTGCTCATCTCAGGTTTTCCAAAGACTTGGGCAAGTGGGCAGGTAATTGGGGCTAAAGAGTAAAGGACACCTGGCTCTGAGGAAGCTCAGTGGGACAATGGAGAGTGCTGGACTTATAGTAAGAAAGGACGGTTCAGATCCTACTCCAGATACTGACTAGCTGGGTGAACCTAGACAAATCATCAAATTTCTTCCAACCTCAGTCATTCAGAATATGGAATGAGATGATCCACTATCCTATGCTCCAATCAAACCATATTTGTGTTCTGTGTTTTATTCTGGACACAGAAATTTAGGAAGGCTATTGACAAACTAGAGGTTGCTTATCAAGAATAAAGAAAACCAAAAATTAGGCCGTAAGAGCATCGGTTGAGAGAACTTGGGCATTTGTCCAGGATCAGAAGAGAATATTAATAAGGACAGAGTGATGAACAACATTAAAGGCTACAGAGAGGTCAAGGAGAATGAGGACTGAGAAAAGGCCATGGGATTTGGCAACTAAGAGCTCATTAGGAGCTTTGGAGAGAGCAGTTCCAGTGATAAGGCAGGAAGCTGCATTGTAAGAGTAAAGAGAGGGAGAAGAGAGAAAGACTAGGCACCTATTACAGATTGCTTTTTCAAGGATCTGAGCTACAAAGGCCAGAAGAGATATAGGATAAGAGTTATTGGAGATGGGTCAAGTGAGGATTTTTTCAGGATGAGAGAGACCCAGGCCCTCCATCTCTTTCTACTTTTTACGATCTTTGCCAGTTGTAAGGTAAAACCTCAAATTTGGTTCAATTTTCATTTATTTTGTTACAAGTGATTTTGAACTTGTTTTATATGGTCATTTCTTCTTTTGAAAGCCATTTGTTGGTATATTTTGTCCACTTATTCAGTGCATAGTGGCTCTTAATCTGAGAGTTGTATCAATTTCCTATATATCTCATATATAAAATTTTTATCAGAGGTCTTTTTCTTTAGAAATTTAATAAACAGTGCTATTACTAAATCAAAAATGAAATAAACCAATAAACAAACCTCTCCCCTATAGAAGGTTGTCCTGGGAGTCAGTCAATTGTGAAAAAAACAGAAACAAAAACAAAACAAAAACCAAAAAGAAACCTGGAACTTGAAAGGAGGGAAAGTAGAAGAGAGAAGATCAAAATGTCCCAAGCTCTGTTGCCAACACATTCAGTAAGAGCTTTGGAATCTCCTGTAGACGCACCTAGCTGGTCAGGGGAGCCACTGGCTGACACCAGCAAGAGCCTCTTCTATCCTTGCCAAAAGCTTTTACCCAGCTGTCAGATAACCACATGAACTGACTGTGATACAATAGAAAGCTGATTTCATCCTAAAATAACACTGCTATCAAGATCTCTTGGAACCAAAGGCCTTGGGTAAATAGAGAGACAATGACTAATTCTAAAGACAACCAACCATACACACAAAGAATATGGCAGAAATGCAACAATATTTTAAAAGTTCCTATTGACAAAGAAAAATCAGGAAATACCAGATGAATACGTATGTTACATTTGCCTGCCTGGAAAGTCTTTAGTGCTATATTTTTAGATATACATGAAACTCCTAGTCCAAAAAGAACTCTAGTTTTGCATGAACTATGTTCAATCCTGGGGACTTCCTCAAAAAACATCTCTCTGGCTCATTCCCTACCACCTTGGTATTCTCTGGGAGCTTCAGAATTTGGCACATTTCTAGGTGTCCAAAAGAAAAAACGTAAAGATCCCTTGTTCTCCCTTGTAAGCACTCAGGCTAGCAAGATACCTCATCTTGAACATCCCATGAACTTTCTCCTCCCACTCCCCCCAAAAAACTCTACAAAAAACTTGCATGCAAACCCATAAAAAGTTAATACAGTTCTCTTTACTGTCCAGTCAGGGACTCGTGTAGTCATATAAAGGTATAAGGTTGACACCCTTCTAATTCTTCCCTAAGAGAAAACACTCAGGATTGTTAGAGACTCAAGCCACCCAGGCAGGTTGCTCCTCCAGGGATCTCTACCTCCCAATGACCTATACAGTTCACCAGACCTACATTAATACTCTGTGTCACCCCCATCCCTAACTGGTAAAGAGTTAGGCACTCCAAGTCAATAGAGAGTTGAACTTTCTCTTCTGGATCTGCACAGTCCACGTAGCTCACAGTACCAGTGAAAGGCACAGTCAAGGTCTGCTCCTCCATATTGTAGCTCAATCCCATGCAGCATCTTGTCTCCAGTTTCTACTTAGTTCAAGAAATTCTCTACTTGGCCCAGTAAGTCCTTTGATTGGTCCAGGAACTTGGAAAATTCTAAGAACTTGGACATATCCAGAAACTCCCTTGATTGGTCCAAAAACTCTTCTATCATCTGGCACTGCTGCCAGCTCAAATTCCCTCAGTTTCCACATTGATCACTGTGCTGTGGCACCATCTATGACCATCTCTGGCATTACATGGGAGCTAGAAGAGGAGGTGTGAGTATACACACCTCCCACCTAAAAACCAAGTCAGAGTTTCCATGTGCATTCTCTCTTCTCTGCTGTGATCTTTCTCCCTTTTCCCAGTCCTTTCCCAGTCTTTAACTTTTTCTTAAAGACAAAGTCACAAAGGTATAGCTGTGTTGAACAAATTGGATGTGAATCAGCAATCAGTCTTCATCAATGACATATCAGTATGTCTGTAAGTAGTTAGGGCAAAGTAAGAGATTAGTCCATTTTTAAGGAGATGGTCTCAATACCAGAACAAAGGACCCAGGACAGTGTCTGGGCAGGAACACTCACTGCATGCATACACCCAAAACCATACATTGTAAGTTTATTAATTCATCAGATTGGCTTTCTTTGTTGCATTTTCAATCAATCAACTAATATGTGATGAATACCGTTGATGTGTTCCATGTTGAAGTGATAGTTTTTGGAATCTCATTCCCTGTGTTGAATATAGGGGAAATATGTGGGAGAAGGAGAATATTCCAAGAGACCCCCAAGTTACACCTGATTGGCCCATTCCTCCCTGAGAGCTAGTATAGCGTAATGGATTTAGTGTTGGACTTGGTGTCAGACTTAGACTTAGGTTTGAATCCCACCTCCAACACTAACTAGCTACGTGACCCTGAGAAAATCATGTAACCTCACTGGGACTCAGTTTTCTCATCTATGCAGTGGGGATAAGAATGGCATCTACCTCATAAGGTTGTTACGAGGATGAGATGGAATATGTTGGTAAATAACTTTGAAAATCTTGAAGGGCTACAGAAATGAGAATGTATTTCTTGTCATTTGCCTCCCAAACTTCTTCAAGAGGCTCCAATTGTATTATCATGTGTATGAATGGACTGCACCCAGGATCCTTCTGGGTTTGTGCATGTGTTAGGGGAGAAGGCTTTTCAGCTAAGCCAGGGCCTTTAAGGGCATCCAGGCTATCCTTTTGGAAGGCTATCTTATTTCTCCTATGTCTCCCTATACCAGGATGGCAGCTACAGGCTAATCATATAGGCTGGGTTCTTATTAGGGAAGAATAGAAGCAACCTAGAGGAACTGAACTCTGCAACCTGAGATATAATTAATGCTTCAGTCTCATGAGCCGACTCAAGACAAGAATCTGCTGGGCCTCATCCCAAAGCTATTCACAGCATCATTTGATTTAGAGCAATAAGGAACCTTAAAAGTCATCTCATATCAAACCATTATGTTAATGGCTGAAAAAGCTGAGACATTAATGCAATTTTGATTCTTCTGATGTTGTGGAGTTCCATAATTCATAGCTATGTGGCATCACCTGGAGAATAATGGTGTTAATAGGACAAATTAGGCAGCAGGAAGAGTGTGGTAGCACTACCAGTGTAGCATAGTTTCTTAATGTGATGTAGTCCAATCCCCCCCTCCGATAAATGTTGGGGGCCATCTTCTAAACCATCTGCAGTGCTTGTCAAAGACATACACACTGTTGAACTGACTCAATGAATTCTCCAGCTTATTCTGTATCACTGATCAATGGGCATTCTTCATCAACTGGCTGGTTTCTTCAGTGTTCACTATTAGCCCATTTCTTTTGTGTGGTCTACAATTTCCTCGGGAAAGTATTGTTTGTTGTGCTGTGGGGCTTGAGACAATCAGCAAATATCAACCACAAACCGGCACATCTAAAGGTCTCTACCATCTATTGGCGATTGCTCTTCTAATTGGGTTTTGCTCGAGTCATCCACCATCAACAATAAAACAACAAGCTTATGTGCATGTATGTGTATATATGTATGCATATATATATATATGCATATATATATGTGTGTGTGAGTGAATGTGTGTATATATGCATATATGTACATACGAGCTACGTATATATATATATATACACATATGTTTAACAATCAGTTCTCAGGGGAGGAGGGAAGTGTGCATGTGACACACTTTAATCTGCATTACCAACACTTCTCCATCACTTCCTGAAGTCTACAAATCAACAGAATAATCAGTCAAGTCCTAATCTGTGGTGTTTGCTGATTGCTAACATATCAATATCACACTGAAAATTTGACAATTAGCTTTCACAAGCCAACGCTAGTTGCTTCCAGCACACCCTACAAGGTAATGGGGCAACCTGAGAAGATCAGGAAAAGATTCATAGAGGAGCTTGGGCAGAATTGTAAAGGAAAGTAAGGATTGTAAGGAACAGAAGTGAGCAGGCCCTGGTGTGGATAATCAGGATTGTTGAACAAAATCTTCTTTGTGACTGCCTCTGTCTTGGCTTATCTTGGCAACCTTCATGTGCATGCATGCATGTAGATATATGTGTGCACACATGTGCATGCATGTAGGGATGAGTGTACACATGTGTGTCTCTGTGTGTATGTGTACATGTATGTGTGTATATGTATACACCCATACACACATATACACATACACAGATACGCATATACATATACACATCATTTACATGCATAGATATGCATGTGCATACATATACATTTATAATGCATATATATTGTGTGCACACACATATATGCATGTGTGTGTGTGTGTGTGCCCCCTCTTGTTGAAGAAGATGCTTCAAGGCTGTGTTTTTCTTTACAAAGTCATTTTTCGGGGTCACCAACAATTAACACAATTGTTACGGATCTTGCATTTTCTACACCTTTTAGTTAATTAGTTAATTAGTTAATGAAAGCCTGACTCTTCCCTTGTCACAGGGTCATCAAAGATCCTTGATACATGCTTAGATCATTCTCAAAAAGATTGCAAAAGTAAGGATTTGGTTCAATATTTATCCATATCTGCTTGGTCATCTTTTATACGATTAATTCCACCCATAATCTTTTCTGTTCTCCTAGGCTAACATGCTCTTTGCCTGGCAAGAAGAGCAATTGCTTGTTGGCTAAGGTGATTTCTGGGCTCATTGGGCCTCTCCATTGTGGTAATAGTTTCACATTGATGAAAGGCTTCCTTCAAGAAGCCTTTGCTAATTCTTCAAGTTTTAAGTGCTCCCATCCCTGTAGAGTTAGTTGTTTATGTCCTGTTTTAACTTACCTGCAATATTCTCCTTGGAGACTGTAAGTTCCATGAGGGCACAAAATGTTTAACTTTTATGTTGATATCTCAGTGCTTAGCACAGCTCCTGGTACATGTTAATTGCTTGATAAGTACTTGGGTTCTTGCTTCATTGATTGACAGAAGATAAGCTCCCCACAGTCTGTTTCATTTCTGTCTTTCTATTCCCAGTGCTTAAAATGCTTAAAATTGCCAATTGGCACATAGTTGGTATTTAATAAATGTTTGTTGCTTAATTTCTTGTTTGATAAAAGGTAATCTCCCTGAGGGCAGGAACTGTTTCTTTTTTTGTCTTTGCATCCCATGTTAAGCAGTACCTGGCATACCCCAGGCACTTGTAAAGGCTTTTTGAATTGATTAATGACCATAGATTCCAACAAGGATTCCTTACCTTGGGAGATTTTATGAGATTCAGACACTGATTTTTTTTCATCATGAAAATTGTCTGATGAAGAACCCTACCACTTAAGTCCAGGAAGTACACAAGAGATGCCAGGCTGTCTGTTCCCTCTCATGAATGACTCCCAGAATCCCCCCTTAACTATGCTGGGCAATGATGTCTTGGAATCTCACAAATGCCATGGCCAGATTCCCAACAGGAATGCTTTACTGTTCTATCAAAAGGCCCTCTTCTTGGTTGACCTTCCAGGGTTCAGAACAGCTAGGATTATGCACTCTTTGGACAAAGGCAGCTGGTCCAGAGGGTCAAGTTCTTTGGAATCACAAGAATTATTGAAGTATCCTTGAATACCAGGATGATAAGTCCTACCTTAAGATCACCAAGACATCAGCCCTGGTGCAAACCACGTCTACTTCCTACCTCCAAATCCCATGAACAGAATGTAAGGAAAAAGAAATGAAAGGGTTGTTAAAAATCTTATTTTGTTCCCATTTAATTATTCTTTAATTTGAGCTCATTTGTAGTGGTTAACAAGCCTTAAGGTACAAACCATACACTTAAAAATCCATTTGGTGCCTACATTGGTGAAAACAACCTTCTTATATTCTCCATAGAGTGGAACAACAACTTCTTTAAATATTATTTATTTTTATTGGACTTTTGACCTCACTGGAATGGTGAGCTCCCAGTGCGGAGCTCTCTCTCCCAGGGCAGAACTCTCTCTTCTAATGCATGTTTGGCACCTGCTCTCAAACTTATTTTTCTAGAGTACTGCTGGGGCGCTAAGAGGTGATGTGAATGTCCCAGGGTTACCCAGACAGTGGATTTGTCATGGCAACTCAGGGCTTTCTGATTTCCTCCTGGGCCATCTTGCTGTCCACTCCACCATGACTTTATGACCCTACGAACTTTGCTATGTAAAAAGGTCTCCTAGCCTTGAACACCCAGGAGGGTAGGAGCAATGGAGGCTTCTTCCCAAAGTATGATCCATCAAGCAGCATTCTCATGTTGGTGGCCTTGTAGACCTCTGCCAATCTGTGACATTCAACATGATTCTGTTCCAGATTTGAGCCACTACCAACTATTGGGCCCACCTTCTGACTTGACCCAAGGTCTGGGTGCTCTTGGGGATGGGCTGCCCCCTCAACCCAACTATGACTATATTAGAGGAAGGATAAGGAGAAGGGAACTTTCTCTAGCTAGGTCCCTGATGGCTAATGGCATTCATTAACAAATTTGTTGTGGAGTCTTGGTTCTTTCAGAAGAGGATAACAGAAGGGTCATGGAACTAGAGCTTGGAAGGGACCTTGAAAATCATATAGTCAAACCCTCTCATTTTATGGAGAAGGAAACTGAGGTACTTGAAGCCAGATTTTCTGACTCTAGATCCAGCATTCTAACGCCTATACTCTACAGCCCTTCTCATGATCCAAATCTCTGAAAGCGAGACCTTTGTGAATTTAGGCATCCTAATGGCGTATTTTCCTCCTATATTTGTTAATTAATTCATTATTAATAACATGGTAGATCGTATATTGATGGTCCCAGCCATTTTATTGTCATATGCCATGCTGCCTCAGACACACCCCAGCCCCCTCCAGCCTGCCACCACTGCCACTGCTACTAGTAAAAGGTTGGCAGTTGCCTCCTCTAGGGCTCCAGTCACCATGATGTATAAACTCTTCAAACCAAAATATCCCTCCCTCATCAGTCCTCCTCTATGTATGTTGTCTTGCTCAATTAGAATATCACCTCCTAGAGGGCAGAGAGTCTCCTGCTTTTGTGTTTGTATTACTAATGATTAGCACAATGCTTGGCATATAATAAGAGGGAGGGAGGAAAGAAGGAAGGAAGGAAGGAAAGAAGGAAGGAAGGAAGGAAGGGAGAAAGGGAGGGAGGGAGGGAAGAAAGAAGGAAGTGAGCCAGGTGATGTGACTTGCCCGCAACCAAATGGCTGTCACGTGCCAGAGGTGGGTTTTGAGCCAAGCATTTCACAGTGGAAATAGTCCTGGTTCTAGAGTCAGAAGACCTGGTTCCTACCCTTGTCATACCCCACTTCCCTGGGCCTCAGTTTCCAGAAGTATAAAATGAGGGGATTGGACTAGAAGATCTCTGAAGTCCCTTCTAGCTCCTGATGGTGGCACTGAATCTTGACTCTGACTCAAGCTCTCTGGGCATGTGCCTTTCCACCCTGGGAGTAGTAGAGGAGAGGCTGCTGAGGTAAGTTGCAATTAGAGTAAATTGGGTCTTTTAACCTCTATTAAGGAATTTTCAGTTGACATGAGAGGGATCTGAGGTTTTTGTTAATTCTAAGAAAGGGTGGAATGTCACACAGAATGTTTTTAAAAGATAATTTTTGTCATGTAGACCAGGTTAGATGTGGGCCCAGGAGATGGGAAGTGGATAGAAAGGCAGGTCCTTATGCATGAATCAAAGTAAAGCAGAAGATATGGAAAGTTTTTTTTTTCAAATGTTTGCCACATCCTATAAAAACAAAGACTTCTCAGGAACCTAAAGTAAGCCTCACCAATGACTTCTCAGGTCAAATTAAAAAATTAATTACAGCATTGCTCTCTGATTTTGAAGGACCCATAAGTTCTTTTTTGGGAGAGTACCATGAATTAGTGTAGATTGCCCTAAAAGACAGGAGCAATAGTTTCCAATGGCCTTCAGCTGATTACTTTTGGACCAAGGGCACAGAATGACTTGATAAAAGGTTAGAATTTAAGACTGAAATCATCTCCAGAGAAATTCACATTAACCTCATGGAAAGTCCCTATGCCAGATTCTAGACTTAGATAGCTCTTTGACTTTCCAAACCCCAAAGGTCAATTTTTGAGAGGTGTCATTTTAATCTTGGTGGAGGGGTGTGTGTGTGTGTGTGTGTGTGTGTGTGCACATGCAGGCACCACTGCTGTGTGTGTTGGGGATGGGGGGAGGGGTGGGTTCTGGTCATATTCCAAGTGAGATAATTACATCCTATTTTCCTCCGACCCCCGTTGTTCTTCTTCCCTCTCTCTCCTAAGCTGCTCCAAGGTGCAGCTGTGAGGTGTTAAACAGCTGGCGAAGCCCACCCCCGAGACCTGCACACTTCAGCTGTGGGGGGGAATGATCCCAGTACAATTTGTCTATCAGCTTGTTCCATTTTTAAGGCATTTGGGATCTTTCAGAATGAAAGACTTCAGGAACCGAGATCCTATTATTAGTCCCCAGAACCTCAGTAGATTTGGAGCTCGGCTCTAATTAGAATGTAGATACACAAACAATTAAAAAGTGATAGACCTTTGCAGAGGTGGGGGTGGGGAAGGTGAGGAAATGAGCTAGATGCTTAATGGCAATGGTGGCCTTGATATTCCTCTCCAAAATGGAGCCCTAGGATTTGAGTGGCTAAAGATGCTACACCATTTCCCAAGGACAGTACAAGTTTAGAGGAAACTGAGTCTCAGAGAAGTTAAATGACTTGCCCATGGTCACACAGCCAGTAAGTGTCAGAGGCAGACTTTGAACCCAGATCATCCTGACTCTACATTCCACTATCTATCCAGCTGGGGGTGGAGATAGGAATCCTAGCTTCAAATCCTGCTTCTGATAAGTCTGAATCCATAAAGGCCACAGCCAATAGAAATTCTCACTACCAAAAACAGATCTAAAAGTTGTCATCAACTTGCCAGTCTTGGAGGAAGCATTATAGCCTGGAGCCCTGAAAGACACTGGAGAGACAAAGACAACCACAAAACAGTTACAATCTTCAAGGATGTTATGTTCCTGACATGGAGTCAGGAAGCTCTGAGTTCAAATTCTGATTCAGACACTTACTAGCTGTATGACCCCGGACAAGTCACTTAACATCTCTATAAAATGAGGATCACACTAGCATGCATCTTGCAAGGTTTTTAAGGATCAAATGAGATAATATCTGTATAAGCTTCGCAAACCTTCAAGCATTATAGAAACGTTAGCTATTATTAGAAATCTACTGGGGGAGGTTACAACATGTTGGTTGTTGTCCTTCATTCTCAAAGAGGACTAAAATGACATCACCATGTTAGAGTCAAGTTACAGTGTGTCCACCTGTGGCTGATCAGACCCATAAGAGCTCAGAATGTTCTACCGCGGTGGGGCACAAAGAGTCCATGGGAATATTTGGGGTGAATTCTCTAAATTTTCGTATCTCACATTTCTTTTGAGCTACTTCAATTCTGCTTTGCTCCTAGAGCATAGCAAGTACCTTCTCTGATGTGGGCACACCATACTGAGCGGTCCTGTGCCAGTGTCTCCCATGTCAATTCCATCAATCAATTCCAAAATTCTGAAGAGAGACCTTGGGAGTGTCCTTGTATTGCTTCTTCTGACCACCATATGAACGCTTTCCCTGTGTGAGTTCTCCATAAAATAGTCTTTTTGGCAAGCATACGTTGTTCAGCATTCAAAAAATGTGGCCAGTCCTTTGGAGTTGTGCTCTCTTCAGTAGAGTTTGAATCCTTGGCAGTTTAGTTTGAGAAAGGACCTCAGTGTCTTGTGTCTTATCCTGCCAAGTGGTCTTCAAAATTGTCTTAGGAAGATTCTGAAGATACAACATGTAAACAGATAAGTAAGTATAAGGCGATTTCAGGTCACTAGTAAAGAAAGTGGGGCAAGGGACCAGGTAAGGCTTCCTGTGTGACCCCTGAACTGAGTCTCAAAAGCAAATTAAATATTAAGACGGAGGGAGGGAGGGAGAGGGAGAGAGAGAGAGAGAGGGAGAGAGAGGGAGAGAGAGAGAGAGAAAGAGAGAGAGAGACAGAGGGAGGGAGGGACAGAGAGAGGGGGGGAGAGTGAGAGAGGGGAGAGAGGGAGAGAGAGAGAGAGTGAGAGAGAGAGAGAGAGAGAGAGGAGAGAGAGAGGGGGGGGAGAGAGAGAGAGAGAGAGAGAGAGAGAGAGAGAGAGAGAGGAGAGAGAGAGAGAGAGAGAGAGAGAGAGAGAAAGGGGAGAGAGAGACAGAGAGAGCGAGAGACAGAGAGAGAGAGAGAGGGGAGAGGGAGAGAAGGGGGAGAGAGAGAGAGAGGGGAGAGAGAGAGAGAGAGAGAGAGAGAGAGAGAGAGAGAGAGAGAATCCTAGAGGTCATCTAATCCACCCACCCCCCACATTAAAATGTGAACTCCTTGAGGGCAGGGGCAGTCTTACTTTGCACTTACATTAGTTATTCACTGCACTTAGCACAATGCCTGGCACATTAACTGTGCTTAGGAAATTCTTGTTGACCAGACTTGACTCCCACATTTTGTAGTTGAGCTAAATGATGCCCAGAAAAGCAGTGACTTGCCAAAGTCACCCAGACAGTCAGAAGTAGAGGTGGAATCTGAACCCATTACAGGTACTCATAGACTTAGCACTGGACAGCACCTCAGAGGCCATCTCCTCTCATCCACACCTTGTAGATGAGGAACCTGTAACAAGGGAGGCTAAGTAATTTGTAAATCATGGTGAAAATCAACCAAGTCCTCTGACTCAAGAGGCAGTACTTTTCCCACTGGACCATCCAGCTGACTCCAAATCCAATATTCATTCTTCTGAATTTTCTGTGTCCTATGGCAATCTGCACTGCACTGCTGTCCCTTCAGAGTCTGTGTGCTCTCCTGTCTCTGTGCCTTTGCTCATACAGTTCCTGCCCCTTTACTTCCCTCTAGGATCATAAATCTCAAGTGGGAAGGGACCTCAGACATTCTCAGTCCAAGCCCCTTATCTCACAGATAGGACTATTTGTTGGTGATAAGATGCGGTCTCCCATGCTCACTACTGGCCCCTCCAATCTTCCTCAGGTGATTCACAACTTCAATTCTTAAAAGTCTGGGGTGGTCGATGAGGCACATTCAGTTTTTGACAGGAATCAAGCTAGACTTTATGAAAGACATGTGACTTCTAATCATCTAATGGCACTTGCGCTTGCATGGTGAGTCTGATCAGGACTTAGAGAAAAGAAGAATATTGTGGCCAGTGGGTTCCATGTTACAAGTGAAGAGCTTTCAATGGGGATTCACGATGTTCCACTGAAGATATGTCAACCAAAGGGAATTGGGCTGGGCATCACAGGACCTTGGTCCAAATGACAACTCGTCATGAGTTGTGTGAGCCTTGACTAGTCATTTAACTTCTCTGGGCCCCAGTTGGCTCAATTGAACACGGAAGGGTTTGGGTTGGATGACCTCTAGATAAAGCTCCAGATCCCATGATCTTCCTCTGAAGGAATTAAAGTGTTTTCTCTTTTTTAAACCCATCATCACCAGCACCCTTGTAGGCACTCAGCTTCCTGACTTTGAACTCATCCTCCACTGCCCATTCTCTTTTATCCCCCAATCAATCAGTTACTGGGTCTTACTGATGCAACCCCCCCCTCAACATCTTTCATCTTTCCCCCTTGTCCCCATTCAGAGGACCACATGCTAATTTTGTCCCTGATTATGTCACCCAGACTGTAGCAATAGACTCCTAGTCAGTTTCCTTGTACACATTCTGTCTCTTCTTCAATTCTGATTATGTCCCACTTCCTTGCTCAGAAACCTTAAGTGGTTCTCTCTCCTGTCTGGGATAAAATATAAATTCTTCCACTTAGAACCTAAAATCTCCTTGATCTGGCTCCCACCCACCTTTCCATAAACATTTCCTGTTACTCTCCCTCATGTATTCTGCATGTGAAAGATGTCCCATCTTTCAGCTCTGCCTTCTTCTGCCTTAAATCTCTGGAACCTTCTCCCTCTGCTCCTCTCTGTCTGTCTCTGTCTCTATGTCTCTGTCTCAGTGTCTGTCTGTCTCTCTCTCTCTCTCTCTCTCTCTCCCTCTCTCTCTCTCTCTCTCTCTCTCTCTCTCACACACACACACACACACACACACACACACACACACACACACACACACACACACAACCTTGGAAGAGGAGTAGCGAGAGCTGGAAGGGTTCCTTAATTCTAGCTTCAGCCTAGATATTTCACCCCACAATCCAGAATACTGTTTCAGATTCCTCTAGAACTTATATTCAAAGGAAGGTTCTCTAGTCAGACCTAGCTGCCGATGATCCAGATGCCTTGCAAGCTTTGCTAAGATCTCATTATATGTGGATAAGGCCGGGCGTTGCCAGGACTAAAAGGAGCTGGAGTTTGGATCTAAACTCGGAGAACAGACAGAAGTTCAAGTGGGCTGCAAACTTGGCAAAAACATGTTCTTTAAGAGAGAAAAATATTTCAACTCCCAAATCAGTTTTTCTGTATATAGTTCTTGCTTTTTATTCTTTTGAAAGAAGAAAGTTTTTTTTAAAAGTAACTTTGAGACTTCATGAAATGAGGCAGCAGGTATGGACTTCAGGCTTTCCTTCACCATAACAGATGCCAAACCATGCCCCATGAGTGCATTGATGTGGATGGTTTTGTGACTTGATAAAATCAAAAGAACCTTTCTGTGACCAGCCTTCTGCTTCTGGGCATCTCCCTATTTTGCTTGGCTAGTTCTTGCATACCTGGTGGCCAGTCTACCTGTTTGAGACCTCTCTCTACTTTGCTTGGCTGGTATCTGTGTACCAGACACATGGTCCATTTCCAGCTTTGCACATGAAGTATTTCCAGCTTATTACAAACTGCCAAAGCATGAGTTTTTCTGGCATAGATTTTGAGAACCTAGTCACCACCACAGTCATGAGATCATCAGGTAACAGTTTAGAATTGGAAAGTGAGGAGGACTTTAGCAATGAGTAGTGTGGCTGGGTATTGGGCCACTTGGGTTTCTCTTTGGAAGAGTTGCTTTTTAAAGGTGTCCTTTATTACCCATACTGCATCCTTCATCACAAGAGCACAGGACTGACATAGGAGTCATTACGTGAACTGCCTCATCTCTACCCTACTTTCAATGTTCTTGATGACATTTTTAAAAGTACAGTTTTCTAATGATCAATACCCCCCAAAATCCTTTCATAAGTCACTTCAAAAAACAGCCTTTTGTCTTTTCTAAAGGAAAATTTTATTGCTAACTTTTGTTTTAATATCACCTACTTTTCCCAAAGTATCTCTCCCTTCTCCCCCTCCCAGAGAGCTGTTCCTTAAAATAAAGATTAAAAAAAGAGAGAAAAGTTCAGCAAAGCTAAACAACATATCAAAAAAGTCTAAAATGATATGCAATGGTATAAACCCATAATCACCCACCTCTCCCTCTCAGATGTCTTCTTTGGGACCAAGCTCAGTTATTATAATTTCATGGCATTCGTTTTCAGTTGTTGTGCACTTGTCTTGTTGCTCCCATTTGCATTGTTGCATTTACTGTGCATATGGTTTTCCTGGTTCTATTTATTTAATTTGCATCAGTTCATATGACACGCTTCTCTGAGTTCATCATATTTATCATTTATTAATAAGTTGGAATAACATCTGCAAAGTGCTTTCCAAATAGTAAAAAGCTCTACATAAATGCTAACTACTAGTATATTAATGTGCCATTATTGTGGGATTCATGTACCAGATTTGTTTGTTTACTCCCCTGATCAATGGGCATCTATTTGGTTTTATAAAAAGAACTGATATAATTATATTGGTTATAGGAAATCTGAATTCTTGTCACCGACCTCCTTAGGGCAAGTAACTGCCTGGTGGTGAAATGTCTGGGTCAAACAATGTAGGCTTTCCAATTACTCACTTCCCACAGACTCACAGGCCTGCAATGATGGGGAAGAGAGTGGTGGCTGATTCCTCTCCCTCATCCCACAACACCACAATACATCTTTGCCTATTTTTTTGTCACATGAGGATAGAGAGAAGGATCTGGGTCTGTTCAGACTAGAGAAGATTCAGAAGAGGAATGTTCACTGTCTTCCAACATCCCATAGCCACAGAGGACAGTTAAAGTGGCAAAAAAGCAGATTTAGGCATGATGTCAGAGGCAAAAGAAATTTTAAAATTCCCAACAATGACAGCTTTCTAAAAATGGGAGGGGATACCCTGGGAGGCCCTCACTGGAGTCCTTCAAACAAAGATGGAATATTGCCCTAGGAATGGAATAAATGAACACTGGGATCCTATTTAGTGCCTGCTCAGATGACATGGGTCTCTTTGGTATTTTGGTAGATCTATGATTTTGTCAATGTGACTTCTTTCTCCTCAAATTCAACAACCCTTCTCTGTGTTTATCTACTGTACAATTCTTGTTTATCTCTCCCCATGCCATTCACTATGGAGCCTGCCTGATGCCCTGGAGACCTTTCTCTAGTGCCAGCTCTGGCTTTCCTCCCATAGTATCTGTTAGGTGCCAATATTAGATGGGTGCCAATGTACCCCTGGGCCTACTCCATCTGTTGTTTCTCATTCTTGATACATAATCAACCCACCTCCTTTTCTGGACTCACATATCTTCAATCATCTTTTCTCTACCTTTCTCACATACAAGTCATATCAGTAGCATTTTACAATCTGATCAGACCCACCATGTGTCTTCTCACATGGAAGGCTGTCCAGTTTCTACTACTACTGTCCACTCAGAGACTCACCTCAATGAATGCGGATCGGAGGTGAGCTTGGCTGGCATCAGATTCTGATAAGCCTTACTAAAACAGCATCCTCTCTCATCCTCCTTACTCCATGCTGGTTTATGCTGTCTGCTAGTGACCAAGTCATGAACACGTGTACATTCTCAATCCCCACCCTGCCCCTGAGAAAATGGTGTGAAGGTAAGAAAATTTGTCTGCCATTTGGAGTAGTCCAAACTTGGACAAAGCTGTCTTGAAAGGCAGGGGGTTTGCCTTCATCTTCAGGTAGAAAGAACTTGCAGTGTTGTGGCTCAACTATGGGGATTCTTGTTAGAGTAGGTGTGCTACCATCCAAAGCCAGGAACCTGGGAGACAGGGGTACAATCAATACTATTTAACAGATGGCTGGATACACTGAATATGATAGAATCAAAGAAGGATATAAGAGAGGAGGGAAAGTCCAAGACAGAGTCACAAGTTAGCAACCTGGGTGACTGGAGGGAGAATGATGTATAATGAGATAAACAAAGATGAAATATTGAAATCCTTGGAATACACATCAGAGCATCTGGAGCTGAACCTTAGTTCAATGGTTTAGTTCAATCTCCTGTGTTTTCAATGAACCAAACAGAGGCCTGGACAGGAAAGTGAGTAGTTCAAGCTAACACATCTCTTACGTAGATGAAGAGTAGTGTAAAGACTAGAATGTTGATGGCAGAGCCAGGAAGACTTGGGTTCAAATATCTGATACTAACTGTGTGAACATGGGTAAATCATTCAACTTGTTTGAGCCTCAATTTTCTCATCTGTAAAATGGGGGAGCTGGACTAGCTATGTTCTAAGGTCCCTTCTCCCTTTACAGTGTAAGCCTCTTGAGGACAGGGATTTTTTTTTTGCTTTCTTTGTATTCTCAATGCAATTTATCACAGTGCCTGGCACATAATAGGTGCTTAATAAATGTTTTTTGACTGAATGACAGATGTCCAGGTCTAAATCCATGCTCTTATCATACAATAAATAATAGAAATGGCATCTGAACACAGGTCTTCCAACATTGATACTTTGCATGGTACCTAGTGCACCATTTTCAATGTAACTTCGTGAATCTCTACAAGAAAACCCTCAGCCATCAATGGCATGGAATAATTTGGTATGATGTCTGGATTCGGTGAGACTCAGTTAGAATCTATTAGACTTGGTGAATGATTGGTTACAGGGTGTAAAAGAGAGAAGGCAGTCAAGGGTGATGATTTCCAGGTTATAAACCAAGGTGGGTGGAAGCTGGAGAGTACCTATAGCTGAAAAAGGGAAGTTTATAGGAGAGACCAGCTTGAAGGATAATGGATTCCAATGTGGATGTGGTAAATTGGAGATGCTTAGGAAGCACCCAGCAGAGATGTAAAGGAGATAGCAGAAGACATGGGGCTGGAGTTCAGAGTAGGGCAGGGTATATAAATTTGAAAATCATTCTTTTTTTATTTTTATATTTTTTAAAATTTATTTAATGTGTTTAGTTTTCAGCATTGATTTTCACAAGAGTTTGAATTACAAATTTTCTCCCCATTTCTACCCTCCCCCCACTCCAAGATGGTGTATATTCTGGTTGCCTTGTTCCCCAGTCAGCCCTCCCTTCTGTCACCCCACTCCCCTCCCATCTCCTTTTCCCTTTCTTTCTTGTGGGGCAAGATAAATTTCTACGCCCCATTACCTGTGTATCTTATTTTCTAGTTGCATGCAAAAACTTTTTTGTTTTTGAACATCTGTTTTTAAAACTTTGAGTTCCAAATTCTTTCCCCTCTTCCCTTCCCACCCACCCTCCCTAACAAGTCAAGCAATTCAACATAGGCCACATGTGTATCATTATGTATAACCCTTCCACAATACTCATGTTGTGAAAGACTAACTATATTTTGCTTCTTCCTAACCTATCCCCCTTTATTGAATTTTCTCCCTTAACCCTGTCCCCTTTCGAAAGTGTTTGTTTTTGATTACCTCCACCCCCATCTGCCCCGCTTCTATCATCCCCCCCTTTTTTTTCTTCTACCTTCTTCTTTCCTGTGGAGTAAGATACCCAATTGAGTATGTATGGTATTCCCTCCTCAGGTCAAATCTGATGAGAGCAAGATTCACTCATTCCCCCCTCACTTGCCTTCTCTTCTCTTCCTACAGAACTGTTTTTTCTTGCCACTTTTCTGTGAAATAATCTGCCCCATTCTGTCTCTCCCTATCTCCCTCTCTCAATATATTCCTCTCTCATCCCTTAATTTGATTTTATTTCTTTTAGATATCTTCCCTTCATCTTCAACTCACCCTGTGCCCTCTCTCTCTGTCTCTCTGTCTCTCTGTCTCTCTCTCTCTCTCTCTCTCTCTCTCTCTCTCTCTATATATATATATATATATATATATATATATATACATACATACACATTCATATATATATACATAAACATATACATAAATATATATATATATATATATATACGCATATACGCATATTCCCTTTAGCTACCCTAATCCTGAGGTCTCATGAATCATACACATCTTCTTTCCATGTAGGAATGTAAACAAAGCAGTTCAACTTTAGTAAGTCCCTTGCAATTTCTTTTTCTTGTTCTTTTTGATTCCCTTTTCATGCTTCTCTTGATTCTTATATTTGAAAGTCAAATTTCCTATTCAGCTCTGGTCTTTTCTTTTTCAAGAATGCTTGGAAGTCCTCTATTTCATTGAAAATCCATATTTTGTCCTGGAGTGTTATACATTTTTGCTGGGTAGGTGATTCCTGGTTTTAATCCTAGCTCCATTGACCTCCGGAATATCGCATTCCAAGCCCTTCGATCTCTTAATGTAGAAGCTGCCAGATCTGGGATTATTCTGATTGGGTTTCCACAATACTCAAATTGTTTCTTTCTGGCTGCTTGCAGTATTTTCTCCTTGATCTGGGAGCTCTAGAATTTGGCGACAATATTCCTAGGAGATTTCTTTTTGGGATCTATTTGAGGAGGTGATCAATGAATCCTTTCAATTTCTATTTTACCCTCTGGTTCTAGAATATCAGGGCAGTTCTCCTTGATAATTTCTTGAAAGATGATATCTAGGCTCTTTTTTTGATCATGGCTTTCAGGTAGTCCAATAAGTTTTAAATTATCTCTCTTGGATCTATTTTCCAGGTCAGTGGTTTTTCCAATGAGATATTTCACATTGTCTTCCATTTTTTCATTCCTTTGGTTCTGTTTTATAATCTCTTGATTTCTCATCAAGTCACTAGCTTCCACTTGCTCCAATCTAATTTTTAAGGTGGTATTTTCTTCAGTGGTCTTTTGGACCTCCTTTTCCATTTGGCTAATTCTGCCTTTCAAGGCATTCTTCTCTTCATTGGCTTTTTGGAGCTCTTTTGCCATTTGAGTTAGTCTATTTTTTAAGGTGTTGTTTTCTTCAGTATGTTTTTCAGTATTTTTTTGGGTCTCCTTTAACAAGTCATTGACTTGTTTTTCATGGTTTTCTCTCATCCTTCTCATTTCTCTTCCCAATTTTTCCTCTACTTCTCTAACTTGCTTTTCCAAATCGTTTTTGAGCTCTTCCATGGCCTGGGACCAGTTCATGCTTTTCTTGGAGGCTTTTTTTAAAAATTTAAATTTATTTATTTAACATATTTGTTTTTCAGCATTGATTTTCACAACAGTTTGTATTACAAATTTTCTCCCCATTTCTACCCTCCCCCCCACTCCAAGATGGCTCATATTCTGGTTGCCCTTTTCCCCAGTCAGCCCTCCCCTCTATCACCCCCCTCCCCCCTCATCCCCATTTACCTTCCTTTCTTGTAGGGCAAGATAAATTTCTACGCCCCATTGCCTGTGTATCTTATTTTTTAGTTGCATGCAAAAATTTTTTTTGTTTTTGAACATCTGATTTTAAAAACTTTGAGGTTCAAATTCTCTCCCCTCTTCCCTTCCCAACCACCCTCCCTAAGAAGTCGAGAAATTCAACCTAGGCCACACATGTATCATTATGCAAAAGCCTTCCACAATACTCATGTTGTGAAAGGCTAACTACATTTTGCTCCTTCCCAACCCATCCCGCTTTATTGAATTTTCTCCCTTGACCCTGTCCCCTTTCCAAAGTGTTTGTTTTGATTACCTCCACCCCCATCTGCCCTCCCCTCCATCATCCCCCCCCCTTTTATTTTTTTATCTTCCTCCCTCTTCTTTCCTGTGGGGTAAGATACCCAACTTAGTATGTATGGTATTCCCCCTCAGGCCAAATCTGATGAGAGCAAGGTTCACTCATTCCCCCCTCACCTGCCCTCTCCCCTCCTCCCACAGAACTGCTTCCTCTTGCCACCTTTATGCGAGATAATCCACCCCATTCTATCTCTCCCTATCTCCCTCTCTCAGTATGTTGCTCTCTCATCCCTTAATTTCATTTTATTTCTTTTAGATATCTTCCCTTCATCTTCAACTCACCCTGTGTCTGCTCTCTCTCTTTTACATATATATACATACATACATATAAAAAAACACACACATATATATACACATACATACACATGCATACATATACACATAGATATATACATACATACACATTCACTTATATATATACATAAACATAAACATATATATATATGCATATTCCCTTCAACTACCCTAATACTGAGGTCTCATGAATCATACTCATCATCTTTCCATGTAGGAATGTAAACAAAACAGTTCAACTATAGTAAGTCCCTTGCAATTTCCGTTTCTTGATTACCTTTTCATGCTTCTCTTGATTCTTGTGTTTGAAAGTCAAATTTTTTATTCAGTTCTGGTCTTTTCACTGAGAAAGCTTGAAAGTCCTCTATTTTATTGAAAATCCATATTTTGCCTGGAACATGATACTCAGTTTTGCTGGGTAGGTGATTCTAGGTTTTAATCCTAGCTCCATTGACCTCCGGAATATCGCATTCCAAGCCCTTCGATCTCTTAATGTAGAAGCTGCCAGATCTTGGGTTATTCTGATTGGGTTTCCACAATACTCAAATTGTTTCTTTCTGGCTGCTTGCAGTATTTTCTCCTTGATCTGGGAGCTCTGGAATTTGGCGACAATATTCCTAGGAGATTTCTTTTTGGGATCTATTTAAGGAGGCGATCGATGGATTCTTTCAATTTCTATTTTGCCCTGTGGCTCTAGAATATCAGGGCAGTTCTCCTTGATAATTTCTTGAAAGATAATATCTAGGCTCTTTTTTTGATCATGGCTTTCAGGTAGTCCAATAATTTTAAAATTATCCCTCCTGGATCTATTTTCCAGGTCAGTGGTTTTTCCAAGGAGATATTTCATATTGTCTTCCATTTTTTCATTCCTTTGGTTCTGTTTTATAATATCCTGATTTCTCATCAAGTCACTAGCTTCCACTTGCTCCAATCTAATTTTTAAAGTAGCATTTTCTTCAGTGGTCTTTTGGACCTCCTTTTCCATTTGGCTAATTCTGCCTTTCAAGGCATTCTTCTCCTCATTGGCTTTTTGGAGCTCTTTTGCCATTTGAGTTAGTCTATTTTTTAAGGTGTTGTTTTCTTCAGTGTATTTTTCAGTATTTTTTTTGGGTCTCCTTTAGCAAGTCATTGACTTGTTTTTCATGGTTTTCTCTCATCCTTCTCATTTCTCTTCCCAATTTTTCCTCTACTTCTCTAACTTGCTTTTCCAAATCTTTTTTGAGTTCTTCTATGGCCTGGGGCCAGTTCATGTTTTTCTTGGAGGCTTTTGTTGTAGGCTCTATTACTTTGTTGTCTTCTTCTGTCTGTATGTTTTGGTCTTCTTTGTCACCAAAGAAAGAATCCAAAGTCTGAGACTGAATCTGGGCGCGTTTTCGCTGCCTGGCCATATTCCCAACCCACTAACTTGACCCTTGAGTTTTTCAGTGGGGTATGACTGATTGTAGACTAACGAGTTCTATGTTCCACGTTTGGGGGGGAGGTGCCAGCTCTGTCAGACCCGCACTACTCCTTCCCCAATAACCCCCAGTCCAGACTGGGCTTAGATCTTCAGCAGTCCGTCCACTCCTGCTCTGATCCGCCACTTAATTTCTCCCACCAGGTGGGCCTGGAGCGGGAAGTAACAACAGCTATAGCTGCCCCACCTCCTCTGCCCCCGGGGCTGGAAGCCGAACCGTGAACTCCTTCCACTCCCGCAGCTTTTCCCACTAACCTTCTCCGCAGCCTTTGGTGTTTGTGGGTCGAGGGGTCTGGTAACTGCCGCAGCTCACATATTCAGGGTGCCAGGGCCCCCTCCACCCGGCTTCTGGTCTTGATGGTCCACGCCGCTCAGGCTGGGCTCTGCTCCACTCTGTTCCCAGCTCCCAGCTCCCAGCTGCCAGCTCCGTGTGGAATAGACCTCACCCAGAGACCATCCAGGCTGTCCTGGGTTGGAGCCCTGCTTCCCTCTGCTGTTCTGTGGGTTCTGCCGTTCTAGAATTGGTTCAGAGCCATTTTTTATAGGTTTTTGGAGGGACTCGGGTACGGAGCTCATTCTAGTCCCTGCTTACCAGCCGCCATCTTGGCTCCACCCCCCTTCTTGGAGGCTTTTGTTGTAGGCTCTTTGACTTTGTTAACTTCTTCTGTCTGTATGTTTTGGTCTTCTTTGTCACCAAAGAAAGAATCCAAAGTCTGAGACTGAATCTGGGTGCGTTTTCGCTGCCTGGCCATGTTCCCAGCCAACTAACTTGACCCTTGAGTTTTTCAGTGGGGTATAACTGCTTGTAGAGTTTAGAGAACTATGTTCCAAGATTGGGGGGGATGCGCCAGCTCTGCCACATCAGCACTCCTCCTTCCCCAAGAACCCCCAACCCGGACTGGACTTAGATCTTCAGCAGGCTCTTCACTCCTGCTCTTATCCCCCACTTAATTCCTCCCACCAGGTGGGCCTGGGGCTGAAAGCAACTGCAGCTGTAGTTCTGTAGCTGCCCCACCGCCACTTCCCCCTGGGCAGTAGCCGAACCAAGAACTCCTTCCACTCCTGCAGCTTTTCCCATTAACCTTTTTTGTTGTCTTTGGTGTTTGTGGGTTGAGAAGTCTGGTAACTGCTGCAGCTCACTGATTCAGGGCACTAGGGCATGCTCCGCCTGGCTCCTGGTCTGTTTGGTCCACACTGCTCACGCTGGGCTCTGCTCTGCTCCGCTCTGCTCTGCTCCCAGCTCTGTGCGGGATAGACCTCACCCAGAAACCATCCAGGCTGTCCTGGGCTGGAGCCCTGCTTCCCTCTGCTGTTTTGTGGGTTCTGCAGTTCTAGAATTGGTTCAGAGCCATTTTTTATAGGTTTTTGGAGGGACTCGGCCGGGAGCTCACTCTAGTCCCTGCTTTCCAGCCACCAAAAATCATTCTTTTAAAAAAATTTTTAATATTTAATTTATTCATTTTCACTTTTCACTTCCATAAGTTTTAAATTTTCTCTCCTTCCTTTCCCCCTCCCTCCTCAAGATGGCTGCAATCCAATATGTGCTCTACACATACATTCCTATTAAACACATTTTTACATTAGTCATGTTGCATAGAAGAATTATCATGAATGGGAGAAACCATGAAAAAGAAAACAAAACAAAATAAAAAAGAAAAGAGTCAACTTCAGTCTGCATTCTGACTCCATAATCCTTTCTCTGGATGTGGATAGCATTTTCCATCATGAGTACTTTGGAAAAGTTTTAGGTTCTTGAATTGATGAGAAGGGCTAAGTCTATCAAAATCAGTGCTCGCACACTGTGGCTGTTCCCGTGTACAAAGTTCTCCTGGTTCTGCTCACTTCACACAGCATCAGTTCATGTAAGTCTTCCCAGGTTTTCCTGAAGTCCGCCTGCTCATCTTTTCTATAGTACAATAGTATTCCAATACATTCACATACCATGGCTTGTTCAGCCATTCCCCAATTGGTGGGCATCCCCTCGATTTCCAGTTCATGGCCACTACCAATAGAGCTGCTATAAATATTTTTGAACATGTAGGTCCTTTTCCCATTTTTATGATCTCTTTGGGATATAGCCTTAGAAGCCATATTGATGGGTCAAAGGGTGTGCACATTTTTATAGCCCTTTAGGCATAGTTCCAAATTGCTCTCCAGAATAATTGGATCAGCTCACAACTCCACCAACAATAAATTAGTGTTCCAACTTTCCCACATCTTCTCCAACATTTATCATTTTCCTGTTTCGTCATGTCAGCCAATCTGATAGGTGTGATGTGGTACCTCAGAGTTGTTTTGATTTGCATCTCTCTAATCAATAGTGATTTAGAGCATTTTTTCATATGATTATAGATAGCTTTAATTTCTTTCTCTGAAAACTGCCTGTTCATATCCTTTAACCATTTGTCAATTGGGGAATGACTTGTATTCTTGTAAATTTGACTCAGTTCTCTCTATATTTTAGAAATGAGGCCTTTATCAGAGACCCTAGTAAAAATTCTTTCTCAGTTTTCTGCATCCCTCCTAATCTTAGTTGCATTGGCTTTGTTTGTACAAAATCCTTTCAATTTAATGTAATAAAGATTATATATTTTGCATTTCATAATGTTCTCTATTTCTTATTTGGTCATAAATTCTTCCACTCTGCATAAATCTGCCAGATAAACTATTCCTTGCTCCTCTAATTTGTTTATAGTATCAGCCTTTAAATACCTAGATCGCGTACCCATTTTGACTTTGTTCTTTTATACGGTGTCAGACGTTGGTCTATGCCAAGTTTCTGCATACTTATTTTCCAGTTTTTTGTCAAACAGTGAGCTCTGATCTGAGTGGCTGGGGTCTTTGGATTTATCAAACAGTAGATTGCTATAATCATTGACTATTGTGTCTTTGTACCTAATCTATTCCACTGATCCACCATTCTGTTTCTTAGCCAGTACCAAGTAGTTTTGATGATTGCTGCTTTATGATACAATTTAAGATCTGGTATGGCTAGGCCACCTTCCCTAGGATTTCTTTTCATTAATTCCCTTGATATTCTGGACCTTTTGTTCTTCCAGATGAATTCTGATATTTTTTCTAGCTGTATAAAATACTTTTTGGTAGTTTGATTAGTATGCCACTGAATAAGTACATTAATTTAGGTAGAGTTGTAATTTTTATTATGTTAGCTCAGCCTACCCATGAGCAGCTGATGTTTTCCCAATTATTAGGTCTGACTTTATTTGTGTGAAAAGTGTTTCATAATTGTGTTCACTTAGTCCCTGGCTTTGTTTTGGCAGGTAGCCTCCCAAATATTTCATAGCATCTACAGTGACTTTGAATGGAATTTCTCCTTCTATCTCTTGCTGTTGGGCTTTGTTAGTAATATATAGAAAGAGAATCATTCTTCTAGAAGTGATGCTTGAACGTACATCAGGACAGGAGACCACAAAGGAAGGGAGTGAAGAAAGGGGAAACAAGGGGGCTTGAGCCCCAACTCTGGGGTAAACGGATGCTGAGCAGGAAGGAGATGGATGTAAAGGTGTGGTCAGAGGTGGTGGTGGGGGAACCAGCAGAATGTGAGGTCATGGAAGCCTAGAGAGCCTGATGTGTCCAGGAAGAAGGTGGAGTCAGTAATGTCAGAAGTGGCTGAGAGGTCAAAGAAGTCATAGAATCCAAATGGAATGGCTCCGCTGCTGTTACTGAAGCGACTGTGTGGCTCAGTGTCTTGGAGCCAGGCAAGTTCTGAGTTCGAATTCCTGCTCCTGTTACTAATCAGCTGATTCACTGTATCTTAGCCTCAGTCTCTCTGTCTATACAAGGGGGCTGGACTTGATGCTCTCTGAGGTTTCTTCCAGCTCTGGACCTGTGGTCCTGTGACCCTGCTGTCATCTATGTTCAGAGCAGAAATTGGCGATCATGATTAGTCAATGACTCAAGGTCTTTTAGTGGGGTTTTTAGTTATATTACAGGTATTGCAATTCTCGTGCTTATTCTTTTCTTTGAATTCTTCCTGTTGGCCAATCTTCCACTACATTCCTAAACCACTTTGTGATACCATTCAGCCACCAAAAGCGCTCTGATGAATATTTTGCTAGAGGGAGGCCATTTCTTTCTGTCTTATCTAGCCAGCCCCAGAGCCCCAGGCGATGTTTCATCCCATCCAGGCAACTCCCAGGACACCTCAGCCTGGCCAGCAAGGGCATCTTGCCATCCAGCCTGCTGCTTTCCACCTTTTGCTGAGCAAACAATCATCAAACCAATACAGCATTGCTGCCACTGTCTCCACTCTCATTCCCTGCGACTGTCTACCATGGGTGGAGTACATGCAGCCTCTAGGCCACATGTGGCCCTCTAGGACCCCAAGTATGGCCCTTTGACTGAATCCAAACTTCACAGAACAAATCCCCTTAATAAAAGGATTGATTCTGTAAAACTTGGATTTGGTCAAAAGGCCGCACCCAAGGACCTAGGGGGCCACAGGTTCCCCACCTCTGGCCTAGACCAAAGCTCCCTGCCCTGCCCATCTTTCCCTGATAAATCTTGTCCTTTACCTTTTTTGTATGCTGGATGCTTTAGGCAGGCAGGAAGCCAGTGGGCCCCTCTACCCAGGATTTTGGTTGGCTGCTTTCGTAATAGAAAGAAATGCTGAATTTCAATTAGAAGTTAGTGAAAGTAAAGAGGGTATTTTTCCCACCCCAGTTATCCAAGACCCCCTGAAATCTCGGTGTATGTCCCTCAGTCCGTGAGCCCCAGGCTTGGAAGCTCTGCTCTCTGAGGGGCAGGGGCCTTTTGTCTTCTATTTGTATCCCCAGCGCTTGGCTCATGGACAGGGCCTACGCCTGGCACTGGACTGACTGGGTCAAATGACAGCAGTAGGGACTTCTTAGGTACAATTCCAAATTGTTTGCAGAATAAAAGTAGCCAGCATTTATACAGCGCTTTGAAGTTTACCGAGAACTTTCTGCGCATTATCTCATGTTGGTTCTCATGGCAACCTATCATCTATCTTACAGATAAGGAGAATGAGGCGGAGAGAGGTTAAGTGACTTGCCCAGGGTCACACAGATAGGCAGGATTTGAACTCAGATCATCTTGATTTCAAGTCCAGCACCACCCAGGACCTGCCTTCCTCTTCAGCAGTGATGGTTTCCATCTCTGGTCATTCTTGCCAATTTGCTCTGCATGAGATAAAACCTCAGAGTTGTTTTAATTTGTTCTTCCCTTATTGTTAGTGATTCAGAGCCTTCTCTCTCTCTCTGTCTCTTTCTCTCTCTCTTTCTCTCTGTCTGTCTCTATCTCTGTTTCTGTGTCTGCTGTTGGTCTGTCTGTTTCTGTCTGTCTCTGTCTCTGTTCCTCTGTCTCTGTCTCTCTCCTTCCCTCTCTGTCTCTGTTTGTCTCTGTCTCTCTCTCTCTCTGTCTTTCTCTTTGTGTTTCTGTCTTTCTCTCTGTCTTTCTCTCTGTCTCTCTCTGTCTCTCTCTGTCTGTCTCTATCTCTGTCTCTGTCTATGTCTGCTGTCTGTCTGTCTGTCTCTGTCTCTCTGTCTCTGTCTCTCTCCCTCTCTGTCTCTCTCTGTTTATCTCTGTCTCTCTCTGTCTCTGTTTCTCTCTCTCTCTCTCTCTTTCTCTCTCTCTCTCTCTCTCTCTCTCTCTCTCTCTCTCTCTCTCTATACTCTCTGTCCCCTGGGCCTTGATTTCCTCCTCTGTAAACAAGGGGCTCACACTCGATGACCCCTGGGGTCCCCTCCAGCTCTCCAAGCTGTGGGTTCTCTAAGCACAGTTTCTGTGTAGGCTGGACACACCTTTGGCTGGCTGCCTGGGCTGTGTGTGGGTCCTGGCTGCTCTGGCTCTATGGTCTGTCTGCTGCTGCCACCTGCTGGCCATCCTGCCAAAGTACCAGAGCTCTTGCTCCTTTTCAAGGTGGTGGTGGTGGGGGGGTCCAGAAAAGAAGGGAAACCCAGGGCCAAGGGTTTGGATTTCTTGGAGGTAGATCAGGTAGGATCATGTCTGGAGCACCTGGCCAAATCAGACTTAGAAAGGCCTGGTTCTCATAGGAATAACTTCCAGGAAGGTGGAAAGGATTTCTTTTCCTTAAGCTCAAGCTGGAATTTAGCATTGTTTCAATTAGGAATAAGATGTATTGAACATTAAAGGGGTAGCAACATGGCGCCATAGAAACAGATTTGGGGCCAGGGGCCTGGGTTTGAATCTCATAACTGCGCTCCCCCAGCCATATGACCTCGGCCAAGTCCTGGATCTTCTTGAGTCTCAGTTTCGTCTTTTGCCAAATGAAAGCATTGGACTCGAAGGTCTCCAAGCTCTCTTGCCATTCCCAGGATGTGACCTTAGGCCAATATGCACCTTCCAGATGTAACTAAATCAAGTTCATTCCAGAATGAGAGTTCTTAACCAGCACTGTATAAATACCGGATGTTAGGAATTATCCCAGGCAAGTCAGAGATATTCGGTCATTGCATTTAGAGCCGGGAGGGACCTCAGAAACCATGCAGAGCAATTGGGGGGCCATGATCTTTTCATCCATGTGGATCTTTGTATTTCAACATAAGGACTTTCCTTTCTAATCTTCTATATTTTATTTTATACAATTGAAAACATTATTCCAAGTCGGGGCCCATTGGCTAGACCAGCCTGCCAAAGGGGTCGATGAGCAGGAGAGGTTAAGAATTCTGACTTTGGGCTGAGCAGGCTTCCAATGGATAATGAGCACATTGTCTAGTCCTCTCCACCCCCCAGGCTCCTTCTTTCCTTGTGTGTTGGTTCTTGCACAGATGTTGTATTTACTTATTCATGAATTAGCTGTATCTCCCTGGTAGAGTGTAAGCTCTTCAAGGGCAGGATGCTCTTGTCCCCTCTGCTTAACACAGTACCTGGCTCAGCAGTATCATAGACTTAGGACTGGAAGAGCCCTTGGAAGTCAACAAGCACTCCCCCCATTTTACAGATAGGGAAACTGAGTCCCAGAGAAGTTAAGTGACACAACCTATTAAATCTATGAGGTGGGATTCAAGCCCAAGTCTTTCTGACTCTAAGTCTGGCACTCTATCCACTAAGCGACACTGCCTTGGCGGGGGCTTGCTGATTGGGTATAGCAGTGTGGGTGCTGACAGGTCTTTTTCCTCTCCTGGGTCCACTTAGACCAGGGGTTCTTTACCTTTTCCCTCTCTGACAGTCTGATGAAGTCTATGGATCCCTTCTCAGAATAATATTTTTAAATTCATTAAAAAATGCATAGGATTATCAGGGAAACTAAGGATAGTAAAATCCCAATATCTTTCCTTCTATCTATCTATAGCTATATCAACCTATCTATATCTATATGTATACATGTATATATATAGACATACATACAGAGAGAGGATAAAATATAACATATTATTACATACATTATCTAATTTATTATATATTATTACATGTAATATATTATTGTATGTTAATATATAAATACAAGCTCAGGGACCCAAATGAACTTTCGAGCCCTTTAAAGCATAATTTTTGGTTCGTGCTCATGAAGGAGGTTGTTGGTTTGGCCCCTAACATCGAGCACCCAGCACCTTACAGATTCTCAGGCATGGGGGACAAGTCTCTTTTCCCAGTGCCCTTTTCCCAGGCCCTGAGTTGGTGGCAAACTCCTTTTTGCCTTGACCTCTAGGGTCACAGTCATCTGTTCTGTCTCCTAGGTGCTGGGGTGACAAGAGCCAGCAGCTGCCAGTCAGACAGCAGCGGATTCCTGGAGGAATCTTATGAGCCCTTCCCTCTCCAGGTATCGGTGAGCCTTTGGGTGGCATTAGTGAAGTTCCAGACCAGACCTTACTTATCATTAATGTACATTTCCCACTTCAAATAGGCCAGACTACTTGGCACTGCCTAAACAGAATTAAGTCATCCCCACTGGAGCGCAGGCCCAAGCTGACCTTACTTTGAGATTGGCTTCAGCTACAGCCAGTAACATAGAAGAAAGAGGGCTCCTTCCTGTAAGAGGCAGGAGTGGTCTCCATTTCCAAGTCTCCTTATCTCAGGCCCTGCTTCTGCTCCCCTGACAGCTAACCTGTTTCCGACCCTAACTCCTGCCCTCATGCTAAGGGACAACATGCCTCAAACAACCTAACCTCCCAATTCCTCAGCCTGTCTCTTTCTCATGACCTGTTCCTCTCCCCCACTCCTGGGCCAACCCTCGATGTTTCCATCACCCATAAACGTACCCCTTCCATGCTCAGAAACTCTGAGATTCCCTTATCTGATCACAATCTGTTATCATTCCGCTTCTCTGTGGTACAACCCTAAACCGTGCTCTTTGCCCACCCTGGGACCTCTGATCTTTGCACCATCACCCATGGGCAAGCACTTTATAAACCCTAAAACATCATATAAACGCTGGCTAATTTGATGATTCTTATTCTGACCCTTTGGTGAATCAGTTCAGTGCTACCCTGTCTTCTTCTCTGCAGTCCCTTGCCCCCTTATCCTATTACTGGTCTTGCCCTTCCAGGCCTCCCCATACATACCACCCTTGCTCCTCCCCACATACTATAGAATGAAGCTGGAAAAAGTGACAAAACCCTGCTGACTGGATGTCATGTAACTTCAGCTGGGTCCTTACTGAAGTAAAGCAATCCTTATACACCTCTGTGATCAGTTCGCTATTCCACTCCCCAGGGTGGCTCTTCTAAACCTTTCCATCCCACCTCCAACCCGCCCTGGCTCCCTGGCCCCACCTCATCTCTCCTGAGGACCTTGCCTCGTATTTCACTGGGAAAATGAAGGCTGTTTGCTATGACTTCCCTTTTCTTCCCCTTCCTCATTTGACATCACTAACAAGTCTTCTGCCACTATCTCCTTCTTCACTCCATCTCACATGAAGAGATGGCCTTTCTCCTTGGCAAGGCTAAGCCATCAGCATGCCCAAGTGACTCCATGCCATCCCCACCCTGTCACTTATCTTCAATCTCCCCTTGTCTAGGCTGCTTCATGCCTACAAACATGCCCATGTGTCTCCCATCCTCAAAAACACCCTGCCCCTTGATTCCTGCTGACATCCTCTATGTCTCCTCCATTTTGTAGATAAACCTCCTGAAAATACCTCCATTTCCTTTCGTCTCTATCTGCTTAACTCTTGGCAGTCTGGGTTCCAACCTCATCATTGAACTGACACTGCTCTATCCAAAATGACCGATGATTTCTTAACGGCCAAATTCTGTAGGCTTTTTCTCAGTCCTGATCCTTCTGGATCACTCCACAGCCTTTGACACTCTCTCCTCTATGCATTTGCATGACACTACTCCCCTCTGGTTCTGCTCCTCCCTCTTGGACCACTCCTTCTCAGTCTCTTTTGCTGGAGCTTTTTCTAGGTCATACCCATTTACCATATGCGTCCCACTGGACTTTGTCCTGTGCCCTCTCCTCTTCCCTCTATGCTATTTTGCTTGGTGATCTCATCACCTTTAATCAGTTCAAAGATCATTTCTATGCTGTTGATTCCTAGCTCTTCTTATCCAGCCCTTACCTCTCTCTAGACCTCCACTCTACCATATCTAGCTGCCTATTGGACATATTAAACTGAATGTCCTGTAACCATCTTAAACTCAGTATGTCCAAAACTGAACTCATTTCCTTTCCTCCTCTGTTCCCCAGTTCCTAACTTCCCAATTACTGTGTAGAGATCCTAAAGCTCTCAGTTCCCCAGGCTTGCACCCCAGGCGTCATCCTCAATTCCTCATTCTTTTTCACACACACCCATCTCCCATCTGTTGCCAAAGGCTGTGGATTGCACCTTCGTGACATGGCTTCCTACAGCTCCTACAGCTCCTAGGCCCTCGTCATCTCACAACTGGACTATTGCACTAGCGTGGTGGTGGGTCTGCCCAGCACATTGTCTCTTTCTATTACAATCCAGCCTCCACTAAGTTCTCAAACAGATCTTCCCAAAGTGCAGGTCTGATCACGTCACTCACCCCCCACCACCTGCCACACACACACACACACACACACACACACACACACACACACACACACACACAGAGAGAACTCTCCAGGATCCAATCTAAAATCCTGTTTGATATTCAAAACCCTTCATATTCTGCGCTCCTGTGACCTTCCTAACCCTACACACCCTGTGACCCAGTGACGCTGGCCTCCTTGTTGTTCTTCACACAGCATTATTATCATTATTATCATATGTACCCACAGCACTTAGCACAGTGCCTGGCACAAACTAAGAGTGCAATAAATTATCCACATATTTATCCATCTACTGATTTTACGAATGGAAAAGTTGAATCCCAGAAAGGGAAATCAGCTTAGAAGGAGACTAGAAGGAAAACTTATCTTTCTACTTCTTGAAGATGAAGTTGTAGGGTCATGACCCTCGTAGAGCTCACCCATATTGAGACTCCTAATCTCATTTGCCTTTCTCCTTGTCTCTCATACAGCTTTCTCCCTTGTTGACCAACCAGAGTCTTATATGTGGAAGACAAGAGGCCCAGATTCCCTCCCTAGGACCATCCCAGTACCATCCACAAGAACCAAGTGAAGATGCTTCCCAATGCATTCCGAATTTACCGATTCTGAACCGAGGCCAGAGTGACCAGGAAGAAGAGATATTTGCGTGTGTAGAAGAGGATGTTTCTCTAACAGCAGAACATTTAATCCAGGAGGGACCCCATAAGGAGACCTCTACCAGGGAGAGGAAAGACAATTCCACATGGAATTTCCCTCCAAGTCCCCAGACTAACTATGAGGTGGCTGGAGGAGGCACTATCACTTCCAAATATGACTATCCTGTGGGATTTACTGTAGCCCATATAATAGAAGTCAAAACAGACTTTCTGGAGGCAGAAGAGCCTAAGGCAGTGTTCATGGCAAGGTCTCCAAGCATCATGGGAAGTGTGTGTGATCAAGGCGTATCAATTCATGTTGATAACTGTCAACTTGGTTCTGAGGTCCCAAGAGATGGGCAGGTTGGCCAATGGGACTCTGACTTTACCAGGTTGGGATCCTCATTAGAAAATGGTATTTTGATAACACCAATGCAGGGGTTTCCCATAGAGAGTGAAGTCACTTTCTCATTAGGTAGCCTTGATGAAGTTTCTAAAACCTCTATATCCAACTCAGATGATGTAGGTGAATGTAGGCCTCTGAGTACCCCAGGGCTCAGTGCTTCAGGCAAAGCATCTTCCAAGTCAAGCACAAAGGTGGGGGACTTTATCCTGGACACCGAAATGAATACCAATAGTTTCAGATCAGTGACAATTCAGATGCCATCCAAGTTGGTATCTGGAATCCATAGCACCACCTCAGGAGAAGGGCCTAGAGAGAATACTTTAGATCCTCTTCTTTTACCTTCAAAATTCTATGAGGCTGAGGCTTTCCTCCCATCAGGACCAGGAATGGGAGCCAGAGAAAGGCAGACCAAAGAAGCTTCAGTTCAAACAGAAAAAAACAAAGTTGGATTTCAAAATTTATGTCCCGCATTAAGCTGCTGCAGAGTCACACACAGACGGCATCACCTCAGCCAATCTGTCTCCCTAGACAGTAGCTCTTTGGGGATACATCAGCAAACCTTTGACTCAAAGTCAGCTGTCCATGGTGCCCAGTTCAAGCATGGCAGTTGCTGCTGCTGTTGCTGCTGCTGCTGGCACCACCATCATCCCTGGGATTGGCATCACTCTGGCCTTGCTTCCTGCTCGTACCAACACCACCTCCAAGTTCAGCTCACCAAGACTGTGAAGATCCTTCAGGAGGCTATGGTGAGAGAACCCTCTCCAGTAAGTCTTAGGAGTGATCATCAATATAATCAGGGAGAGATATGCAGTCAATGAGAGGCAGCGTGGGATAGTGGAGAGACAGCTGGCCTTGGAGTTAGGAAGATCAGGGTTGAAGCCTTGCCTTCCCTGGGCAAGGTGCTTCATCTCTCAGGATGTCAGACCATTCTCTAAAACTAATTAGAAATTGCTTGAACCTCTGTAGATGTGTAGTTCTCTACAACAACTAAGTCCAGGTCCTTGACATATAAATGCATTCCAACCTAACAAGCATTTATTAGAGTCCTCAAGGGTTGTGTTTGTCCTTCATTCTTGAAGAAGACCATGACATCAGGGAAATGATGACATGACTTGCACTTGACTTTGATTTCAGTGAGGGAGGGCTGCGCAAGGTCACCAGCCTCACTTTCTCCTCCAGCGCCATCTGGGTCCAGTGGCCTGATATTCACCAGGACAACTAGAGATGTACCCTAGAGTCCTCATATGCACTAGGCAATGTACTAGGTACTGAGAATAAAATAACGAGTCACCCTAGAGAAACTTCCATTCTGGGAAAGGGAGAGAAGGAATACAATATGTAAACACGTATATTAGGCCAAGGAAAACTGAGGAGGGAGAAAGGTGTCCTAACCAGGCATATCAGGATGCTTGGAGGCCACTCAGAACTGCTCACTGAAGAAGAGAAGGTTCCTGTTGACCCCACTCCCCACTGACCTCCTTAGATGAATTTCCTTTTGGTCATAATGGCCTTGGTACCTCCCATTCTAATGGAGGAAGCAACATATACATTAATAAGTTTATACAAGAGACATGTAGAGTAGAAGGAAAGGAATACTTGAGGGGAAAGTACTAACAGCTGAGGGAACTGGTAAAGGCCTCTGAAGAAGGTAGCTTTTGGGCTTAGCCTTGGAGCAAGGCAGGGAAGCCAGCAGGCAGAGGCGAGGACAGAATGTGTGGTAAACTACACTAGCTAAAACAAACCCAAGGGGTTTTCCCAATTCTCTTGAAGTTGTGGGTAATGTGTATATATGTGTATGTGTTTGTGTGTGTGTGTATGTATGTGTATATATACGTATATGTATATATGTGTATGTGTATATATGTATATTTATATATATATATGTATATATATATGTATGTGTGTGTATGAACAGATAGATATGATGGGCTCGAGGGTCCCTTTCAGCTCAACATAAATGGTCTATGGTTCCATAATCCCATGATTCTATGATGTTCAAAACAATGGGGCTTTGTATAAATCAACACAATGCTAGAAAACACAGATCCAGGTTATGGGACACAGAGACAAGGACATGTAGCTGCTCTACATTCAATTAGCCAGTGGTCCTTCCACTTTTCTTTCTGTGTAACAGAGAGTAACTCACTCAGCTTCTCTGAGACTCAATTTCTTCATCTGTAAAATTGAATAAAAATACACTGCCTATTTAGCAGAACTGTTGGAGACAAATTGCTTGGTGATCCTTAAACCCTCAAAGAAATGGAGGTGATCATGATTTTTAAAAGGAAGAGCTGAGCCTCTTCGGCCCCCCTCTTCCTCATTTGTGATGTGAGCTCCACTCCCGAAAGTGGTTTTTTACATAGATACCTTGCAGAGAGTGTGTGTTTGTTGAATGGAATAATAGAGAGTGACTGATAACATGTTAAAAAAAAACTCAAAAAGTAGAAAGAGGCCAAGTTGTAAAGAGCCTTAAAAGTCAAGTATTATACTTATATTTCATCTCGGAGGTAATAGGGAGCCACAGTAGTTTAGTGAGCAGAGATATAGTTAAATCTGCCCTTTAAAGAAATCAATTTGGATTGAAGAGATGACAAGCTCCAGGCAGGGAGATGAATTAGAAGTTTATAGCAGTAATCCAGAGGAGGTAAGGATCTAAAATAGGGCTGTGTGAATAGATAGAAGGGTGTGTGCCTGTGTCATGCATTAGGAAAGGATTCTTCCTACAAGCAACTGCATGCAAGTCTAAGCACTGCAGTGAATCAGGCCATTGCTACTCATAGAGTCATGACACCTGAGTTTTGTTCAAGGCATGGCAATGAACTAGCTATTTAATCTTAAACCACCTTCGTCATCTCTCTTTGAAGCCTTTGCCTCATCTACAAAACAAAGGGGTTGGACTGCTCTCTCTCTCTCTCTCTCTCTCTCTCTCTGTCTCTGTCTCTCTCTCTCTCTCTCTCTCTCTCTCTCTCTCTCTCTGTCTCTGTCTCTCTCTCTCTCTGTCTCTCTCTCTCTCTCTCTCTCTCTCTCTCTCTCTGTCTCTCTCTCTCTCTCTCTGTCTCTCTCTCTGTCTCTCTCTCTCTCTGTCTCTCTCTCTCTCTCTCTCTCTCTCTCTGTCTCTGTCTCTCTCTCTCTCTGTCTCTGTCTCTCTCTCTCTCTGTCTCTCTCTCTCTCTCTCTCTCTCTTTCTCTCTCTGTCTCTCTCTCTCTCTCTCTCTGTCTCTGTCTCTCTCTCTCTCTGTCTCTCTCTCTCTCTCTCTCTCTTTCTCTCTCTGTCTCTGTCTCTCTCTCTTTATCTCTCTTTCCTCCTTTCTCTCTCTCTCTCTCTCTCTCTCTCTCTGTCTCTCTCTCAATATAGATAGACAGATAGATATAGACGCACTTTTTAAAGAAATATTTTTAATTTCATTAAATATTCCTGAATTACATGTAAAAAACTTAACAATCATTTTCAAACTTTTAAGCTCCAAATTCTCTCCCTCCCTCAAGCTCCACCCCCTTGAAAAGGCCAGCACTTTGACGTTGATTATATATGTGAGGTCATGCAAAACGTATTTCCATATTAGTCATGATGCAAAAGAAAACAAAAATCAATAAAAATAAAGAGAGTACCAAAAATCTACTTCAGTCTGTATTCTGAGTCCATCGGTTCTCTCTCTGGAGGTGGAAGGCATTTTTCATCATGGGTCCTTTGGAATTGTCTTGGTCAGAGTAGCTTAGTCTTTACAGTTGATCCCTAAAATATTGCTGTTATTGTACACAATGTTTTCTCACTGTGTACAACGGCTCTGCTCACTTCACTTTATGTCTTCCCAAGTGTTTCTGAAACCATCCTGCTTTTTGTTTCTTACAGCACAATAGTATTCCATCACAATCAGATTCCATAGCTTAGCCATTCCCCATTTGATGGGCAACCTCACAATTCCCAATATTTTTCACCACAAAGAGCTGCTACGAATACTTTTATACAAGGCGATCCTTTCCCATTTCTTTGATCTCTTTGGGGTATGAAATTAGTACAGATATTGCTGGGTCAAAGGGTATGCACAGGTTTTGACCCCTTTGGGGGCAGTTCCAAATTTTTCTACAAAATGGTTGAACTAGTTCATAACTCCACAAAAATGCATCAGTGTCCCCATTTTTCCAGATTTCCTCCAGCATTTGTCATTTTTATTTTCTGTCATGTTAGACATTCTGATATGTATGTGGTATCTCAGAGTTTTTAAATTTGCATTTCTCTAATCAATAGTGATTTAGAGCATTTTTTCATGTGACTATTAATAGCTTTGATTTCTTCTTCCAAAAACTGCTTGTTCATATCCTTTCACCATTTATCAACTGGGGAAAGGCTCTCATTTTTATGAATTTGGCTCCATTTCCTACACATTTAAGAAATGAAATCTTTATTAGAGAAACTTGTTGCAAAATCTCCCCCTGCCCAGTTTCTTGTTTTCTTTCCATTTTGGATGCATTAGTTTTGTTTGTGCAAAAGCTTTTAACTTTTATGTAATCAAAATGACCTATTTTATTTCCCATAATCTCCTCTATCTTTTCTCTGGTCATAAACTCTTCTCTTATCCATATATCTGACCAGTACATTCTTCCATGCTTCCCTAACTCACTTATGGTATCATCCTTTATGTCTAAATCATTTATTCATTTTGATTTTTTCTTGGTATATGGCAAAAGATGTTGGTCTGTGCCTAGTTTCTGCCAAACTGCCTTCAAGATTTCCCTGCAATTTTTGTCAGATGTTAAGTTTTTACCCCCAAAACTTAGATATTGGGGTTTATCAAACACTAGATTACTACAAATTTTTAGTACTGTATATTGTGTTACTAATTTATTCCAATGATCTACCACTCTAATTTTTTAGCTAGTACCAGGTTGTTTTGATGATTACCACTGTAATAGTTTGAAATGTGAAACTGCTAGGCTGCCTTGACATTTTTTATTAATTCCCGTGATATTCTAGACCTTTTGCTTTTCCATATGAATTTTCTTACAATATTTTCTAGCACTATAAAATAATTCTTTGGTAATTTGATTGACTTGGCACCAAATAGGTAAATTAACTTAGACAGGATGGTAATTTTTATTATATTTGTTGGGCCCATTTATGAGCAATTAATATTTCTCCAGTTATTTAGGTCTGTCTTTATTTGTGTGAAAAGCGTTTTGAAATTGTGTTTATATAATCCCTGGGTTTGTCTTGGCAGATAGACTCAAGTATTTTATATTGTCTATTGTTATTTTGAATGGAAATTCTCTTTCTCTGTTCCAGTTAGGCTTTGTTGGTAGCAAAGAGAAATGCTTATAATTTATGTGGGTTTATTTCATACCCTACCACTTTGCTGAAGTTGTTAATTGGCTAAAGTAGGCTTTTAGGTGATTCTCTAGGGTTCCGTAAGTATATCATCATTATCACCTGCAAAGTGTGGTAGTTTTGTTTCTTCATCGCCTATTTTAATTCCTCCAATTTCTTTTTTTTTTTGCCTTGTTTCTATAGCTAGCATTTCTAGTGCAATATTGAATAGTAGTGATGATAGTGGACATCCTTGATTCACTCCTGATCTTATTGGGAAGGCTTCAAGTTTATACTCATTACAGATAATGCTTGTTCTTGGTTTTAGATAGATACTACTTTTAAGAAAGACTTTATTGATTCCTATGCTTTGTATTGTTTTTAATAGAAATTAGTGTTGTATTTTGTCAAAGGCTTTTTCTGCATCTATTGATGTAGTCATATGATTTTTGTAGCTATTATTACTGATATGGTCAAGTATGCTGATAGTTTCCCAAATATTGAACCAGCTCTGCAGTCCTAGTATAAATCCTAGCTGGCCATAGTGTTTGAACTTCATGATATATTGCTGTAATCTCCTTGCTAGTATTTTATTTAAATTTTTTGCATCAACATTCGTTAAGTAAATTGGTCTATAGTTTCCTTTCTCTGTTTTTGCTTTTCCTGGTCTTGGTACCAGCACCATATTTGTGCCATAAAAGGAATTTGGTAAGCCTCCTTCTTTACCTATTTTTCAAATAGTTTCTATAGTATTAGGATTAATTTTTCCTTACATGTTTGGTAGATTTCACTTATAGAGTCATCTTGTCCTGGGAAATTTTCTTAGGTAGCTCATTGATGGCATGTTCAATTTCTTTTACCAAGATGGGGTTACTTAAGTATTCTATTTCCTCTTCTACACAGTTTATATTTTTGTAAATATTTACCCATTTTACTTAGTTTTACTGGAATACAATTGGCCAAAATAACTCCTAATAATTGCTTCAATTTCATTATCATTGGTGGTGTATTCACCTTTTTCATTTTTGATACTGGTAATTGGTTTTTTTTCTTTTTTTAATTAAATTAACCATTATTGGGTTGTTTTTCATAAAAACAATTCTTAGTTTTATTTATAGGTTCAATGGGGGTTTTTACTTTAAATTTTATTAATCTCTTTTTTGATTTTCAGGATTTTCAATTTTCTGTTTAGTTGGAGATTTTAATGTTCCTTTTCTGTGTTGTTTTTTTTTAGTTGTATGCGTCTTCTATGATCTGCTCTTTCTTTTTTCTTGATGTCCACATTTGGAGATATAAATTATCTTCTAAGTACTGCTTTAGCTGCATCCCACAAATTTTGGAATGTTGTCTCACCGTTGTCATTCTCTTTAATGAAATTATGTTCCTATGATTTGTTCTTGGAACCATTCATTCTTTAGAATCAGATTATATAGTTTCCAATTGGCTTCTAATCTGTGCTTCCATGGCCTTTTATTAAATGTAATTTTTATTTTAAAATTATGCATTACAGGCTGAAAAGGGTGAATTTAATATTTTTGCTTTTCTACATTTTGTTGTGAGATTTTTATGCCCCAGAATATGGTCAATTTTTATGAAGGTGTCATGTATAGTAGGAAAAGAAAGATTTACTCCTTTCTATTCCCATTCAGTTTTCTCCAGAGGTCTATCATATCTAACTTTTTAAAGATTCTTTTCATCTTCTTGACTTATTACTTATCTATTTTATGGTTAGATTTATCTAACTCTGAGAGGAAAAAGTTGGGGTAACCACTAGTATAATTTTACTATTTCCTCCTGTACGTCATTGAACTTTTCATTAAATAATGTAGATGCTATGCCATTTGGTGCATATATGTTTAGTATTGATATTAATTCATTGTCCATGGTTCTTTTTAGTAAGATTATAGTTTCTCTCCTTAATCCTTTTAATTAGGCTTTCTGCTTTTGCTTTGTCTGAGATCATGATTACTACCCTTACTTTTTTATTGCAGCTGAAGCATGATAGATTCTGTTCCTGCCCCTTATTTTAATCCTGTGTGTGTCTCTCTGTTTCAAGACAGTTTTTTGTAAAAAACAAAACAAAACAAAATATATTGTTGGATTCTGGTTTCTAATCCATTCTGCTACCTGCTCTCATTTTATGGGTGCACTTATCCCATTCACTTGTATAGTTATAATTGCTAACTGAATTTCCCTTCCTCCTATTTTCTTCTCTCTCTCTGTCTCTGTCTCTCTCTCTCTCTCTCTCTCTCTCTCTCTCTCTCTCTCTCTCTCTCTCTCTCTCCTGTCTCTCCTCTCAAGTATGTTTTGCTTCTGACCAC